>NC_064643.1:356170541-356486026 GCF_023864345.2 Schistocerca serialis cubense
GCGTGAGGGCTCCACAGTACATCGATGTTGTCGCCAGTGGTCGGCGGAAGGTGCACGTGCCCGTCGACCTGGGACCGGACCGCAGCGACGCACGGATGCACGCCAAGACCGTAGGATCCTACGCAGTGACATAGGGGACCGCACCGCCACTTCCCAGCAAATTAGGGACACTGTTGCTCCTGGGGTATCGGCGAGGACCATTCGCAACCGTCTTCATGAAGCTGGGCTACGGTCCCGCACACCGTTAGGCCGTCTTCCGCTCACGCCCCAACATCGTGCAGCCTGCCTCCAGTGGTGTCGCGACAGGCGTGAATGGAGGGACGAATGGAGACGTGTCGTCTTCAGCGATGAGAGTCGCTTCTGCCTTGGTGCCAATGATGGTCGTATGCGTGTTTGGCGCCGTGCAGGTGAGCGCCACAATCAGGACTGCATACGACCGAGGCACACAGGGCCAACACCCGGCATCATGGTGTGGGGAGCGATCACCTATACTGGCCGTACACCACTGGTGATCGTCGAGTGGACACTGAATAGTGCACGGTACATCCAAACCGTCATCGAACCCATCGTTCTACCATTCCTAGACCGGCAAGGGAACTTGCTGTTCCAACAGGACAATGCACGTCCGCATGTATCCCGTGCCACCCAACGTGCTCTTGAAGGTGTAAGTCAACTACCCTGGCCAGCAAGATCTCCGGATCTGTCCCCCATTGAGCATGTTTGGGACTGGATGAAGCGTCGTCTCACGCGGTCTGCACGTCCAGCACGAACGCTGGTCCAATTGAGGCGCCAGGTGGAAATGGCATGGCAAGCCGTTCCACAGGACTACATCCAGCATCTCTACGATCGTCTCCATGGGAGAATAGCAGCCTGCATTGCTGCGAAAGGTGGATATACACTGTACTAGTGCCGACATTGTGCATGCTCTGTTGCCTGTGTCTATGTGCCTGTGGTTCTGTCAGTGTGACCATGTGATGTATCTGACCCCAGGAATGTGTCAATAAAGTTTCCCCTTCCTGGGACAATGAATTCACGGTGTTCTTATTTCAATTTCCAGGAGTGTAGAGGCCGCAGGGGCGTAGAACTGCCGGAGAGGGCGCACACAACAGTTTCCATGGCGCACGTCACAGGCAGAAGAGAGCCACTGGCCAACCTACGTATTATGCATATGTGATGCGAAGCGGTGCACTTGGCAAAACAGGGGCTCACAGCCGAGTATAAACAGCTGCCATTTTCTGACGAGATTCATTGAAGTGTGACAGCTCTCCTGGATGGCGGGGCGTGTCGCAGCACTAGCTACACGCAGAGCAGATGGAGTGCCAGCATTCCAGTCCATGGCGGGTCACTGGTTCGGCCCTCTGAGGCCAACGTGGGGCATTCAAGTGTGGCAGCTCTCCTGGACGGTGAGGCATGTCACACCGCCGACTACACACAGCAACAAATGGGACGCCAGCATCCCAGTCGATGGCAGTTCGTTGGTTCGGCCCTCTGAGGCTGCTGCGGGGTCCACAGCCAGCCAGCGGATAGAAAACTTCTTAGTATTGGTGACCCTCTATTTTTATTTTTATTGTTTTGTAACTTTCGGAAAGACTGCAGAGCATGATTTTCAACAGCAGCTGGAGAAAGATGGGTTGCATACTGCATTGCGCTGGGCACGAGGTAATGTCAGTACCACGTCAATGTCGGGTGTACATGAAGGAGTACAACGAAAAATCAGAGAATTCAGTCCAAAACCTCTCTTCAGTCCCTGTGCAAATCATCCTATAAATTTTTGTGCAGTTCATGCATTCTCATGTTTTGCCTCTAGTGGCACCTGTTTTTCTATTGTAGAGATTTTGTATTCATTACTTCCGTCTTCTACCTACAGATCGGAACTACTTGTCGAAAAACAGGATTAAGTTAGATACAACGGTCTGATACTTGCTGGGCTGCTCAACACACTTGAGTCAAAGCCATAAAAGAAAACATGGAAACAATTATATGTTGCAAGATGTGCAGGATCCATGCAAGGCAAGCTTTGATACAAGATCTCCAGAATGCTTGCTCCTTCCAGCTATGTGTGATTTTCCTTTTCACCTACATCAGATTTTGCCACAAGATACCGGAGACAATAGATTTGGTCCAATAATGTCTACACTCATCACAAATGACTTTGGGTAAAGGACTTGCCAAATTACAGCCACGAATGAGTTTTTAGTGACGAAACGAGCTACATTTGTAGAAAATGATGTTACTTCACGCATTAAAAATTGCAATGACGTGGACATTAACGCTGAACGACGAAGATGGTGCTCAAATGAAACTATTCCGGGTGAAATGAATCATGACACTAGAATTTCAAGATGAAATTCGTCGATTAGAGATACGTAGAAAGCATACACCGATTTATCCAAGAACTGTCACAATAGTACACAGCCATGCAGGAAATTTTCCAAATTCTAGAAACTAAATCGATGCTTGAAGCTTCCGTTCACGTTCTGACTACAGCACTTTAAAATCTGATAAAAATTTACTGTGACTTTGTTAAGAAGCAAGTGCCGCAAGAAATAAAATGTATCGTAGGCATCTAAGTGTAGACGATACGAGTGTGGACGTTCCTGTCATATGGACAGTTCAAAAAATCACTTTAGTTTATAATCACTTAGGCTATAATCAAATACATCTAGACCATTTTTGTCGCAATAGCATCATGTGAGAGGAGTTTTTCTAAACTAAAGTGAATAAAAGATTATCTTCGCTCTAAGACGAATAAGGAACGCTAGCTCATATCTCCATTTTGTCATTTGAAAGACCAGTTTAAAGTGAAATAGATTGTAGTGAATTATTGAGAATTTCAATAAAATAAAGCCCAGAAAACACGTACTGTAATAATATCAATAATATTATTATCTCAAGTCATTTTTACGAAACTAACTAATATTATTATTGTATAAATTTTGTTTCTTGGCACGTAATATAAAAGCTAATTTTATTATTCTATTCTTTATTATTTTTTTGCACTTTAGCTGATGGTTACTGTGCTAATTACTGATTTGTATTCTAAGTTTCTCTCCTATGTATTTAAGAAAATACACTTCAGATGAGTAAGGATTATACACATTACAAATACTTGAATATTTTGTCAGCCATTACATCGATATTATTCATTTTTGACAAAATTTACATATCAACTTCATCACTTTCCAAGCAGATCGGGGGCCTGATTTAGTTTCGCCGCCCCGGGCCGCCACGGTCCTCCGACGGGATTAGGCCGCAATTGTTGCGAACATGTGCTGTATTTCCTGTCGCTTCTTACCTAGGAAGGATATGATATTTTAACTAAAAAAAGTCTGCATAATATACATGCCGGAATATTCATCTTCTTTGTCACACTTATATTCTAGACAGAAATCTATTGCCCTGCATCCTAGGATCGTTTTTTCACCAGATAGAGCCCCAGCGTACTTTACAATTGCTTTGATTTTCAGCCACATATAAACTCAACGAATTATGCAGAAAACTCATGTGAATGCGATACACGATTTGTAGGTCGAATCATAAGCAGATTTTTACTCTAAAAACACATGAAATTTTCACTGCGGAATTAATTTCATTTTAAACGTTGCGATTAGTAGCAAGCTAATGATTTTCAGTGCGAAACGTTTTTCTGTGTGTACACATCACGTGTTACGTTATTTTTAACATGTTTTGCGTCCTCGTAGAGATAGTTTTCAGCCAAAGGAGCGTCTGTTCGTACTGAAGTTTACTTTTTACCTAACAAGGCTACGGTTTAGAATAGCAATGTGACGATGAGTCGAACCTTTACAGAACATATAATGTGTTACTGACTATTTAGCGTTGTTATGTTGAGGAGTTACAAACTTCATGTTTTTCGTGAAAAAGCAGTTAATCAGTCTACTCTCTGTGCAGACGTTACTGTTAATGTAATGACTACTTATTGGCTAAACATGCTGTGCTCTTAATTTCAATGATGCCACACGTGAGTAAAAGATCTGGAATGTATTTGTCTGTCCTTCTCACTTCACCAGCGTGAGTTTAGTATTGTCTAACTTACAGCCACAAATAAGCGTGTTCCCTCCTCGGTATTCAAATCTCATGGTTCACTAATGATAATGATAGATAATGGAGAAATGTCTGCCAACAATTTTTGTGACTTTCAGCGTATAAGGAATTGCAACTATGCGATAAGATGCGAGAGTACGAAAACATATTTCGAACATAAGAAAGTGGTTGTGGTTCAGACGAGTAGCTGTTCCGAATGTAATTCATTGAGGCATCAGCTTCCAATTTTTTTTGTTTTTGTTTTCTTTTGCGGGTTCTGAGTAGCGTATGTGTTGCTTCACGTTGTACACTCTTTGACTGGCGAACTGAAGGTATGTCTACTGGGGAAAATTTTGCAGTCGTGGCATTTAGACGAATCAGAGGCCTACGCGGGCTGTGTTGTGAGTCAGGGAGCCCCGTTCAGCGATAGACAAAGCATTCTTTCTCGTGCTGTATTCTGCGGTAGTCTTTGTTTTACACTTCCGCTTGCTACACACTACTGGTGCAGCAGCTAGCTTATGGACGCTGGGTATTTAAATTTAACTAGCTTCCTGATGGACATTCTCATGCGACGAGCTCCGGGAATTACGGTCTGGTTTCCTTGTAACGCTTTCGCGTCTATAGCGGTACCTTCACTCGAGTCCGTACGTAACTTCCTTCCTTCAAAGAGGTAGATCATGTTCCACTTCCGTTGTGCAATACTTGTATTTCACTTATTCATCCGTGAGGTTAGTGTAATCACTGTCATATTCCCACTGATATATGTGTGTTCAGGATTTGTTAGCCGGTTTACAGATTTCTTCTTATTTTGTTTTTCAGAAGTCTTGGATCTGTAAACCACTATTTCGATAATAGCACAGGTGTAGAGGTATTATCTGTTTACTGCTTTTGAATTGAGAACTACTAAATAAATAATCAGGAATTTGGCTAAAACTTTTACGATTTATTACTCTCCCCCAATCATTTACGAAATTATTGCAACACCTGGACTGCACAAGCGCCTCTATATCCATTTGTGGGTCTATAGTTGATATGGGCGCGAACTTTACAGTGAATACTGCAGCAGAATCATTAGTTAAAGCCAGACTGCCATCATTAGAAGTATTTTTAATTCTTTGCATGCCTTTACAGAACTTAAAGTAATGCTGGCAATGCTTCGAGACTTCGGGGCGCTTCCAGACAGCATTCGACGTGATTGTTATATTTCATGTTTTTGTGCGGCCATAAGTTAGGCATTTCAGTGTGAGGTTCACATCTTAATTTCTCGTGGTCTACCAATACGAGACATCGCGTATACGTTGACAAATCATGTTACGACACTTCTGGAGGTATTCATGATTTTAAATTCATTCAAATATTCATTCTTGCCTTCTTTTCTACCGGTTGCACAAAGAAAGCATCTACTGCTCTGGGCCATATTTAAAAATCGTGATCAAATAGCGGCCAACATCTATTTTTGGGTCAAAATTATCTGCAAAATGGGCATATTTTCAGACCATTTTACCAAGGTCACATATTTCTATGTTCACAGTTAATTAAAAAACCAAAAGAGAATTTCAGTGTGAGAAAACGCGGTATTAACTGGGTGATATGTAAGAGAGAAATAGATGAAAGTATCCTACTGTAAATATCAGCTTGCCACTGACCACTACAATCTCATAAACGAACATGCTGCATTGTGTAACAATCTGCATTTCTAGTAGCTTGAGCACTACAAACGGGTTCCGTTCAGACGGACCAAAAAAAAAAAAAAAAACCACGTTGCCATCCCACATACATAACCACACGCAAGAGGATCCAAGAAATACAGAAGGACATATAAAACTGCATCTGGTTCTTGTAGCTAGATTTCTTACGTTTGAAGTCACTGGCTCCTGCTTACAAACGAATAAGATGACGCCTAGTTCACAAATTGTAGAAAAATGTGATCCTACGACTGCCAATTTCATGGTGTTTCAATAAAATGGGTACCTTGTCTCGAAACAGGATTTCCTTCATTTTTTTCTGGCTAATCCCAGTGGTATTAGGCAAGTGATACTTCTTACAGACTAACAGTGCTGCTGAAGATTTAAAAATGTATAGGTTCCAGTCAATTATTTTTCCTCAGTTTTTAATGAATATACTTGACGTAAACGGTGTTTTTTTTTATTTCAGTTGGCGTAAAACTTTTGATATCTTCGTCAGTGCTAAGCCTTTGTCGATTACACATTGAACGGTGCAGCTGGCCTATGTCCTGCAAATTGCAGCCTTCATTTCACATTTATCAGCATGACACTCACAATTGCAGCTTCACTGATGTAGTGTTGCAGTGCAGCTCAGCTTTCTGGTCGCTATGATGAGCCATTATCACGTGCCATGAATTAAGGTTCACCATAGTTAACCAATACGAATCGATTTCACCGAATATATGATGGTAATGATATCGATAGTATCCTTTGAAAAAAAAAATAACGTTGTGTTTTAACTTCCAGGCAGTCATGTCTTCCTTCCTGAAACACTTACAAGCTGTGGAAGATCACCCACACAAAATACAGTGCTTTCAAATATCTTAAGCAAAGGTTTTTGTCGATATACAACAAAACTTTTAAAGCGTCCGGCCTCGTCATTGTTTTTTTACTATTGTTGTCGTCTACGTTATAGAATACAGAAGAATGAATGATCAGAAGGAGTAAATAGTCCTTGCCAAACTGGAATCAACCACGAAATACTTACGTCTTGTAACTGATACTTCGACGTCACTGTCAGAACTCTTTCTGACATGACGGTTCAGCCATCTAAGCTGTAATATCATTTGAGAATACATACGTCCGTTTGCAGAAAACAGGCGTGGTTTTACCATGGGTAGGAACATAACAAATGAACAGATCGAAGAGATAAACTCGCCGGCCGAAGCGGGCGAGCGATTCTAGGCGCTGCAGTTTGGAACCGCGCGACAGCTAAGGTCGCAGGTTCGAATCCTGCCTCGGGCATGGATGTGTGTGATGTCCTTAGGTGAGTTAGGATTAAGTAGTTCTGAGTTCTATGGGACTGATGACCTCAGATGTTAAGTCCCATAGTGCTCAGAGCCATTTGAACCATTTTTTGAGATAAACTCATAGTTTAAACCGAAATTCGTATGTCACCAAGACACGAACCCTCTAGTTCTCGGTCGATACAAAGTTGGGAAAACAGTACATTCGATGAATTCTGCGGTGACTTTGTCCCTCGAAGACGACAACACAATGGCTGACGGGCGTTGGGTAATTTAAAGATCTCTATCCACGACTGGGACTGATATTCGGACGCAGTCGCGATTTATGTCAAAGATGGCGATCCTAGCGCTGCGTTATGGAGTACATGCCAGTTATTAAATCCTCCCCGTTGAAATCTCCCCAAAACTTGTGGAATGCAAATACGAATGGTTTTTTACTCCAAGCTCACTTGCGCTGCAAACGAATCATAATTTTCCAATGATGTGGTTGCAGTCATGGACTGTGCGGCTGGTCCCGGCGGAGGTTCGAGTCCTCCCTCGGGCATGAGTGTGTGTGTTTGTCGTTAGGATAATTTAGGTTAAGTAGGGCGTAAGCTTAGGGACTGATGACCTTAGCAGTTAAGTCCCAGAAGATTTCACACACTTTTTTTGATGTGGTTGCACACAATAACATCCAGACGTGTTCATTGAGATATCCATGTTCCATACAAGTTAAATACTGAGTATAAGACATGCACGGTACACATATTAAGAGTATCCATCACCTCTAGCCATACACAATGCTGCAGACGTACTGTGCTGTCACAAAGTGTCGTGGTATGGTTGAGATTAAACGAATGGTCTGACCAAGTTTTGCTCCTCAAGGTGCCCCACCTAAAGTTTTGTTTTTATTTGTCTTGATTCATGTGTATAAATAAAATGATGAACTGTTGCTGTACTGAAGACATTCGACAGTCGTCATATAAAACTGCATAACAGATGCTTCTAGCATAGTGTAAAATTAATTATCACAATACCCTGTCAAATCCAACTCCTTTCTACACTTCAGTAGAGATGATGGAGTGTTTGTTATACATACTTGTGAATTTTAAGTGTACATGGGTTTGCAGAGAGATGCTATTTCTTATTGGTTCTCTTTACTCAGATTTCAGTTGTAGCTTATAAATGTAATTAAGGTCACTCTTTCATATCAAATTACAAACTGGAATAAGGTTAATATTTTTGCATGCATACAAACTTCTGCCTTATTTCTTAATTTAATTTTTCTGATATTGTTATATTGCGTAATGTCTTTACTCCTAATTTCTCCAAATACTCTTATCCGTTTTAGTAATAGTGCAGTGGATACGAGCTTGAATTTCTGCTTTACAGCTTCTGTTAAACAGTAATATTTCACTTCTTATTGAAAGAAATGCTGATTTTAAAATATTTCTCTGACAGCATTAAACTGCTTCATTACCTTGAATGACTCTTCGCAGACTTTTACACATGTTAGTTCCTAAATTTTCTATATTTAACGCTTAATTTTTTGCTGTGGTTCGTAAGAGATTTTTTACTAAATATAGTTGTAGTCCTGCTTACTGTATTGTTTGTTTATTATTTCATACGTTTTAATTTCCAAATAATGTCTAAACCATGAACACCATATTTCAAGTTTTTTTTTCTCCACCCAATTTGAATCGTAATTTATGGATATTTTTGTTATTTATTTGTTTAATTATCCACCATGCTTCATGGTACCTTGCAATCCAGAGCTACTTGGTTATGAAACGCGTCAGTTTGTATTTACAGAACGCTGGTTAGAAAAATTATTAACAAAAGAATTGAGGAATCACTAAAAGATGAAAACAGTTGATAGAGTGTACTAGTAAACAGTACATCACTGAGCGAAGATCTCATCTACTGTGAGGAAGTTTTGTACAGAACAGGAGAAATGTGCCACAACTGATGTACGTATACTAAAGGTTTGTCACTCGTTTTTCGCATATTTGGAGGACGCCTATTGAAAATTAAACCTGCTGTGTCTGAGGAAGCGTTATTCAAGCCCATCTTGTTTTGTCGTCTAGTGTTCAGTGTACGTGTGCGTATGGCATATTTTGGCCAGAAGTCCCCTTTCGGAGTGTTCAGTCGTGAGGAGGGAGTCTTTATACTCGACGCCACAGCGGAAAATTGCGTGCCGATGTTAATGAAATGATTATACGGGGAACACACAGTACCCAAACAGATAAAATATCTGACCTGGCCAGGAAATGAATGTGGGCCCCCTAACAGCATGCAGCTACGCTCACCACTCAGCTAGCGAGGCAGACTATTAATCACTCAATGAGTGTTACAGTTTCTCCTGTCAACGACAAATCCCGTGATGAAGTATACGTAATCAGGGTGTCAGAACCTTCCGAGGCATCTGAACAACGGCTTACACGAAGTTCGCGAACTGAGCAACAAATCAGTCTCAGTCTGAAAGCCACCGTGCGAGGTGGCGCAGTGGTAGCACACTGGACTCGCATTCGGGATGACGACGGTTCAATCCCACGTCCGCCCATCCTGATTTAGGTTTTCCGTGATTTCCCTCAAATCGCTCCAGGCAAATGCTGGGATGGTTCCTTTGAAAGGGCACGGCCGACTTCCTTCCCCAATCCGATGAGACCGATGTCCTCGCTGTTTGGTCTCTTCCCCCCCAAACAATCCAAAATCCAAACTGAAAGCCATTTTCCGAGCTAAGAGTTTCCTTGGAGAATGTGCAGTTAATAAAATGGCTCTGAGCACTATGGGACTCAACTGCTGAGGTCATCAGTCCCCTAGAACTTAGAACTAGTTAAACCTAACTAACCTAAGGACATCACAAACATCCATGCCCGAAGCAGGATTCGAACCTGCGACCGTAGCGGTCTTGCGGTTCCAGACTGCAGCGCCTTTAACCGCACGGCCACTTCGGCCGGCGTGCAGTTAATAGAGTGAAAATAAGCAAAGTAAATTATTCTTCTAGTTTCAGAGGTCAGTCTGAAGTGAAGATCGCAGCATTCGTTTTCTGCAAGAAATTAAAAATTATGTTTCCATAAAAGCTTTCAATCTACCGTCAAATTTAAAACGGTAAACTTGACACTGTTTGACCACCATGCGACGGAAAAATTTCCCTTTTACAAGGGTTCCATGTCTGATACTAAATTTAATGCGTTTCGTTGAAATTGTTAATTTATTCCCTGATATACATGTGCCAATGTTACTGCTTACCATATGTGCTACATCTTTGGATTATGTCCTACTTCTTTCATAGTTACACATATGTCATTTTCAAAGAGAAAATAATTTGAGGCATGTGTCGTGTTTTGTGATAGACCAGTTATGTAAACCAAAGCCCCTAGACAGAACCCTGTGACACCTCGGCCAGATTCAGGCCACCCGTTTTGTTCTCAGTGACGGACAGCTTTCTGCTTCCTACTTCCTAGACGCTAACTGAATCATTGTTCAGCTTTTTCCCCCATCCTATAATTTCCATCATATGCGAAAGTACTGCACACCCAAATTCTTTTGTTAAGTCAGGGGAAATAACTCTTGTCCGAAATCTATCGTTATCTCGCATCTCATTCACAAAAGAATAAATTGCGTTCTCTGTTGACACTGAAGTAGAACTGCGAGCCTGACATAAGATTATATCTACAGTGACGTGCCCCTGCAATGCTTTCTAAGAAAAATTTTAAAGCACTGGTAGCAACGGAACTGTCAGCAGCTGTCTACAATCCTTTCCCTCAATTTTTATGAATTTCATTTACTATTGAGTATTTCAGTCGGGAAACTGACCACACCTAAAAAGCACATTGCAAACGTGACTGAGTAGAGAACGCATGTATGGTGCACTGATATTCATAATCCTACTTGACATTTCGTCATACGATAGAGAGTCTTTTACTCTTCAGTGATTCAGTAGGTGATTCACCGTGCTTGTTTCCTCTATCTATGTGTGATATAGTTGTCTCGAAACACCAGCTTTCGAGAGTTCTGTTTATTTGCCCGTACTAGTAAAATTTTGATGTACCATTCCGATTATTGACGAGAACTAATTTTTCTAAACGTATTTTGTACATCTGTGGTGGATCAGTAATCGTTCCTTTCTCACACAAGACAGAAGTAATACGTTAAGCATCCAAATTCTGCCCTTTACCCACAAGTACTTCACTACTGCTGACATAGTTCTAATTTTTCCTCTGAGAGCTATTCTCTCGTTGTACCATTCGTTTGGCCTGTCAGATCAAATTTCCCCGCATTTTGCGTTGTCTGAAGTTCTGTCGCCGGGCTCGGACTGTTCTTCATATTATGATACAGCATCCGTCATACTATAATGACATTATTTGACCAGATCGGTTGCTTATTAGTAATGCACGCCTGCCTGCAGTTTTTAATGGTAGAGGGCAGTCAAAGAAGATACGTGTTAGATTTGACGTGGTAGTCTGCTCTGTGGACTTGTCGTATTTCCCCTTGGAGACTGTCTTTAAGCACCTACATAGGTTCAAATGGTTCAAACGGCTCTGAGCACTATGCGACTTAACGTCTGAGGTCATCAGTCGCCTAGCGGTCGCTCGGTCGCTCGGATCCAGACCGTAGAGCCTAGAACCGCACGGCCACTCCGGCCGGCCCCCACCTGCATAGGAAGTGGAGTCATATACCTAAATCTTTTGTTCACCAATAATGTATACGATTATTCCTTGATTCCTCTCAGTATTACTGTCCGTGTATCATGATCAGACACTCCGATGCTGTTTCTTCCCACACTTGCCCCTCAAAGACCGATCTGTGAAGATATTGTCTGATCGCGCTGCTGTTTCCACTGACTCTAGTTAGAAAGTATACTTTCTGTATCAGGCTCGAAGATTCATTTTAGTCTATTAGTATTATTTTCTCAGGAAAGTCAGTTTATACAGGGTGTTTCCGATAGAGCGCGCAAAAATTTAACGGGAGATAGAGGATACTCCACTGAACAATTTGAGGTAAGGAACCTGGGGTCTGAAAACCAGATTGAGGAGATATAGAAGTAAACTTGTCTACAGCTTTATGTAGCATTATTGTTTTCCAGTTTATTTCCAACTGACATTCGTACAAGGTTACACGTGCTGTGCTGTTTATTTACATGGTCATTCTCTATTTCCTGCAAGGAAACAAGGAGGAAAAGCCATATCATCTACGTGGCCATCTGACTGGCCACCAGTACGTGAGGTTCGTAAAAAGAGTTCTACGTGAGTTGTTGGACTACGTAGCCTACGCTGTTCATGAGAGGACGTTGATACAACATGTTGGTGCACCGCCTCACTTTAGTGTGGATTTCCGCAGCCATCTCAATGCTGTAATTCCTGGTCGCGGGTCTATTTCATGGCCTGGAAAACAACCTGACCTGAAACCCCTTGATTATTTTCTATGGGGTATCTGAAGTCACTTGTGGATATGGAGATTGAATTAGTTGCAAGAACTGTAGCTACCTGTGATGTGATTCGAAACACATCAAGGATATTTTTCAGGATGTGTCAGAACCTTGTTCGTCGACGTCATGCTTGCACTGATGCTGATGGCTGTCAGTGTCAGCACATTTTGCAACATAAAGCACAGATGGTAGGGCTATTGTGTCAGTGATGCTATTTGCACTTAACTGTAACTAACGTAAATAAAAAAGTACACAGTAGTGTGATTTTATTCCTATTATTCCTTAAACTGGTTTCTCCGATCTCTGGTGCCAGGTTCTCTGCCTCAGATTGTCCTGTGAAATTTTTACAAAATCTTACGAAAACAACCTGTACAGAAATCTCCATACAGAATCAAATTAATATCTGTCTTAAGAACCGAGCCTAGCACAGTTCCAAAACCTAGTGAGTGAACTGGGGAATCTGTAAATGACTACAATGAAAATCTTTTTTCTGGAAACTTCAAATTCTCCTCCGAAACATTGCAATATTTGGTGTTTATAATTTTTCAGATAATTCAGATCTTTTGAATGAGACGTTACCCGTGGCACTGATGACCGCTCCTCCATTTTGCAGCAAGCTCTTTGCATGAAAATCCGATCCCTTCCTTCTATGCGAGCCATAAACGGACGAAACTGATTTGAAGATCCATAGATTCAGATTAATGTGTTGCATTAATGAAGAAAAGCTATTTCTCATTAATGAAGAAACATTTCTCAGTATTAATAATAACAACATTGAACAATATTTTATTACATAATCTTAGTTAAGAAGCAATACTGTGGTACATCACCAGGAAGCCAGTTAGTTTTCATCCGCCTATTAAGGATTTGAATTGTCGATGTGTTTTGGCCTTTCAGCGGGTGTAGTTGACAATTTTTAGCACTACATGCGTAATATGCGGGTATTAAATATAATTCGATACTAAATATTCTCTGTGAACAACACAACGGACAGGTATGTTATTTGTCAACATTTAAAAAATCCATAAGGCCTTGTTGGTTATCGTCATAAATGGTGCACTGTCGGGAGTAATACTAACAGTCTTTCCGACAAGCACCGTATTCTTCATTAAAATGACGATTCCTTAATACAATAACTTCGATCACCGTCTATCAATTTAACTAAGTCTAAGAGCTCTTCCTCCGTCTGTAAGTCATATGATACATTTCTTACGAAAATGGTTAACTGTGGATGACCTTTATATCTCTAGACTTGTCCAAAACGATACTCACTGCTGAAAACTGACATCTTTTCCCCAAAATTAGTCGCATTAACGTCACTGGTAACAGAACCTCGTTCATCTGTTTCATGTCATTTTCCAGTTTCTTGATTTATGTACGTAAAGGGAAACAACTTCTGTAATAATCTTCTTCATAAACTCTCCTTCAATGTAAGGCTTTTTACCTTTGCAACAGTAAAGACCAAAACGAAGTCCCAAGGGATACTCGAAGTTTTAATCACCACCCCGAAAAAACAATGTTACATGATTAATGATTTGTTTTGCAGCTATATGTCGGCAGTCTTGGAACACATTGAAATCCTCGTGCCGTAGCACGGAAGCGCGGGGCTAGACGAGCCGAAACGAAAGCACGCTGTCCATTGATAAAGTGTAGGAGGTGTGTTCTAAAAGTATCGAAAATTTCGTAATTTTGCTGTTTGTGTTAGTCCGATTAGCGTGATTTCTCCTTGTTATGTTGGTAAGCATGTCCGAAACGAATCTCTACAGTGGTAGACATATTGGATGTTTAGTCTGTCGTCAGTTCTCAAGATGGTTACACGTGTTTGCTCCGACTGATGATTACTGATTCGTTTTAAAAACGTATTACAGAATTTGCATTAAACTTTGCTATAAAAATGGAATAAAATGTAACAAAGTTTTAAGACTGTTGAATGTTGCTTTTGGTGAGACTTCTGTGAGTAAAACAAGGGTTTACGAGTGGCGTAAGCAATTCAAAGACAAGTTGGCGAACGTACTGGACGCCCGAGCACTCCAAAAATGGATGAAAATGTGAAAAAAGTGCAAGAAGTGAGTATGAACGATCGCCGAATCACAACCTGAGAAGTTGTATATCATTTGGCTCATGCCATGAAATCATTTCGTATGTTTTTGGTATGAAATGTGTGACAGCCAAATTTGAGTCAGACATCTTGAATTTCGAGCAGATGAAATAAAAAACGATGCAGAACTACTGAAACGTGTCGTAACAGGTAGCGTAACATAGGTGTACGGCTGTGACGTCGAAACTAGGACTTATTGGTCACTGTGGAGGCATTATTGATCGCCAAGACCGAATAAAGCTCGGTACGTGTTATCGAATGTGAACGTTCTGCTCACGGTTTCCTTCTATTTTACCAGCATGGGGCATCATGAATTCTTTCCAGAAGGTCAGATGATCAATAAGGAACACTACCTAAATTTTCATGGTCATTGGCGAGAAGCAATCCGAAAAAAATGGCTTTAGCACCACGATAATGCATTTGCTCACACTTTCCTTCTGCAGCCTCCATCTTCGCCAGATACGGCCCTGTATGACTTTTTTTCTGTTTCCAAAACTAAAGAGAACTTGGAAACCCCGTCTTTTTATAAGCTTAGATAAGATTAAAAGTACGTCCTCATGCTTACGTGGCCTTTGTTACTGAAGTTAAAATCTTCTGAGTTATTAGGTTGCGTCATATTTCCTCTAAAATAATAGACGTTTCGACTCCTCGGCTGGAATCTTCCTCAGGATCTTCCGGGATACACTACTACTAGAACAGTGGACACCGGCGGAAGATCCCAGCAAAGGGGTCGAAACGACTATTATTTACGAGGAAATACGACCTGGCTCAATAACTCAGAAGATTTTTAACTTCAAGATTAAAAGTGCATCGCTGAACGAGATAAGTGCCATCCCAAAGACCGAGCTTCAGAAGTGTTTTGGGGATTCGAAGAAGCCCCGACAAAAGTGTATGACATCTAATTAGGAGTGCTTTGAAGAAGATTACACCAATTTAAACGAATAAACACAATTGTTTTTAAAAAATAACAATTCCCAATATTTTTTGAACACATCTCCTAAAATCGTGCTGCAATTCAGTTTCGGCAGTAGTGGAAATAGGTCAGGCCGACTCGGACGACTTCTTCCGTTACTCAGTTTTAAACTCTTAGCTCAGATATATGTATTAATAATTGTCAGATAATTTCCCAGAACTTAGCAGCAACTTTGGAAGCATGTAATCGAGGAAAAACATTCTGCCACTTAACAGCTCTACGCAGATATCAGTCTAAATTTAAACTACAGCTTTTTATATTCACGATACACGTCCGCAGAGAGTCATGGTACTCTGAATAAATGTTGGCACCGGTGCCATGTAGTTCAGTGAATGTTTATGGTTCCCCGAAATACATTGTGAAAGCGTCATTACGGCCATGCACACTACAATAACTCGTTATGATGATGCAGTGTCGAATTTTATCACGTGCGGTCAGCGCTGGACCATCAATACTCCTGGCGTGAAATTAATTTGGTCGACCGAATGGGGATGAACCGCGGAAGGCCATTAAAAGGCGAGGCCAATACACAGGAAGCGACAGCGCCGCACCGGCTGCTGAGAGCTAGCTGATGACGCCCGACGCGATGCTGTGGAATTCTGGGAAAACTGCGAATCGGATGCAGTGGATAGGCTAAAGCTGCCCAGTGCCACAGGTATGAAAGTACGATTTATTTGGAAAGTCACGTATTTTCCACCCTCTTCTACGGTGTTGAAACATGGACACTGACAGAATTGTTGAGCAAGCGGCTGGAGGCTTTTGATATGTGGATGTACAGGAGAATGTTAAGAATACCGTGGACAGCGCATGTCACAAATGTCGAGGTTCTACGAAGAATGAAGAAAGCCTACCCCCGATGTTATTCAATTTGTATATTGAGGTAGCAGTAAAGGAAACAGGAGATAAATTTTGAGAAGAAATAAAAACCAATTACATTGTAGTTCTATCAGACTCTGCAAAGGACTTGGAAGAGCAGTTGAACAGAATAGACAGTGACTTGAGACGAAGATATAAGATGAAGGTGAACAAAAGCAAAACAAAGATAATGGAATGTAGCCGAATTAAATCAGGTGATGCTGAGGGAATCTGATTAGGAAAGTAATAGATGACTTTTGATATTTGGACAACAAAACAACAGATGATGATGGAAGTAGAGAGGATATAAAATGTAGGCTGGTAATGGCAACAAAAGTGTTTCTGAAGAAGAGAAATTTGTTAACATTCAGTATAGATTTAAATGTCAGGAGGTCCTTTCTGAAAGTATTTGTATGGAGTGTTCAAATAGTTCAAATGGCTCTAAAAACCAAGGGACTTAACATCTGAGGTCATTAGTCCCCTAGACTTAGAACCACTTAAACCTAACTAACCTAAGGACATCACACACATCAATGCCCGAGGCAGGATTCGAACCTGCGACCGTAGCAGCAGCGCGGTTCCGGACTGAAGCACCGAGAACCGCTCGGCCCCAGCGGCTGGCTGTATGGAGTGTAGCCATGTATGGAAGTGAGACATGGACGATAAACAATTTAGACAAGAAGAGAATAGAAGCTTTTGGAATGTGATGCTACAGAAGAATGCTAAACATAAGATAGGTAGATTATGCAAGTAATGAGGAGGTACTGAGCAGAATTGGGGAGAAGAGAAATTTGTGGTACATGCTGACGACAAGAAGGGACCAGTTGGTAACACACATTCTGAGGCATCAAAGGATCACAAATGTAGCAATGGATGGTAGCGTTGGGGGTTAAAAATTGTAGAGGGAGACCAAGAGATGAATAAAGTAAGCAGATTCAGAAGGATGTAGGTTGCAAGTAGTTACTCGGGGATGAAGAGGCTTGTGCAAGATAGAGTAGCATGGAGAGCTGTATCAAACCAGTCTTTGGACTGAAGACCACAACAGCAGCATCAATAAAAGGATTTGTGGAACTAGGAAAACGAATCTACAGGGCGAAATGGAGCAATAACTTTAAATTATTTGGTAAACTGTGAAAAGAGGTAAAGATGGGGAAAATACAATATCAGAAAAATCCAGTGGAGAACAGTAAGAATGAAACATCGAGAGAATAGTTCTCGGATTAAAGACAGTGTAGGACAAGCCTGCAGTCTTTCTGCCCCCTAGTGTACTGTTCAGCATGTACACCGAAGGAGCAATCAGCAGAAAAATGCTCTTATCGGAGTTCCAAAAAAGCGAATATACGCCTCTTAACAAAGACTGACGGAAAAGAGGGCTACTAGCTGCCTCACTCTAACTTTCTCACTGCTTTTGAAAATTTTATCAAAGATATTGGCATGCGAACATATTCATGCTCTTTTTAACATGCAACTCGTCTCTCTCTCACTGTAACTCGTTCACACCCACTAGTCTATCTCTGAGTGTGTCTCTTTCCCATGCTCTCCCAGTTTCCTATTTTCACGCACTCACTCACTCGGCCTAACTTTTTGTCTTTATCCCTTTGAGGCTCTCCCACTTTCACTTTCACCTGTGTCACACCCACAGGCGCTTTCGTTCTATCCTACTTCTACCATGTAAAGTACTCGCAATTGCGAATATGGACAACCATTACCTGCATAATGGAATGAAAACAACGAAAATTTGTGGCGGATTGGGACTCGAACCCGGATTACCCCGCTTACCACGAGAGGCCGCCTTACCCTTAGGCTATGCGAGCACGCTTGACCGCCAGACTAAAGCATTCAAATCTCGTGAACCAAGTGCAATCTGCACAAGTACATCCGTTGTGTATATTCAGTACAGGGGAGACATAATAATTGAAAGTCGCTTGCACGATGTCGGTGGATAAATACGTTCGCCTGTGTTGTTCAGAAGTACAATGCAATGTTCCTTCAGACATTCATGCAAGACGGAAAAGTGAGATACAAGCTGCCTCATTCTGCCTTCCTCAGCACCTTTAAAAATCTTCGCGGCAGTAGTTGCATGCGAGCATATTTGCGCTCTTTTTAATAGGCAACTCACCTCTCACGAGCTGCTCTAACTGTAACTTCTTCACACACATTAGTGCACTGCAGTGAGTCTCTCATGCCCATCCACTCCCAAGTGCCCATTCTCTCTCTCTCTTTCTCTTTTTCTCTCTTCCTCACTCATTCATACCAATTGATTGTCATTATCTCCTTGGGGCTCTCCAGCTGTCACTGTATCCTGTCTCATAGGTACAGTCGCCTTCGATCTGTCCTGTCACTACTGTCTCCTCTCACTGTCCCCCCTTCG
Organism: Schistocerca serialis cubense; assembly: GCF_023864345.2. NCBI lineage: Eukaryota > Metazoa > Arthropoda > Insecta > Orthoptera > Acrididae > Schistocerca > Schistocerca serialis. The sequence goes on from NC_064643.1 coordinate 356,189,261, forward strand.
TTCTCTCTTACTGCTACTATCTCATTTATTCCTGCACACTGTTGCTATTTCCTCTGACAGTCACTATCTCTCTCTACGTCGTTATGACTGTCGTAGATTGTCCATTATTATTGACTCACACGCACTTTCAACGTTTCCATCTCTTTATTCCTCTTCCACTGGCAGTGTACGCGATGGGCTTATGGGCAGGCGGTGGGCGTTATGGAATGAATAGGGTAATTTTTAGATAAAGGCCATTTACTGGCGAAAGCATGTTGAAAGTGGTTACATAGGCCCAGGCAGGTGAGGGTGAGCCAGAGCGTAGAGTTTGGCGTAACATAGTTCGCGAAGCTACCGAAAGTTGTTGTGTGCCAAAACTAAGTCCACAGTGCCGCAGCACCGGGAGAAACGGGAGATGTTAACTGTTACAGGGCGCGCATCCGACTCGCGGGTGAGCAAGAATACAAGAGAGCGGGACCGGCGACGGGCGGCCGGGTATATTCGACGCACCAAGCGGCTTCCTCCGCCCCGATTGGTCAGGACCGAGCAAACCGTGCGGGCGGCATGGAACTTTCCAGAGCGTCACCTGCTAAGCGACGCCTGGGGCGGCGTTACCTCGTAAGCACACGAGAGAGGCGCGTGGCCAAGGTGCTCTTCCTCGGTGCTGACTTCCTGTTACTAGACCGTGGGACGAAAGAATTTACAGGCAGCTAACACTGCCGGCCGTAGCTTGGCTGTAATGAAAAAATGAACTTACCGTTTGAAAGATCATATAATAAAGGTAAATCCCCTACTGTCTGGCTCATCCTTTACAGGCAGTCTCTCCCTCACTCTTTTCCCACTACTGTTCTGTCGCTGTCTACTATGTTCCACTGCCACTGTGCCCCACTCTTTCTCTCACACTGCCATTGTCTCCTTAGCTCTCTCTATACGACAACCACTGTCTCCTATCCTCCCAAAATGCCAGCTGGTACCAAAACTTTCAATCACAGTCTTTTAATAAAGAGTAGGTTATTCGCTTTTCCTGTGCTCCATTCGAACCATTTTTCCACTGGTTCCCCTTTCTCCCTCCATCGTGTGAAAATTAGTTGATAGGTCAGCAAAATATTGATAGCTAACTTATTTGGAACTGAAATAACGCAAAACTAATGTTACACATCAGAACGGATTTTACGTGAACAGAAATTTTGCATTTGCTTCAGTACTACAACGTAGAGTTTTCAAAACAATTCTGACGATAAAGGAGGCACTGTATATCATATTCCTTCGTGCGACGTCACTTTATAAACTACTTTCTTACTTCACAGAGCCTTTTTACGTGCGTATTTTACGCGCACAAGTAGGGAAACTTTGAACCTGTGTATCTCGGAAGCAGATATAGATGTCCACAAAATTTTCAAGGGTTTTGAGGACCAGGATTTTAGGAGTATATCGTAAAAACTACAGCCATTTGCTGTGCACAGCGGTCTTGGAATCTGGGGCGTGGACTTGGTCCGCTGCTGACGTTGGAAAACTGGTGATAATCGCTTTTTTCTGGGTTTCCTCAGAAAGCACTCATTAATTTACGGATCAGTCATTCGTTAATTCATTGATTCACAGGAATACCCGTAAGTTTGATTAAATAATTGGTTTGTCAGGAGTATATCCAACATTAACCAATTTCTGAAATTTTTTCGTGCATATTTTACGTGTACGAGTAGGGTAAATTTGAACCTCTGTATCTAGGAAAGGGATTCAGATACCAAGAAAATTTTCAAGGCTGATCGAGATCGAAATCTGAGGTATTTATCACAAAAATTTCAACCATTTACTGTGCATAGCCATCTTAGAATCCTCGGCTTGGTTTTGATCCGCGGTTGACTGCGAAAATATAGTAAAAAACCTACACTCCTGGAAATTGAAATAAGAACACCGTGAATTCATTGTCCCAGGAAGGGGAAACTTTATTGACACATTCCTGGGGTCAGATACATCACATGATCACACTGACAGAACCACAGGCACATAGACACAGGCAACAGAGCATGCACAATGTCGGCACTAGTACAGTGTATATCCACCTTTCGCAGCAATGCAGGCTGCTATTCTCCCATGGAGACGATCGTAGAGATGCTGGATGTAGTCCTGTGGAACGGCTTGCCATGCCATTTCCACCTGGCGCCTCAGTTGGACCAGCGTTCGTGCTGGACGTGCAGACCGCGTGAGACGACGCTTCATCCAGTCCCAAACATGCTCAATGGGGGACAGATCCGGAGATCTTGCTGGCCAGGGTAGTTGACTTACACCTTCTAGAGCACGTTGGGTGGCACGGGATACATGCGGACGTGCATTGTCCTGTTGGAACAGCAAGTTCCCTTGCCGGTCTAGGAATGGTAGAACGATGGGTTCGATGACGGTTTGGATGTACCGTGCACTATTCAGTGTCCCCTCGACGATCACCAGTGGTGTACGGCCAGTGTAGGAGATCGCTCCCCACACCATGATGCCGGGTGTTGGCCCTGTGTGCCTCGGTCGTATGCAGTCCTGATTGTGGCGCTCACCTGCACGGCGCCAAACACGCATACGACCATCATTGGCACCAAGGCAGAAGCGACTCTCATCGCTGAAGACGACACGTCTCCATTCGTCCCTCCATTCACGCCTGTCGCGACACCACTGGAGGCAGGCTGCACGATGTTGGGGCGTGAGCGGAAGACGGCCTAACGGTGTGCGGGACCGTAGCCCAGCTTCATGGAGACGGTTGCGAATGGTCCTCGCCGATACCCCAGGAGCAACAGTGTCCCTAATTTGCTGGGAAGTGGCGGTGCGGTCCCCTACGGCACTGCGTAGGATCCTACGGTCTTGGCGTGCATCCGTGCGTCTCTGCGGTCCGGTCCCAGGTCGACGGGCACGTGCACCTTCCGCCGACCACTGGCGACAACATCGATGTACTGTGGAGACCTCACGCCCCACGTGTTGAGCAATTCGGCGGTACGTCCACCCGGCCTCCCGCATGCCCACTATACGCCCTCGCTCAAAGTCCGTCAACTGCACATACGGTTCACGTCCACGCTGTCGCGGCATGCTACCAGTGTTAAAGACTGCGATGGAGCTCCGTATGCCACGGCAAACTGGCTGACACTGACGGCGGCGGTGCACAAATGCTGCGCAGCTAGCGCCATTCGACGGCCAACACCGCGGTTCCTGGTGTGTCCGCTGTGCCGTGCGTGTGATCATTGCTTGTACAGCCCTCTCGCAGTGTCCGGAGCAAGTATGGTGGGTCTGACACACCGGTGTCAATGTGTTCTTTTTTCCAATTCCAGGAGTGTATTTTAGCTATTTTCCGAGGAAACGCCCACGAAATAATGGTACTTCCTAAATACCATCAAACCCAACATAGACCACATGAAATGCAAAAATAAAAATAAAAAAGAATGCAGCCAGTTCGCTCCATTTGTCTAAGGTGAAGTAAGTGTGTAATATTCGTACTTTGACCTGGCAGTGTAGGACAATGACACTAAAACGATCCTTCTGTTGAGTAAACAAATGGTCCCTAGTCCGAGGGCAATTCAACACACTTGACACTACCTTTGTGTCACCAATAGAACCTCAGGTATGGGCATCGGAAAATACTGTTTGTATGCGCAGCGTTTAGGAACATATTGGTAAGCGTGTTGTCGCATTCATATCGATACAGAATAAAAGGAATGGAGTGAGCAGTCTAATGAGTAATGAGCTCAGACAAAGAGGGCGTTCTTTCCCCAGTGTCCAGCATAGATTGTACGGCAGAATCACAGTATTTTATGAGCATATATCACCTCACATATCAACTAGCTATTGAACACATTATGAGTCATACCCAAGTGATGAGCGTAAGATAAACGTTTCAATATGATACTCATTGTTTCTTCAATAAAATGTTACTTCAAACCAAAATTTGGATTACAGATGACTTAACGAAGTGACCGTGCAATATCTTCACAGTACGGCTTTCACAAGCTTATCATCTAGAAATTAAACGCAATGTATTAATCTAACAAAGCACTGCGGTTGATAGTTACTAATTCAGGAAGTCGCACCTGATTGCTTAAGCCATGAGAGTTGCTCCATGTGAAGGATAAAATGTGTAAAGAATGAAAATTACCAACACATAGTGGTTTGGCTAATCACTTCTTAGTAATGCGTCTGTCCGCCGTAACTTCCATTTAGCAGTAATAAGTACAGCGGTGTCTTAGCGTAGCATACATTAAGCTCAAGTCACTACGCCGAGCTAAAGCCTTCCACCCTGCCCATGTGAACCATCACGGCGATTTTCAGGATGGCAATTGGGTACGCACGTTTTGCGTCTCACCAGCGTACCATCAGCGTCAGTTCAGTGTCATTTTGTGGTGTGATAATGAGTTCGTCAAAGATTTCTCTCGCATGATGTAACAAGTAGCGAGCAAACAATTAATCGTATGGAGCATCTTAGCTCATTACACATCCGGTTCCCACAGAACGTTATTTCACTTTTGAGTATGAACAATTTGCAAGCAGTAACAGTAATCACTGAATCTTATTCGAAACGTAATAGCAATACTTCAAGTTTAGAGTAATTTAATTTATAGCTGTAACAACTTGGGGGACATTACAGTAGATTGTTTTATATAATCTGTGTTTTAACAGTATTAATGGCCCTTGAACTGATTTACTGAAAGATGTTTGTTCTAAGGGTTTTATGTTAACAATGTAATGTAGTGCGATTTCAAAATAAAAACGATATTTTTAATATCTAGCTGTCAACAACCGAATTTCAAGACTGTACGGTCTTATGGATCACATGCAAATAAAATAAAATAACGGTACGAAAGTCTTTTTAATTCATAAGAACTATTATCTTTGACACAAATCTAAATAACACGTTCTTGAACATGACAAAACATTGTATTTCGCAAAATATCCATTCTCAAGGGCACATTAATGACTGAATTTAGGGTGCCAGATATTCATTAACGACAGTGCACATGGAACGTTTCCATGGCGAATGAGCAGCCTATTACCCAAATTCTGTTTGGAAAGCGAGACATTGGCTGATGCACGCTTTTTCACGTACCTCACAGTGAGCTCAAAATCGTTAAATATGAAGTTCGTAGTTTGCAGTCTATAGCAACAGGTTTCATGAAAGTTGTACACAGAAAAACTCTCGGACTGCTTGCTGCGCCAATTCAGGGTAAAACATCGAGCTCTCGACAATTTCCGCCATTGTCTTCGTCATGAGCAACAGTTATAAAATAAATAAAATAAAATAAATAAAATATTAATTATTTTATCTGTATGATTGTCTCTCCTATGAGTCGTCAGGTTTTAATTATTCGGTATCAGACGCTTGACAATGGCTTTTTCGTAAAGGCAATGTTACTCGTAGTTGACCGTGAAATAAAACTGAAATAATCGGACTTCGTAATTAAATCGTTTCCAAAGACTGCTGCGGTAGGTGCGGACTCATAAACTAAATCTCAATATTACAATAATTTGCCAGCCATGCCAAAACGTCGTACAGAGGTGATTGTCTACTAAACAAAAAATTACACAGTTAGTTAAATCAGATATATTCAATGAATAAGCCTACAGTTCATAATCCTACTTACTTTTATAAATATAAATTCTTTTCAGAATCGAGTGCCTAGTATGGTTGCAACTCGCAGTAATTTTCTATAACATGAAATATGGCGGTGTGCCAGACAATAAACTAAAATATGTGCTTCTCGCACCACTTCAACCAGAGCTCTCCCTTCTTAAACAAAACATAAGAGTAACGTAATTGTGCTTTTGTTTTATCAGCGACACAGCGCTGCAGTTGTGTGCCATAGGCTTTATTTATTTGTCACTGATTATTTATTTAATTAATATTTCGCGTTTCCGAGGAAACTCACGCTCGGCATGCAAATGTGCCTTTATATTGCCCCCTGAATTGCGAGGCGAAAGGACACACATGCAGGCGAGCAATTCACCTAAAGGCAGAAGAAAATCTAAGTTATCTACAACTATTTACATGACTTACATTACACATTATACACATTATATACAAAATTTGAATGACGCGGGTGCGCCGTAAAAGTTCTTATGTTGGCAGATAGAGTGCGCGCATGCGCAGAAGCATCTGTGTAACTTCGGGACTGCCGTTATATCGTACAGTTAGATCACGCGGCACAGTATTGCAGTTCATATTGTTCGTGTGCGCGCGTTTTTCAGTCGTTGCACAAAGAAAATATTCAACCAAGATTACATATGAAGACTACATTCTATGACAGGTAACTCAGTTTTAAATTTACAATATTTGTTATAACACAATACAACTTAGATTGTTGAATGTTCGTAGTTACATAGTATTGTTTTGAAATACTTCAAAGAAAAATGTCCGTACGTTTCAGGTGCGTTGACCTATACACATCGTGTCGTTATTACAGTTCATATTCATCCGCTGCACAATAATTTTTTACAGGTTAGTATCGTCGTGGTAAAGTTTTTTGATCACAGTAACATCATTGTATAACAACGTGATTAATACATAAGCGTGTCCATTTCTCATTTCCATTATAGTCGTAGTGATGCAGTTCGTTGTGACTAAAAGCATTGCTTGTTACAGATCAGACGTGACCCGTCGAGTAATTGGTCCACGTGCAGTTCGTTTTTTACATACCGTGGAAGCTTGGTTGCAGAACCTCGGACGGCACATAGCTGGCGTCGATCCTTGGACAGTCCAGGTAAGAGTGTCCGTCACATTTCGAGAACATTTCATTCCCTGAAGTTCCAACCAAAATTCTTCCACCCGTCGTGTTGTTTCCTGGACAGGCACTTTGTGTCCATTTAATCCAGTTAACATCTTGAAGTTGGGTACTGTAGTAATGTCACTAGACGATGCACGAATTATGCACTTCACATTTTCAGTTTTTTGCTGAATATAGCTCACCTAAATGTTCGTAGTTATTAAACAAGGAAATCGTTCATCGCGTTTACATAGATACGCTGCATAATGAATGGCATTAACAGTTTCTTTCACATAGGTTTCCGCGTAGTTGCAGAGTTAGTAATGTTCGTTAATGTCCGTGAACAGTGGTTCACTATGCAATGTCTTTTTGGCACTCGTTTTGTTCAAATTTTTACATAGTAACAGTTACACTATACATCAGTTAAAAAAATAAGTAATTATACATACACACGTCACATATTTTCTTAGCATAAACATAATATAGTTGCACATAAACATGTTTACATCATCATTACATCGCTATAGGTTATTACATTGTGTCACATTTGATTACATGAATTGCAGATATTTACATCCTCTTTAGCGGTTTTGCTGGGATATTATCGATGTTTTTTGTGATGTCATCTGAAATTAAGATAGGTTAGACACAACATTCATTACATCAGTAGGCAAGACCAGTCGTTTTCACTACTCAATAAATATTCAAAATAGTAAGAGAGAAAATGTTCGATTCCTCGCGTTTTGTGAGTGTGTGTAGAGTGTCTGTGTGGCCTTGACTACTGATAGATGCTTTTCGTGTTGAGAGATGTGCGTCTAATCTATTTCTCAAAGTAAAAGATCGCTTCACAGATGACGTCTGTCAGTTCGTCAGGTGTCATACCAAGTCAGTGGTACCTACAATAACAAATGTTCCGTGAAAAATTAACATGTCATTCACTGCTACGTAATCATAAATTTTACTTTAATATTCAGTTTTCTCGGTGGAGCCGCGGCGTTGAAAGAAAAGTTCTTCTGTCTTCAACTGCGACTCTGGAACGCTGAAATGAAAATTTCTATACTACTTATTATCTGTGTTGTAGCAACAGAGTTTTTCGAGTTGCTTAGCAATATTTTGATGGGTATGTCTTTGACATTATTCAGCATGAAATGCTCTAAGATCTCGGTGTGCGTATAGCCCAATAATTTTGTTAGTTCTACGATGTTGTAACAGATACGCACCAGGGTGCGGTATGTTAACAATTATATAAGGGCCTTCATATAGCAGACGCCACTTAGCGTTGCGTCGTTTGAGTGCAACAGATTTATGATGAGTACGAAGTAGTACAAGCATTCCTACCTCGACTTTTTGTTTTCTTTTTATTATGTTTCTGTGATGTTTGTTTCGTATTTGTGCGTGATGTGTCAATGTAGTCAATACTTCTTTTATTTTCTGTTCAGGTGTGATTTCCTTGTCTGACAACTTAGGTAATGGTTCTATCCACTGATCGTTCTGTTTGCAATTGAACATGATCTCGTTAGGTGTGTAATTTGTATCGTAAATATTTAAGTTATTGTGTACGTCTTCGAAAAGACTTAGGTAGGACACCCAATTAGTATGTTTTGATGAAATATAGGTCCTCATGAAACGATTTAATTCTCGGAAAAGTCTCTCAGTCGCGTTACATTGTGGACTAAACGTCGAAATAAATATACTTTTAATGTTATTGTCCTTCAAGAAATTTCTCCATTTGTACCCAGAGTAGTATGCTGCATTATCTGATAGAATTGCTTTAGGTTTTCCCACGTGCGTCAGGTAATCACTTGAGAATCTTCGTATTATAGCACTTGCAGCGGCGGATTTTAAAGCATAAAGTTTAACATGTTTAGAAAATATATCGTAAAAAGCTAAGATATATTTGACGCCTCCAGAGCTTGCTGGATGCGGTCCACTGATGTCAGTACACAGAATTTCCAGGGGTTTACTAGGTAAAATAGAATGTAAATCTGTTTTTGTGGATAAATTCTGGGGTTTTGATTTTTGACATATGACACATGTTTTCAGTTCCCTGTAAATTTTTCTTCTCATATTGCTAAAATAACAGTATGTACTGAGCTTCGCTAAACACTTTTTTGTCCCGTAATGACCCCAAACTAAGTGTGTGTGCCAAATTAAATTACGTTCAGACTCTTTGGGAATGCATACACACCAGTTAGTAGCATTTGGATGTCGGCGGTAAAATAACACATCATTGTGTAACTTGTAATACTTAGTCGAAGGATGATTGTGTTTTTCTACCAGTAATGTTATTATCTTATACCAGTGAGGGTCAGATTTTTGTAATTTAGCCATGTTTCTGCACATATCAATATAGTATTGGTGATACTGCTTGTCTTGCATTAAGAGAATCCTGTAGTCATTTATATTTTCTAAGTCACTGTTGGTATCATTCATACCTTGTGGAAGTCTAGACAAAGTGTCTGCAATGGTGTTGTCCTTACCTCTTATGTACTTAATTTCAAAAGAGTAGTTCTGAAGTGTAACTGCCCATCGTGATAGTCTAGGATGTACAAGTTTACAAGTTAACAAAAATGTCAGGGCCTGGTGATCGGTGTAAATTACTGTATGTTTTCCAAATAAATAATAATTGCATTTCTTGAATGCCCATACTATGGAAAGTGTTTCTAACTCAGTAGTGGAGTATGTACGCTCACATTCAGTTAGAGTGCGACTCGCAAACCCAATAATTCTTATCTGTTCCTCCTCTTTATTCTTTACAACTTGAAATAAGCAACAGCCCAAGCCAGTACGTGAAGCGTCACAAGTCATACAAAAATCTAAATTGAAATCTGGATGGCTCAATATGTTAGCATTCACTAAAGCATGTTTAATTGTATTAAAGTCATTCTGGCACTGTTCCGACCAGATCCAAACTTGATTCTTTCTGAGTAGATTTAGCAGATGTTTACTGTTCAAAAGTGGTTGTGGCAAAAAACGTCTGAAAAATGAACATAGCCCAAGGAATGATTTTAACTGCTTTTTAGTTCGAGGGCTAGGAAAGTTTCTGATAGCATCTAATTTACTGGGATCCGGACGTATGCCCTGTGAATTAATGATATGTCCTAAATACTTTATCTCACTGCAACCAAACTTTGATTTTCTAAGATTGGCTGTGACTCCAGCTTGTGCAAATTTTTCTAAAATTCCTTGAAGTGTGTCAACGTGTTCATTCCAAGATTGTGTAGCTATCAGTATATCATCTACATAGTGTGTGACTGTCTCAACTAAATCGTCGCCAAGCACGGTATCCAGGGCTGTAATGAATACCCCAGAGCTGACATTCAGTCCGAAGGGTAGAACACAAAACTGATAGGTTCGCCCCCCGAACATAAATGCAGTATATTTCCGAGAATCAGGAGTGATACCCACCTGCCAAAACGAATTAGCGAGATCTATTGTGGAAAAATATTTTGCATCTAGAAATTTCTGTAATTGCTCTTCTAAATTTTCAGGTTTTGTGTGAATCGGTAAAATTATTTCATTAATAGCTCGTGCGTCTAACACTAACCTAATGCTTCCATTTGATTTTTTGACAACAAGTAGAGGACTACAGTAAGGTGAGGTGGATGGTTCAATGACCTTCCAGTCTAACATTTGTTTTAATTCTTGCCACACAGCAGGTCGTTGAGATAACGGTACGTTATATGTCTTATGGTAGAAGATCTTGTGAGGCTTAACTTCAATCTTGTACACATACGTGTTGATAACACCTAATCGTTTGGTAAAAACTTGTAAATATTTGGATAACACTTCCTGTAGTTTTATACGTTCATGTACACTGAGAGCTGTAGCTTCACTTATCTTATGATCAAGCAATGTTTTCAAGTCCATTAGCTCTGCGTCAGATGAGCGTGTTTGCATGTCTTGAATGTCTTTGTCAAGTACTAACTGAACCTTGTACCCTGTACAGTGTTTGTCATGCTTTAGAGTTCTCCTGTCCAAATCAATAATAATTACCCTGCTTTTATCATTTAAAATACATTTACCTTTGGAGAAGTCTATAATGCAGTCCTTCTCGCTCATAATATCTATTCCTAATATGCAATTAGTCACAAGGTTTTGTACAACCAGGAATGGCCATTGTACGGTTCCATTACCTATTTTAACGTTTACAAAAACTTGCTTCGTAACCCTACATGACTTATTACCTAGTGCAGTAGTTATTTTACAGTTTTGGGCAGGAAACTCAGGCACAGGTTCCAATTCACACATCTTTTTATAAAAATTAAAAGATAAAACGCTCACAGCTGCACCTGTATCTAGGATAATAGTAGTTGGAATCCCACCTACTACACCAGTAGTGGATGCTAAAACAATTTCATTTGTGTTTAAACGACATTGTGTACTGTCTTGTAAAAGTTCATCTGATATATTGTTATTGTGGTTGTATCTTATAAATAAAACAGGTAGTTTTTGTTTAGAATTACTCGTCATATCATTATTCTGTTGTTCAAGTGTGGTGTCAAATAACTGATTAACATTGAAGCCGCCCCCCAAGGATTCTTCAGCCCGACCTGGGGCAAAGTAGTGACTGTTTCTAGTTTGTTGGATTAGCATTTGTACTAGGTACTGACACAGATTGAGGTTGTGCATCAGGTGTCATTTCTATTATATTCACATTCGGATATTGGCTATTATGATCTCCAAACTTTTGCGGTTGTTGTTGCTGTTGCGCATTATAACTTAACTGTCGGTCGTAAGGTATGCTCCAATTTTGACCTGGTGGCTGCTGTGGTAAAGCAGAGTTTGAATGAAAGTACTGATCGTTACGAGTCCAACCTTGATGCTGTCTTGGCTCGTAGTTATTATTATTTCTATTTCTGTTTGTATTTTTGTTATTACCTTTGTATCCGTTGTTACCGTTGTAGTTATTACCGCGGTGCCTTTTGTATGGATTGCCGCATGAAATGTTATTACTGTTGTAACTATTGTTTGTATTGGAATACGCGTGTTGATTTTGATTTCCGTACTGAGACGGCATGTGAGTTTGCTGTTTTTGTTGTACCGCGTATCCAACTGTGGGCGCGCCAGAATTGTGTTGGCAAGCCTGCATGTTTTGCATACCACTAGTGTAAACATTGTGGCTGCTGTTTTGCCGCGCGAAGCGCTGATCTTCAAGTAACATGTCAACCGAATCTAAAGCTGTTAAAAAATAATCTGAATCGTCATCCGGGATATGTAGGAGTTTTTCTTTAATGTTGAAAGGCAATTTGGCCTTCAACGCACGGAGTATATCTCGCGTTGCGACTGGTTGGTCTAAAAAGTGTCCCATGTTCAAGTATTTTTCAAAATATCTGCGTAAGTTACCATTTTTACTGTTAAAAGTTTCAGGTTCTAAAATTTGTCTTCTGAGTCGCTCCTGAACGGATTGCGACCAGAATTTGTTCAGAAAAGCACGCTCAAACTCACTGTACGTGGTACATACGTCAGCTTGACTGTATGCCCAGACAGCTGCATCGCCTTGGATGTAACCGACAATATATGAAATCTTTTTCCGGTCACTCCAAGTGCGTGGAAATGCGTTACTAAAAGATTTGAGAAAAATCACCGGATGAATGGTTCGTTTTTCTGGGATAAAAATCTGAAATTGCCTGTGTTTCATTAAGCTTTCGTCTTCCTTTGCATTATGATATGGATTTGTCCCACTGTAATTACTGCTATGTCCAGCTGGCGAGTAATTACGATAATGTTGCTGTGGTTTACCGTGATAATAGCTTGTGTTTGTGTTTCCACATCGTGGTATGTGTTGTAGTCGTGGTGTGTTTTGTTCTTGTGTATTTGTCGTGTGCGGTATGTGTGTGTCATACTCGAATGTATATTGGTTCCTGAACTGTGCATTTTGACTGATATTTTCGTTACATTCAGACTGTGGTCGATCGGTGAATTGTCTCATGGGTGCAGTGACGGATTGTACTGCGTCACTGATCAGCTGTTTGTTATTAGTAATGTATTGCGCTACGGAGTCGTGCACAATTGTTGGTAAATTTTCACGTAAGCATCTATCAAAATGTTTGTCTTTGTTGACTACCCAATCATGAAATTCTTTATTAATATTTTGAAAATGAGCTGTGGCATCAGATTGTAAGATGTCAGTCAGGTGTTGTTCAACATTGTCAAATTTATTCTGTACGTCAGTAATTCGTTTTTCAAGGTTGTCATGTACTGAAGAATATGTTTGAATTTGTTCAGTAAGAACTTCACACGTGACATTAAGGTTTTTTACTTGTGTCTGTAAAAGTGCTACGTCAGTTGTAGTCTTTTCTTGTCTCGTATTAAGCTGGAAAAATTTAGCACTGAGTTCAGTCATCTGTTTGGTCAGTGTGGCGTCTATAAGTTCCACACGCTTACATAAAGTGTCATTACCTGTCATGAGTGCTATGAGATCAGATTTGATTCCGACATTTTGTGTCTTTAACTGTTCATTTTGCGTCTGTAAGGTTGCCATGTTTTCGGCGTTTTGCTTCATTAGCATTTGTAACATGTCGGCAATGTTTACCGTTTGCAAGGTCTCTGCCCCCGCCGCGTCATTAGACGTGACGTCATGCATTAACATGGGCTCTGATTGAGACTTTGAAATTTTTGTGGTGGAAGGCCTATTGTCAAAATTTTCGTCAACACTCGCGTCAATGTTTGATGAATCGTCACTACCGGTTGCTGTCGTAAAGTCATTTTCTAACATTTGTCTCTCGTCCGAGTCGGATTGCGTCTGAATAGTACGTCTTTGCTGTTCCATTTTTGCGTATTGTTTTCTAGTTATTACCATGCCACACGCGATATATGTTTCAAGAAAATATTTGACACTGATTTTAAAATAAAATGCAGTTGAGCATGAATCGGTCGTAGCAACAATGGCTGTCTGTTAATTTAAAAATATAAACTGAATTTGAGATTATTGGTAATGGCTGCTGGCCATGTTACATGATATCGTACAGCAGTCGGCCATATTGTACACTCGTGTATTGGTATTGTTGTATACGTTATTGTTTAAGGAAAAATACTGAGAATGGAATTTATCACTGAAACTGTTATGCGGAAAAGAAACACTACAGAATCTACTGAAAAGCTAATACACTGAATTATACGTCTGGTCAAGCCTGCCAATGCAAAGATGCTGCGTCTTACTTTATTTTGCTGGAAGCTTCTTTGCGTCTTCCCGCAAAATTTTATAATTGGCAAATATCTTCTGATTTTTGTTATTTCTCATACAGTCAAGTCCAGGTCCAGAAAGTTGATTTTTCACATGAAACAAAGAGAACAATGTAACAAATGACAAAATAACAAGTCCGACACGCAGTCGCCAATATAAAATTAATAAAATAAATTAAATAAAATAAAATATTAATTATTTTATCTGTATGATTGTCTCTCCTATGAGTCGTCAGGTTTTAATTATTCGGTATCAGACGCTTGACAATGACTTTTTCGTAAAGGCAATGTTACTCGTAGTTGACCGTGAAATAAAACTGAAATAATCGGACTTCGTAATTAAATCGTTTCCAAAGACTGCTGCGGTAGGTGCGGACTCATAAACTAAATCTCAATATTACAATAATTTGCCAGCCATGCCAAAACGTCGTACAGAGGTGATTGTCTACTAAACAAAAAATTACACAGTTAGTTAAATCAGATATATTCAATGAATAAGCCTACAGTTCATAATCCTACTTACTTTTATAAATATAAATTCTTTTCAGAATCGAGTGCCTAGTATGGTTGCAACTCGCAGTAATTTTCTATAACATGAAATATGGCGGTGTGCCAGACAATAAACTAAATACGTGCTTCTCGCACCACTTCAACCAGAGCTCTCCCTTCTTAAACAAAACATAAGAGTAACATAATTGTGCTTTTGTTTTATCAGCGACACAGCGCTGCAGTTGTGTGCCATAGGCTTTATTTATTTGTCACTGATTATTTATTTAATTAATATTTCGCGTTTCCGAGGAAACTCACGCTCGGCATGCAAATGTGCCTTTATACAGTCAGTCAATTGCTCCTGACGAAGGCAGTGGTGGAAATCGTCGAAAGCTCGATGTTTTACCCTCAACTGACGCGGAAGAAGTCCGAGAGTGTTTTATACAACAGTGTCATCCCGAAGACTTCGTTCTCAATAACAAGTATAAACATATAGTAAGGCAGCTACCTTATTTTGCCTGTAGAGCGAAACTGACAATTATTCGTAATCAAGAGTGAGTTTCGCTGAAAACCGAGTGTATAAGAAGCCATAAATGTATATAAGCTAGATGAAACTTCTCCGTGAGTTCTTTCCACAATTGTTTAGTAGAATGACTGGATGCGCGTGATTTTGGTGTGTACTCTCGAGTGGGCTGACGGTATATCCTGCAGTCTGTAAGTGACTTTGAGTGAACTGAGGGGAGATAGCTGTAAAAAGAGGCTTTATGTTTTTCGAGCCATCCCGTCCTGAATCACTCTCTCCCTTATGGGAAGTTGCAGCTTTAAAGCCAACGTTGCTCATCGAATTTACGGCACCAGTAAAAGCCCTAAGTGGTCGTTATTTTAGATTAATCACCGGCCGGTAGAATCCGGCAAACGGAGCGGACATATGTGCGTGTAACGTCCTCTTTTTCTCTCACTTAAACCGTAGCGTTACTAGAGGAGGAGGGGGTTGGAACGTTATTCCTCGTTTTTAAATCAACAGAATTTTAAAATTGAGGTATCAAGATATTCCTGAACATTGTGTGCTCCGTATCTGAATATCTGAAGGGCAGTAAAAAGAGCTTATGGAACGTTTGTTACACAATATAAAGAGTATATTGTAACTAGTACCGAAAACTGGCAGGGTTGCAAGTATTTTGTAATAGAGGCTGTAAACATGGATCCACAAACGGAGATACTTGCGAATATGAGGTTACGAGTTGACACTGTCTTTAACGTGAATAGTATGATCCTAGACAGTAGGATGAACCTTAAGATAATCTTACAGAAGAATCAGCATGGAAGGTAGTGTAATTCTGAAATACTGAGGAAGGATAAGCCGCGTTTGAAGCTCGCTAAGATGTGGATAACGCGAAAATGAATAACACAGTAAGCAGTTCAGTTGAAGAAGAGTGGATATCCCTAGAAAGAGTAATCACAGATGTTGGTAAGACAAACACACACCTAAGAAAAATAAATCGAAACACCAAAAGAAAATGAATGTAGAGTAATGAAATTTCGGGAACACATTTTTCTAGATAAAATGTTTAAGTTATTAACACTGCAAAGTCACTGTGTCACGTAAGCGCGAGGTAAGCCATCGCAAATGTGAGATGCTGGTACATTAATAACCGGTATAGCCACCACAATGTTGAATGCAAGCAGCCAAACGTTCATGCGGTATGTTGTACAGATGCCGAATCTCTGTTTACGAAATTAAGTTCCGTGACTGCTGCACTCGGTCGGTCAATATAGGGACGGTTAATGCTGGTTGTGCATGACGGTAGAATTATCGTACGATGATATCCCATATTTAATAGATTGAAGACATGTCTGGTGACATATCGACACTGTCTTCAGCATGTTGGATTATAACAGCGGTATGTAGGAGAGCGTTATCCTGTTCGGAAACGCCCCTGGAAACCTCATCATCAGTGGCAGCAATACACGTCGTATCTCAACACTGACGTACAAATTTGCAGTCAGGATGTGTGGGATAACTACGACAGTATTCCTGGTGTTATACGTAATCGCACTCCAGACCATAACTCCATATGTACGTCCAGTGTGTCTAGACGCAGACGGGTTAGTTGCAGGCTTTAAACTGGCCTCCCTCTAACCAACAGACAGCTATAACTGACACCAAGACAGATAAGGCTTTCATAATAAAACGCAACTGACCCTGCTCTCCAATGAGCTGTCACCTGACATCACTGAATTCGCAAAAGGTGGTGGTTTGGAAACAATGGAATGCACGCTATGGGGCCTCTGTCTCGGAGCCGTCGTTGAAGTAACAAATTTGTTACACTTCGTTGTGTCACTGTGGCTGTAACTGCTGCTCAAATTGCTACTGTAGATGCAGTACGACCCGCGATAGCCACACGCCGAACACGGTGGTCTTCCCTCTCGGTACTGCCACTTTGCCGTCCGGAGGCCGGTCTTCTTGCGACCGTACATTCTCGTGATCAACGCTGCCAGCAGTCATGTACGGTGGCCACATTGCTGCCAAGTCTTTCTGCAGTATCACAGAAGGAACGTCCCGTTTCCCGTAGCCCTATTATACGACCTTGTTCAGATTCAGTAACGTGTTGATAATGGCGTCTTCGTCACTTAAAGGCAATCTTGATTAACGTCAGCCCATCATGTCCAATCTCAGAGGTAAGTAACGCCAATGACCGCTACAGCGTGTATTTAAAGCGAACCTGATTTGCATCCTCATCGTCGTGCTATTAGTGCCACTTTAATGCGACTGGCGCGAATATTGTATAGACGTCATCTTTCACACGTGGAAACACGCCTCCCAGCTTTCATTTATGTCGAGAGGCTCCTTCTTGGTGTTGCAAATTTTTTTCAGTAAGTGTGGTATTAGGAAGCTAACTGTGAAGAATCCTTGGGTAGAAAGAAATACTTACACTGACTGACGAAAGAAGAAAATTCAGAAATGTTGAGGGATAGACAGGAATACATGAGCTTTCGCATGAAATAATTAAGTAGTGCAGGGAAGACAACACGAAATGGATACAGGAAAAATGTGAAGAATAGAAAATAAATAGTCGCCCGAAAGACTGACTTAGCGTATAGAAAAGTCGAAATAACATTCAGGGAAAGTAAATCTAACTATGCTGACATTAAGAGAGCAATGGTAATTTCAGATTTACTTCATTTGATCTACTTCATTTGATACAGCCCTTTGTCACGTGTGTGCTTGTTAGTTTGCAATTATCACTGACTACTAAAGCCTTACTTCTATTGAAGTACAATGTCCAATTTACAAAGGTTCGTTTCCGTCTGGGACTTGAATACCTCTTTAGTTCTACCTCAAACAGAAGTCACGACTGCGACAGAGCGCTTCCATGTTGTGCTGTATAATGATCGTGCCCTGTTGTACGAAAAGAGAAGACATGTCTTCTTCACCCTCTCCCATTCGTCGTTGCGAATTGTAGCGAGACACGGCTACGTCTCTGGAATCGATGTCCGTTGCCCTCTTTGATGTGGCGCCGCTATCTGGGTAATACCACGTTCTACACTAACAGACTTGGTCGTGTATCTTAACATGCAGCGTGTTAGCTTCTGATACTAAATGAGCCTGACCAGGCAAGCCCGAGTATGGCATTTAGATGATTATGTGCAATGTAGTACATCACAGCTAGCGGCGGATCTGCGCTTTTGTAGGGTTGCTTCCGCTGTAGTTATACTGTAATTACTGATTTATGCCGATAAACGTTCTACGCCACCTGGTTATACACAGATCAGGTCTGTATCACAGTGGTTCCCTGAACTTCTGAAGGTAGACGCTGACTGTGGATATTATATCGCAGACACAGTCCTTTTGACTGTTCAGAGATGTCACTAAACCTGCCCAAAGATGTAAACAACCATTCATGAGCAGCCACTATTAGACGGAGGAGGTCCGACAGCCGATCAGTTCCAGTCATTCCAGCAGGAAGGACGTACACGGCTCGTGTTGCGTGTAGTTCAACCATGCTTAGACTGTCAATACCGCGGTTCGATCGCATCCGCATAATTACTTTGTGCCATGAAGGGCTCTTAGCAAGGGAAGTGTCCATGCGTCTCGGAGTGAACCAAAGCGCTGTTGTTCGGACATGGAGGAGGTACAGAGAGACAGGAACTGTAGATGACATGTCTCGCTCAGGCCGCCCAAAGGCTACTAGTGCAGTGGATGACTGCTGCCTACGGATTGTGGCTCGGAGGAACACTGACAGCAACGCTACCATGTTGAATAATGCTTTTCGTGCAACCACAGGACGTCGTGTTACGACTTCAACTGTGCGAAGTAGACTGCATGATGCGCAACTTCATTCGCGACGTCCATGGCGAGGTCCATCTTTGCAACCACGACACCGTGCAGCGCGGTACAGATGGGCCCAACAATATGCCGAATGGACCATTCAGGATTGGCATCACGTTCTCTACACTGATGAGTGTCGCATATGCCTTCAACCAGACAATCGTCGGAGACGTGTTTCGAGGCAACCCGGTTAGGCTGAACGACTTAGACCCACTGTCCAGCGAGTGCAGGAAGGTGGAGATTCCGTGCTATTTTGGGGTGGCATTATGTGGGGCCGATGTATGCCGCTTGTGGTCTTGGAAGGCACCGTAACGGCTGTGTGATGCGTGAATGCCATTCTCCGACCGAATGTGCAACCATATCGACAGCATATTGGCGAGGCATTCGTCTTCATGACCCATCTTCCACATCTTGTGAATGACTTCCATCAGTATAATGACATCGCTCGACTAGAGTGGCCAGCATGTTCTCCAGACATGAACGGTATCGAACATGTTTGCGACAGACTGAAAAGGGCTGTTTATGGACGACGTGACCCACCAACCACTCTGAGAGATCTAAGCCGAACCACCGTTGAGGAGTGGGACAATCTGGACCAACAGTGCCTTGATGAACTTGTGGATAGTGTGCCACGACGAATACAGGCATGCATCACTGCAAGAGGGCGTGCTACTGGGTATTAGAGGTACCGGTGTGTACAGCAATCTGGCCCAGCATCTCTGAAGGTGTCTCTGTATGGTGGTACAACATGCAATGTGTGGTTTTTATGAGCAATGAAAAGAGCGGAAATAATGTTTATATTGATCTCTACTCCAATTTTCTGTACAGGGTCCGGAACTCTCGAAACCGAGGTGACGCAAAACACTTTTCGTGTATGTATAAACTTTCTACCGACGTAGTGTGCATGAGCTAAAGTTATTTTGTTTTCAGTTTTTCCACCTGCGGCAATCTACCTGTGTTTTTTCTTGCGTGGCCACCTTGTAAAATCCCTGAAAGCAGCAGAAATTTTACAGTATCCTCTGAAGTGATTACCACTAGTTCACTGATATCAACCAACCGCTCTTGCCGTCTTGGTTATTCCTTCTTTGTTTCTTTGTTCCCACTGAAATTTATAATTTAAAGTAATAGTATTTATAGTACCTTAAGGGTGCAATTAAAATTATTTTAATAAAATACTGGAAAACTTGTCTAAGTGTTTCATTATCCTCGTTACTCCTTAAATAAAAAATTTAGTACAAAATTTTATTCTTCCACATTTTCCAGCAAACTAATAAACAGGTATGACTCAAATGCAATTTCTTTTGATGATTCACTAAGGTATAAATGAAGGTCACCTTATGTGGACCTCAGAACCTACTCAGCATGATAATGTAGAAATCTTTGCTTTGTGTTTTCTTTCACTTTTCTTCAAGTAAAGCCTTTTATACAATATTATAAATATTTTATTTGAAACAGTAAGTTGTATATGTTAATGCACGAAGAAAATAGGATTCTTAACATTAATATTTTCGAAATATGATTTCCAATACAGGTTTTCATTCCGTTGCTCGAAAGTAACTCTATAAACAAAAAAGTAGGAATCATACAATAATTTCCGGCAAGTAATAATTTGTTACAGTCAGTAAATAAACTATTACATGCGTTTTATAATAGGCTTCAATACAATTATGTACCACAATACATAAGTACGTTCCACATTTGACTCACATGCCTCTTATATTTGAATTACAGCCAGGTTTCCTGCATTTTGAGGCATTTCTTGCCTAAGCATATTTTAGTTTGTTGGCAGACATTCTAAAACCTTACTTCAGAAACTGGTTGCAACAAACTCTTCTTGGCTTTTGTTTACGTTGTATACGTCATCTACATAATTACTATAGAGAGAATTCCCGTAGAAGGACGTCCTCTTGTCCTAGCTACTGGCAGGTCGTCATACAGTTCTTATCGTTTACCAGTCAGTTTCATCAATCTCAACAGGATAATCTTCAATCAAAAAGGAGAATTCGTCATCTTCCCAATCAGATAATTCCGCATTGCTGCCTTAAGGAGAACATCTAATCACCCATCAGTTAACAGTTTATACAGTGCTGTAGCATGTAGAAAATAACAATTATTTCAGCATTCCATTATCGAAGACTAAATTGTAGTTAGCAAACATGCACTGCAACCTATGGTCCACATACGAGGACTTGCAGAAAATGGTTTATTTCGTAGTATCGAACGAAATTCACACAAATCTGAACTAATTACCAACATCTAGAGCGCTTGGCGAAAGTCAGGTAAGAGACACGGATTCTCGGTGTAATATTTAGGTGTAATAATTACATACCTTTCCGATTGTTGGAAGTAACTAGATTCCGCGTACGACTAGCTGTAAACTAACAAATGTTTCTTGGGAAAACGGTGCGTCCAGGCTTTAAGGGGGGTAGGACGTGAAACGGGCCGACATGGAGCAGGAGAGGCACCACAGGACATTTTAATTTACACTGTCTATACTTTTACAATTAAATTCATAAAACTTTGTTAGCATGACCACGAAGGATTCAGGATTCACACTCACAGCAGAGGAAGTTCAAAAACAAAACGAAGCAATTTTTTTTACATGTGAAGTTTTATCATTTTTTCACTTGGTATTAGCTGCATTTGTTGCTTTAGGTACACTTTTCTTCATAAGTAAGAGAGATTCTTCGATGAATTTTGCACAGCATACAAACCATACTTACAGGTGTAAGAAACTCTAGAATTTCCCAAATGTGTTAAAAACTGTGGTAAAAATTGAGATAATTAACTATAAAATTCGAGTTTTCTCTAAACACGAAGTGTAAAACGTGACAGCCCATTCATTTTTCCATAGATTAAGTAAATTCTAGAGTTTCATACATCTGTAAGTATGGTTTGTAAGCTGTGCAAAATTCATCGAAGAATCTCTTACTTATGAAGAAAAGTGTACCTATAGCAACAAATGCAGCCAACAGTAACTGAAAAAAATCATGAAATTTGACATTTAAAAAATATTATTTTTTCTTGTTTTTGAACTTCCACTGCTATGAGTGTGAATCCTGAATCCTTCCTGGTCATGCTGATAAAGTCTTAAGAATTTATTTGTAAAAGTATAGACAGTGCAAATTAAAATGTCCTGTGGTGCCTCTCCTTCTCGAAGTCGGCCCGTTTGACGTCCTACCCCCCTTAAAACTAAAAACTCGAAGGTCCAGACGCCCGGATCGTTGACCTATAAGCAGAAAAATACGCCTTTCTACGGAGAGAAGCATTAATGAACGAAGGAGAACGAAGAGGTTATGCAGGATGGAATGCAGCCTAAATGTCGACTTGCTGTGTCGCTCAGTAGGTGTCGGATGAAGTGGCGTGCGCAGACTGCAGCGCGGTGACGCGCAGGGAGTGCCCGGCGGGCGGGCGAGGGCGGAGCAGCCGCCACAGTACACACGCGACACAATGGCTCGTCTCCCGCCGCTGCTCGCTAATTGTCCCATTGCGGCCGGCCTGCTCCCTAAATAGAGGCAGCCCAGTCTCTGCGCGGCTCTCAGGGCCACCCGGGAGGCCCGCTTTGTCCAGCAGACCGTCCGCAGGGCACCCACTCAACCGCTGCATTCGTCTGCTACACAACATCAAAGTGATTGCGTGATTAACACTGGCCACGCGTTCTTGTGGACAGCAGTGCGAGCCGCGTCTAAGAAGTCAGCTGCTGTGGATTAGAAGATACGACTTCCAGCAGTGATCGGATTACATTTCTACAGCAGTGACCTGTGGAGTGCCGAACTGATGGTGTAGTGGCCAATAACTACTCTGCGATAATGATGAATGAGCTGGACGTATTTCTTCAAGGGCGATTGCTCCTAGAAAGAGGAACTGGCTGGGGTTTACCATTGCTGATGAAGATGCAGAATTCCAGTGAAGCTCTCTCTTCCGCTCAGCTGTTCTCTCCCGGTGTACGATGTCTTTCGTATTTACACTGCGCAACAGATTTGAAGGATCATTTTTTCGAGACCACGTAAGTCCCACCCAGTGCGACGCTTAAGTTCATAAAAGTGCATTAAACATTCCTTTGTCATGATGCAAGAGCATGGTGCTCTACAATGTGTCACCTTCGGGATCGAGATGTTGACACAGCAAGGTGTCGACATACGCAAAAAAAGGAGAAAAAGTCTAGAGCTCAGAAGTTCACGTGGTGAAACGGTTAATGATGTCGCATTGACACTAAATTTCACCAAAATTCTGTCGAGTGCCACCATGAACATGTCGAAAGATCGGAAGTTTGTGATACCACTTCATACCCACATTTCACCCCTTCTTTAGACGCAACAGTGATGGAGATCAGATACGTGACTCCCAGCGTTGAAATCACGCATGTCCTCACAAGTAACCGAGGAAAATATTTCAAACAAATTACCACTCAGAACTGGCACGAAAAGACGTCAGGAGTTAGCATAAAGGGCGTCAGTGAAAACACCACTTCACCGGGGCTATTGATTGCCGCACATTTCGCGGTCGGAAACGACAAGAACTTTTTGTCACAACGGACAAACGCGTTTCAATCCTACTCTAAGGATGTTGTGTGACTGCGTTAGGAGCTAAGCGCAAGTGTAATTTTTTCTCTCGTAGTTTGGAGCCACTAGGGAACGTTCAGACGCATTCGACGAAATCTGATCGTGATCGTAAGAGGCAAATGCTGCTTATAAGTTGAGAGAGCTCATTTTGTGTCCGCCTGTGGCCTGATCGCGGAGAGACGCGACACTGACATACGCGTCAATAAAAAGGCACACGGTCCCTCTAAGTCACCCCTCCCATCTTCTCCTCCCATTCGGCAGAACCCTCGGTGGCACCCAACCACCTTCACTGAGAAATGAAAAAATCCACCTGTAAGAGTAGAACGTGTGACTTCTACGGCGCTTGCAGACCGGCTACACACTTCCCGATTCCGGATGGCCTTCTATCACGTGCAAGAGCAGGATTGTAGCGGCGTAACAGCAGCAACGTAGCATGCCTCCAGGGGGCTGGTGCTGTCATCACAGGTTCTGTCTGCTCAACTGCACTTTTAAAATTGTCAATAAAGGTGGACGGATTTCAGCGACGGTTTTTGACGAAATGAGACGAGTTAGGGGTACGCTTTGCCGTTTTATTGACACGTGTGTCAATATCTTATCCCTCCATGATCACGACACACAAGGACACGAGAAAGGAGTTGTGAAAATTCATAATCAGCCGTAACTGCTCTGGATTACGTTCAAATTTCGTTGAATGGTTTTGTGCGGTCCGGGAATAATTTCAGCAAAAATTGCGGACACCCTGCATTTCAAACGAGTTCGATCTCGTTCGAAGGTGTACAACGTCTTTAGAGAAGAGTTGAAACACGCTAGAGTGTCAGCAGTGTCAGAGGCTGTGAAGAACGTCTCCTGTTGTTCATTGCACACTGAACTGTCGTTTTCGACCGCAAAATGAGAGGGAATGAGATCCCAGGGAGGATGGTAGTTTATTTGACACCCTTTGTGCCACCCCCTGAGGTCTTCTCGTGCCGATTCTAAGCGGTTGTGTGTCTGGAATGTTTTCTTCAGCCAGTCGTAATAAAATGGCATAGCTTCAACGCTAGACGTGGCGGCTTCGAGCTCTATCGCAGAGACGTCAAAAGAAGTGGTGAGATGGGCAAGAAGGGCTGCAACGACCTTACCATCGTGTGAGACGTTGACGGTGAGATTGGGCAGAATTATGGAGAAATTTGGTGCCAGTGTGACATCATTAATCTACCTTGCGCGTCACATGAAAATTTGAGCTGTGGTACTTTTTTCGAAACTGTCGACATCTTGCTGATTGAAGCGTGTTCGACGTCTCAGGGCGCCACACTTTCGCAGAAAGACAGAAGAAAGTTCTACGCACCTTTGTGCCAAATTTCAAACTTAAGCCTCGCAGTGGGTGGGAATTCCAGAATTTTGAAAAAGTTATCCTTCAGTTCTGATGCGCATTGTGATCCCCAAATATAACGTCACGCCTTCGTATGAAACATTTGTATAAAGATTGGAATTCACGATATCTAGTGTTTGATGGCGCTGTACGATAAGTTCGTTTATATGGATAAAATCGTATGGAGCATGAAGACGGCGAAATGAATTGCCGAAACTGGTTGCTTCCAGAACAGAATAAAATATTTTAAAGTATGTAGCTGTTGCTGAAGTTTGACTTTGAAAAGTACTTACCGGCCGAAGTCCCTTAGCCGGAATGGACCAATAGAGACTTAAAGTCTATATCGCCGACTAATTGTGATTTTCGGTGTGTTCAAGGTTGGGTCATCTTCTATGCCCAGTGGATTTATGAGGTGAAATAGTTGTGTGGGATGTCTTGTAAACGTTGACTGATTTTCGTTTGGTGATCCTAGCTATTGTCGCTCGCCAATTTATGCGCTGGTTCGCTGTGAAAGCGCAGGTGTCAAGAGGCTGGAATATGACGTCATTGCCTGGGATGTTGACATTCAGAGCCCTTGTCGGAGGAACGAACAGCGGACCCTGCGTCACAGCGTTAGAAAGCGTGGCCGCAAGACGCGTTCACTGGCGAATGCGCGCGTGACAGGTGCTGGTGGCAGGCTTAGCTGACCTGGCTTCGGTTCACCACAGGTCTTATCCCGATAAATTCGGTTGTTTCCTGCCGATGACACTTTCCCTGGCGCCGCCAACACTGCTGAAATGTTGTGCCTCTGTTAATTAGGTCATTAGAATAAATGACTATCGACTACTTCTTTATTGTCGGCTGTCACAATAACTGGAGGTGGACGGGAGTATCTTGGTCTCTCCGCAGTTCACATCCTGTCCCCTATCAATAAAGTCTTCAGCAACAGCGGGTTTTTATGCCTGATCCAGGGTGGTGTTACGTCTATGTTCATCACATCTGTCTTTAACAGTGCGACAGGCCTGGCCAGCGTATGACTCTCCACACTGATACGTCACCTTACATATTCCTTGTCTCTCTTACTGACTCCAGCATCGCTTGTTTTTTCACTGGACGGAGATGCACTTGAGAAGGTACAAACTTTCTCTTTCACTTATGTTCACTTGCGATAAACAGTCACGCCATGTTTTGTGTCTGTAACAATCGTGTTTTTTTTCGGAATCGTTGCACCACTGAGCTATGGAGGAGAGGCGAACGACCTGTGTTATGATTTTTCATTGGGCTTATCTTCCTTTTCCTCAAGTGTCTTTGTAACAAAGATTATGTTCATGTGTTTCATTTTTGCCTACTTCTGGTGGTTGATTTGGAAGTTTGAATGGCATGAAATGTGTCATCCACTCAGACGTACCTTTCATAGATAACGCGTATGCAGTCTCAAGCTGCTGCAAACTTGAAATATGTTTCCTGGTTAGCAAAGCGTGCATGAGGGATGAAGGTGAGTGAGGGTCTGCGGGTTTGGGACGCCACGATTGGTACACGGCCTGCTCTTACCAACACTTTGCAGAAACGGGGTCTGGCCTTTAGTGCCCCAATGTTAGACACTCGTGCGCTGACGCTGGAAATTGGAAGTTGACTTTTGTACGTGCTCCGTGAATTATATCACTGACATCGATATGGTATGCGAAATAATTAGCTTCAAGTACGTGCTTATTGATTCCTTTTCAGGTGATATCCATTATTAGACTAGAGAGAGATTTTTTTCATTCATTTATTGAATTAAACTGAGTAGGTGACTTGATTACAGCATGGTCCTTTATTTTAAACAACGTGCACGTTTCTGCAATCCTGCATGGGATTCATACGTGTGGTACCTTAAACTGAAATACTTCTGCGCGCAAAAGTTTAAGTTGAAATTATACTAATGTGACATGTACAATTAGGTTGAGATTAAATGCATGTGGTTTCTTTTGTACGGAAAAGGGCGAACAAAGCTGGAGTACACTGACTAACCCTGTAGTCGCTGGCTGCTAGACAACTCCCATGTGTTAAGCAAACCTGTGACAATTTGTGCTGCCTCTCTTTGTAGACTTTCAATATGCGCTTGTAGTCGTATTTGCTTGCGCCCCACATACTTGAGCAACATTTTCCGATTTATTGTTCAGGTGTTTTGTGAGTAATACACACTGACCTCTATCTACAAGCTATGAGCTATCATCGCCACCCCGAAACATGGGTGTGGTACGAACGCTCGTTGAAAGCGTTCGAGCTGTCTCAGATCCGGAGAGCTATTCAGCAGAAGGTCTTAGTCAACTCCGCTGTATGATTTTCTATAACGGGTGTGTTCATAATTAGATTCGCAGAGCTTTTAAACGATCAAGCATTAAACCTCAGGAATGCCCAAAGGAACGGATAATTGTACCATGACGTTTCTTGGGTGATGACTTCCAACAGCCGTTAAGTAATGTATAAAATATATATTTGAGCTATCAGATGTTTTTATTTTAAGCCCAAATTCTACCGGCTTCGGTCCAGGACCATCTTTATGGATGAAGGGTTAAACTGGTTTAAGACACCATATTGCATTAGTCATTACTTAAAATGTGTAGTGGATATTTACATTCACAGCATACACTACACATTTTAAGCAATAACTAATGCAATATGATGGTGTAAACCATATTAACTATTCATCCATGAAGATCGTCCAAGACGTTACCGGTAGAATTCTAGTTTAAAACAAAAATAGCTGAGGGTTCAAATATGCATTTTAACCACGATCATGGTTTACCTATCTTATGTCGGCGATGTATCCTTACAAATCGGTTGACTCTTCTGGAAATACCGAATAAAGTGTGAAAGGAGGTGCCAGAATTAATTTTTCTTTTTAGTACCAATCTTTCCTGTTGTTTTTTATTGTTCTGCGCCAACTTTAAGTATTACTACGACGCATCAAACCATACTCTCAGACTACCTTAGACAGCAGATGTTCACAAGTTAGAGGTGGCCAGACCTAAGGTCATGATCCCGACCGTAGATACGAGGTCCACCCACCGTTGCGTGTCCTTCACGGAACACAAATGAAACTTTATCGGAGATGAATACCGGCCTTTAGTAATTATAATAGCACTTTTTAACGGTGATCAGAGATTAGATCGTGCAACGGATAGCGCAAAAATAATCTTTAAGGAGTTAAGGTTACACACACTATGCAACTCAGTGAATCACTGTCTACATTCCTCTTATGGTACGCACACGGCGTGTTGTGGTTACGCCAAAATGATAACTGCAGTCATACGGGTAAAGTACGGCGGGAATAGATACTTGTTACTGCGTGCGAACAAGACGGATCCTCTATTAGACATTTGAACACCAGGAACTTCATTTCTTCTAAGGCCCACACCAGTAGGGAGACAAATCTATCGTTAACTGCTACTAAAGAAACTCGTCTCTTTACCCTTATTACACTCCTGGAAATGGAAAAAAGAACACATTGACACCGGTGTGTCAGACCCACCATACTTGCTCCGGACACTGCGAGAGGGCTGTACAAGCAATGATCACACGCACGGCACAGCGGACACACCAGGAACCGCGGTGTTGGCCGTCGAATGGCGCTAGCTGCGCAGCATTTGTGCACCGCCGCCGTCAGTGTCAGCCAGTTTGCCGTGGCATACGCAGCTCCATCGCAGTCTTTAACACTGGTAGCATGCCGCGACAGCGTGGACGTGAACCGTATGTGCAGTTGACGGACTTTGAGCGAGGGCGTATAGTGGGCATGCGGGAGGCCGGGTGGACGTACCGCCGAATTGCTCAACACGTGGGGCGTGAGGTCTCCACAGTACATCGATGTTGTCGCCAGTGGTCGGCGGAAGGTGCATGTGCCCGTCGACCTGGGACCGGACCGCAGCGACGCACGGATGCACGCCAAGACTGTAGGATCCAACGCAGTGCCGTAGGGGACCGCACCGCCACTTCCCAGCAAATTAGGGACACTGTTGCTCCTGGGGTATCGGCGAGGACCATTCGCAACCGTCTCCATGAAGCTGGGCTACGGTCCCGCACACCGTTAGGCCGTCTTCCGCTCACGCCCCAACATCGTGCAGCCCGACTCCAGTGGTGTCGCGATAGGCGTGAATGGAGGGACGAATGGAGACGTGTCGTCTTCAGCGATGAGAGCCGCTTCTGCCTTGGTGCCAATGATGGTCGTATGCGTGTTTGGCGCCGTGCAGGTGAGCGCCACAGTCAGGACTGCATACGACCGAGGCACACAGGGCCAACACCCGGCATCATGGTGTGGGGAGCGATCTCCTACACTGGCCGTACACCACTGGTGATCGTCGAGGGGACACTGAATAGTGCACGATACATCCAAACCGTCATCGAACCCATCGTTCTACCATTCCTAGACCGGCAAGGGAACTTGCTGTTCCAACAGGACAATGCACGTCCGCATGTATCCCGTGCCACCCAACGTGCTCTAGAAGGTGTAAGTCAACTACCGTGGCCAGCAAGATCTCCGGATCTGTCCCCCATTGAGCATGTTTGGGACTGGATGAAGCGTCGTCTCACGCGGTCTGCACGTCCAGCACGAACGCTGGTCCAACTGAGGCGCCAGGTGGAAATGGCATGGCAAGCCGTTCCACAGGACTACTTCCAGCATCTCTACGATCGTCTCCATGGGAGAATAGCAGCCTGCATTGCTGCGAAAGGTGGATATACACTGTACTAGTGCCGACATTGTGCATGCTCTGTTGCCTGTGTCTATGTGCCTGTGGTTCTGTCAGTGTGATCATGTGATGTATCTGACCCCAGGAATGTGTCAATAAAGTTTCCCCTTCCTGGGACAATGAATTCACGGTGTTCTTATTTCAATTTCCAGGAGTGTATTTCAAAAACCCTCTCTTGTGTGATTACGTAGATTTTTCCGACGTAATATATGTTGCTGCTCTTCACGGGTATGCGGCCGAATTTCATCGTCCTGACGACACGATATTTCGATGTTACAACTGGGTGCCACCTTCAGGATAGACTGGAGGCGCACAATCACGCCGTGACTGAGATAATATCAGATACGGCGGCTCCTTTATACGTCGGGGAAGGTCGCTGCTCGTGCGCGAGAATGCAGTCCCTCGCTTCTCGGTCACCAAAATGTGGTATTGTAATTGTTGAGGGCTGTTATTCATCCTCGATACAGTTTTATTTGGGTTTCGTGAAGGAGACGCAACTGTGGGTGGACCTCATATACATTGAGCGCTAAAAAAACTGGTGTAGGTATTCGTATTCAAATACATAGATGTGTAAACAGTCAGAATACGGCACTGCAGTCGGCAACACCTATAAAAGACAAAAGTCTGGTGCAGTTGTTAGATTAGTTATTGCTGCTATAACGGCACGTTATCAAGATTAAAATGAGTTTAAAAGTGGTGTTACAGTCGGTGCAAGAACGGTGGGCACAGCATCTTCGAGATAGCGATGAAGTGGGGATTTTCCCGTACAACCATTTTACGAGTGTACCGTGAATATCAGGAATCTGGTAAAACATCAGATCTCCGGCATCACTGCGGCCGGAAAGATCAGGACCAACGACGACTGAAGAGATTCGTTCAACGTGACAGAACTGCAATTGTTCCGCATATTGCTAAAGATTTCAATGCTGGGCCATCAACAAGTGTCAGCGTGCGAACGATTCAATGATACATTATCGATATGGGCTTTCGGAGCCGAAGGCCCACAAGGCCACTCGTGTACCCTTGATGACTGCACGACACAAAGCTTTACACCTCGACTCAGTCCGTCAACACCGACATTGGACTGTTGATGATTGGAAACATGTTGCCTGGTCGGACGAGTCTCGTTTCAAATTGTATCTAGCGAATACGTGTACGGGTATGGAGACAACCTCATGAATCCATGGACCCCGCATGTCAGCAGCGGACTGTTGAAGCTGTTGGCGACTCTGTAATGGTGCGGGACGTGTGTATTTGGAGTGATATGGGACTGCTGATGCCTCTAGATACAACTCTGACTGTTGACACGCACGTAAGCATCCTGTCTGATCACTTGCATCCATTCGTGTTCAACGTGCATTCCAACGAACGTGGGTAATTCCAGAAGGACAGTGCGACACCCCATACGTACAGAATTGCTGTAGCTGGCTTCAGGAACACTCTTCAGACTTTAAACACTTCCGCTGGCCACCAAACTCCCCAATCATGAACATTATTGAGCATATCTGGGATGCCTTGCAACGTGCCGTTCAGAGGAGATCTCCACCCGCTCGTACTCTTACGGAGTTATGGACAGCCATGCAGGATTCATTGCGTCGGTTCCCTCGAGCACTACTTCAGACATTACTCGATTCCACGTCACCTCGTGTTGCGGCACTTCTGCGTGCTCGCGGCGGCCCTACACGATATCAGGCAAGTGTACCAGTTTCTTTGGCTCTTCAGTGTAAATGTATGGTCAGGATCATGACTTTAGGTCTGGCCACCTCGCAATTGTGTACATCTCCTACCTAAGACACTGCGCTTTAGATACTGTAAGAATAGGGGTCTCATGTGTCATAATAATAATTAAGGAGAGTCACAGTACAATAACAAATAATGGAGAAGATTAGCAGTAAGAAAAAAGTAATAACACTCTCATTCACCCCCTTTCCCCCTCCTCTCACACTTTCTTCGGTGTTTCTTGAAGAGCCAGCTGACCTGTAAGGACGCATCGACAATAGAAGGTAGGTAAACTGTCATAACGGACATATCCGTTTCCTTTGGCCACACTCTAGAGCTTTAAAGCGTGCTTGTTTAAATGCCCTGCGAATCTGATTATCAGCCAACCCGCTCTAGAATATCGTACAGTGGGGATGGCTAAGCTCTGCTGCTGAACAACTCAAGGGATCTGAGATAGCTACAGCTTGTAGTTTTGGGGTTAATTCCATGCGCTGATCACAAATAAGGAGTCCGTTTTTCTCGAATGCTTCTAGTTTTTAAGAAACTGGTACCCAATACCCGCAACAGGCTGTCTGTGTAGTAACGACAAGGCCAAAGGGAGATTGAACGTTTCGTGGTTTTAACTTCCTTGTTAATTTAACAAATCACACTAAGTTTGATTTATATAACAACAATTGGAAAAAAGTCCTTCAGTGGTACTGACTGCTAAGAAAGAGATTAATTTACAAACATAAAACTGTACCAGACTGATAAATGACAAACAGTTTAAATACAATAATTAAAACTGAAGCGGTACAGTGAAACGGCTAAAACTTTTTCCTCCAAAGGATCTTCAAGCCTTACAATACAAAATAGAAGTACTCTGTCTACTCCGCAAGCATGTAAGCAAATTACTATACCGACGGGTAGCGGAGGTACGCAAGGCACGCAAGAGGAATATCTAGACAAAATTATTGTAAAATATTGCGTCCCGAATGGTACAAATAGTCAGTGAGGACCTCTATGAAATTAACCGAGCTTAAATCTCCTAATGTTCGGCCAGTTCAAAAACCAAGGGAGCATATGTCGAGCAAGGTTAATAACCACCGGTTGGCT
Source organism: Schistocerca serialis cubense (assembly GCF_023864345.2). Lineage (NCBI taxonomy): Eukaryota > Metazoa > Arthropoda > Insecta > Orthoptera > Acrididae > Schistocerca > Schistocerca serialis. Next base: position 356,221,399 of record NC_064643.1, read on the forward strand.
GCGTAAACACTTTTAAGTAAATAAATCTAATAATTACGCGACTGGCAAACTAGCCGGTTAAATTTTCAACAAGTAAGATGAGCTAAAAATTAAATAAACATTTATAGGAGACTTTGGGTAGCCACGGAGTTATTAAGACAAATACATCGACGTGCCATACCACCGTGTCTTGGCAAGGCATAGTGTACTCGGGAAGATTATGTGGTTCAAGACCACCTGCACGCAGCTGGCCGTTTGGTCGAGTATGGACTTAGCTCTGCTTTCGGGCGATACGCCTGCTCTATCAGCCATGAACGTTTCACCCAAATCCCTCCAAAAGAAACACAAATGGTAGGGTAATTAACAGAGGAATTGAGAACTTAGTACAGGAATTGTGCCAAGCGTTTACTGAGTCGTCAATGAGAGAGACTTAATAATTACGATAAAGACGCCCCACCCTTACAAACAATAAAAAGACGCAGTCAAACGTTATATTATAAACTCCCAATAAGAAAATAAATGAAGTTGTGTGCTCCAGTAATAGTATATGCGGGGCGTAGCACATGAAATGTAAACACTTGTGTAAATGCGCGCCGCCGCAGGTCCTACGCCTTACAGCAGCCAACTAGGAAGCTGAGTCCCAACTTCGCAAATAACTCTCCGACTGGAGCATAAAATTCGGTAGTTTTATAGGAGTGCACACACAACTTTCACAACTTCCCTTACTAGCGACAGAAGTGAAAGAGTAACCATAAGTCTGATAAGGAATCTGACGTGAAACTCGAACAAGCAGCCAGAAAACTACGGAATTAGACATTCACGATACTGGAACAGGAAATGGCAATTATAGATACGATTACTTTCGATGCTCGGCTCACTTACATCCTCTAAACCAAATCGGAAGCTCACCCGACATATCGGTACAACGATCCAGGAAGAGCAGCATGAATGCGACACACAACTTCATCACAGCGGCGGTTTGTCGCCTGTCTCCTGGTTCGGTCCGTCGCTGAAGCACACAACATGCTCCTTGCCGCGGTAGGCGTCCGCAGCCCGTGGTCTAGCGGCTAGCGGGATCGTGGGTTCGATTCCCGACTGGTTGGTATTTTCTCTGTGCGGGGACTGGGTGTGGTGTCACCGCCAGACACCACACTTGCTAGGTGGTAGCCTTTAAATCGGCCACGGTCCGCTAGTATACGTCGGACCCGCGTGTCGCCACTATCAGTGATTGCAGACCGAGCGCCACCACACGGCAGGTCTAGAGAGACTTCCTAGCACTCAGCCCAGTTGTACAGCCGACTTTGCTAGCGATGGTTCACTGACAAATTACGCTCTCATTTGCCGAGACGACATTTAGCATAGCCTTCAGCTACGTCATTTGCTACGACCTAGCAAAGCGCCATTACCAGTTACTATTGATGCTGTAAAACATGTGCCGTCAAGAGCGATGTTCACCATTTACGGATTAAAGTTAAGTATTCCAACAGCTACGTCCTTTTTTGCTAAAGTCTAACTTCCTTGTCCTGTTCCTGACCTCACGCCAGCCAGCGTGAGCTAAAACGCGTGCCTTTCGGCGTCCTCTCATAGTGGGTTGGCTCTCTTGCTAATCCACAACACTGGGTGTTTTTGCTGTCCTCACCATTTCATCATCATCATCATCATCATTCGGACAGTGGTTAGATTGGATTGAGTAAGAAATTGTACTGCGTAAAAATTGGGACTTTGTACGGGGCCTGATCAGCGCGCAGTTGAGCGCCCCGCAAACCAAACATCATTACCACCCGCGATACGCGCCCCACACGTGCGAAGGTTTCTAGCCCGCCGCAACTGAGGTAATAATGGTTCGCTATCCAGAAACCCGCCTGAGTGTCTCTTCCTGTTATCGCTGCTACGTTCAGAGCCGATTACTCAGCTGCCGAACTTGTGCTCACTATTAACTGCCGGCACAGTTCTCGATCCGCCACCAGGTCCCATCACACCCTGAGGGAAGTTTCACTTTTCTGCTGTCACTGACACTGAACTCACGCCTCCCATATCCGTGCGTACCACGTCCTTCTAAGGCGAAGACGTTCTACAAGAACCCATGGTTCGACCTATCTATCGCGCAACGGTTGATTCTCCCTTCCCCCCCCCCCACCCCCCCACCTATTCCCGAAACCAAGACCATGGGGAATGGGGGGGGGGGGGGAGGGAGGTCGGACAGGAGAACAGAAGAGGCAGCAAAGTTGTAACACAGATTGCCCTGCTTTACCTAACTGAGATGGACACCGGATTCCCTCTCATTTTTCTCATCCCTAAGCCTTAGTGTGACCGGAGTTGGAACATTTGTCACCCGAGAGGGATCCACAAAACGGGGTGCCAGTTTACCAGACGATTTACTTTAAGGACCCCCTTCACCCGAAGTTCGTAACGAAGAACAAATCTCTGACCTGCACATTCCCCGGTCGCTGGCCGTGGTTATACTACACTGCTTCCCTCCTATGGGCCCTTTGGACATTGGTCTTGGCGCTGAGCGATCTATTTTTGATCACCTGAGGAGTAATCTCATTCGATATGAGGTCATGACTGGACCAAATGTTTGCAAATGTGGAAGTGAGGTGATAAGTCAACATAAGAGAGGCAGGAATGGCTCGATGTGTCTCACGCCTGATGGTGTTAAAAGCCAGGTTCAACCAAGGTCAGATAAGGTGCCACTGTGTTTGAGCCTCACATTGGAAGGCGGCTGAAGAAGACTTAACACACTCTGTAAATGAAGGCTGAGGGTAATATGGGGTGGTGGTGAGATGTCTAACCTCCGAATGGAAGCAATAGTTTCAAAATTCTCTAGAAACGAAGCGGGGAGCGATGTCGGTGACGAACCAAAAGAATATCCTACCTAGGTGATTAATATTTTGTCCTGCTGTAAAGTCTCTGTGGGGCAACAGCCAGATGAACCGAGTACAACCATCGACAGCGACAAATATATGACTGTGTTCACAATGGGTGTAGGGAAGGGGACCAAGGTAATCGATAAAAAGACGCTTCATGGGCGCTTCACCCGGGTGGATTGGGGCAACCCCCTTAACTTCAATTGAACTTGGCCATCTGACACACTTGGCACTGGTTAACCATCTTCCTGACATCCCTGCCTGGTGTTACTCAATGCGATTTCAGAGAACCAAAGGTCGCTTGTTGGCTCACTACAGAAGAAGAGTTCACCCTTCATTCGCAAGAGATTCAAGCGAGATGCTACTTCCGTGCATTTTGAGAAAAATTTCCGAAAAAGTTGGTCATCCCGATAAAATGGGCCTCACCCATTTTGGTTTTCGAAGGGCGGAAACTATAATTGGCGTTGGTCCTTAATTGGTCAGTCTTAACCACTTAGGCTGAAACAATATTCAAGAAAGGGTATCACACCCTGGGCTAAGATAAACTTAGATGGTTTGACAGCAAGATCCACTTGCCTCAAACGCTCCATAACAAGATGTAGCTGCTCTAGATGATCGTCAAAGGTTGAACTATAAATCCAGATAGTTATATTTAAACATGTTATAACCAAGTGCGGAATCAAGCAACCTCGAAAGAACCATTGTTCAAGTAGGCAGACCAAAAGGAACCTCGTCAATCTCGTATAAGTTCCAATTGGTACTGAAAAATGCGGCCGCCTTGTTCTCTTCAGCTCACTCGCATACGATAAACCAAACCGGAAACTGACCAGACATATCGGCACAACGATCCAGGAAGGAATGCGTGGAGCCTTCACGTCACTTCAACACAGCGGCAGCTCGTCGCCCGTCTCCAGGTCTAGTCGGCCGCTGAAGCACACAACACCTTCCTTCCTTCGGTACGCGCCCCACACGTCCATCGGTTTGCAGCCGGCCCCAGCTCAGGTAATAATCGTTCGCTATACAGAAATCCGTCTGAGTGTATCTTCCTATTATCGCTGCTACGCTCAGAGCCGTTGACTCAACGGCCGAACTTCTACTAGCTATCAACTGCCAACACATTTTTCGACTCGCCACCAGTTCCCATCTCACCCTGAGGGAACTATTTCACTTTCCCAGACTCACTGTCACTGCACTCACGCATCCCATCTACGCGCGGACCACGCCTTCTCACGCTCAGAGCCGGTGATTGTTTACTGCCGAACTGAAACTAGCCATCAGCTGCCGGCACACTCCTCGGCTCTCCGCCAGGATCCAACTCACTTCCGGGTTCCACTGCCACTGCAATCGCACTTCCGATCTTGTGCGAACCACGACCTCCTAAGGCAAAAATGTCCTACTACAGCCAGTGAAGCGCCCTATCCATCGCGCAACAGTTCAGAAACTGGTTGCTGAATTTTATGTTTCCACTGAAATACTGATACACATATTTTTCACACACTATTCAAAAATTTTAATAATGAATATAGTATCCAAATGGGTCTATACAATTTAAGGGGTACTGAAGCCATACATCACATCATGTCTTCCACACAGGGTGTACGTTTTCAGGTATTTGATACGCTAAGTTCCTGAAACACATGAGCAATGTAAAATCGTAAAATCTAACTTCTTCACAAGTCATTTGGGCAAATAAACCAAAGTGATTTAACGTACGTGAAAAGCTACATTCGATTTATTTCAATTAAATAACACTATTAATAGCTACCTTGAGGGCAACTTGCGTTTTTTCTTCACCTTGTGCTTACGGGGAAGATGTCAGTCTTTCGGCAAATTTCAGCAAAAGTCTCTCAATACTCAAGCAATGAATTATCCATGGTATCCATGTTTCACTACAAAGGTTTGTTGGTGAAACATCACACCGTGTTCGTCACTAAACGTCCCACAATCTTCAGGGAAATCGCCGGTATGTGAGCGAGTGACATATTGCATATCAATTTCTGCTTGATCATTCACAAGTTCAATGTAATTTTCAGCTTTCGTGTTCCTCGAGAACAATGACGTAACTTCCCGAAAGCATTGCCACGCATTTAGCTCGTTAGGACTGAGATACTCGAATTGCTGGTCTCCAAGAGCATTACGCATTTTTGGGCCAATGAACAGTCCTGATTGATCTTCTCAGCACTCAGTCCAGGGAATTTGCGGCGAAACAAATGTTCTTTCGTTGTTGCTATTCATTGCGTTTGCAATCCTAGCCTCATATGTAGTGGTGGTATTTGGATTTTAGTGGAATCTAAAAGTGGCTTCTAAGAGACGTTTCACATGCCACGCAATAAACATTTTCATCTTGGTCGGTCCTTCTGTTTGTAAAGTAAATCCATAACATGACTTTCCCACTCACAAATGTAGTAACAGTACTTACAGCACCCACTTGTAAGCCCACAAGGGGACCGATGACATTTAAATAAACATATACGTACCATTGATGCTTATCATCATCGATACTGTGTAAAATATCTCTCATCGTGATGTAAATTTCTTTTGCTATGGCTCCATGTGCCGCTGGGGTGGAAGGAAGCACGTTATCATTATGTACGAGCGTTGCCCAGAAAGTAATGCACCGCAGTTTTCCTTTGTTAATTGAACAAAATGCAAACGAAAGAATGATGTTTTATCTATACACCCTATTTTTCCACGTAATCTCCATCGAGTTCTATGGCCTTCCTCCAGGGCAAAACAGGGCCGTGTAAGACTTTGTACAAGCGTGTTTGAATATTCCCCACAGTTTCTTCTGCTGAAGTGAGAAAATGAATGACGGCACGTTGCTTGTAACATACATCACCTACACACGCCACTTTGCATCTGTCCTATAGCCACGCTATCTGTCGGAAGTGATGGAAACTTGTCGCGCTCACTCAGAAGACTTCAAATAATACATACGTAAATTTTCACAGTCGTAGCATTGTTTTCGACTCCGAAAAAAAGTACGGTGCATTATTTTCTGAGCAACTGGTTTCTAAGAAGTTTTCGAGCTATCTATGAAAAGTAAGGTACTGAGTTCTTGCATCAAACATTCAACATCCATACAATATGTCATTATGTGGCTTTTGGTGTTGGCGAGCTTCATCTTCCAGAAGATTCCAGTCGATGAAACGGGAAAGTAATAGTCTGGTTTTAAGATTTGAAATGTTCAGATCTCTAACAAGATTATTTAGTTCATTTTGCGTAATTTTGTACATTTCACTACGTGATGTTGGTGTATAGGTAGGATCGTTAGAAGTGGAATGATGACGTGTATCCGAATGGTCTTCATCATTACTGTCACTCAGAAAAGTTTATTGTCGTGGCTACTGGATGATCTAGAAACGGGAGACCCATTCTATGAGGCACTGGCTGCATTGCACTTGGTAAATTAGGATGCTATATGCCACTCTTCTTTTTCTTGCTAAATCGATTACTGAGAGGAGGCTCCATCCAGAAGTAGCTATGTGTTAAGTGGTTTGTGGGTTAGTGCCACTGACCGGCACTCCAAAACGCATAGAATTTTTTTCTTTCATTCACGCATTTAGAGTTGATGGACATCTCGAAAAACAAACACAAGGAGCCTAAACTTTTATTGGTCCCCTACACGGCACCCAAAATGTAGGAAATAAGGTTTTATCTTCACTGATTGTAACACTGTTGCTTCCTTACGCAAAAAATTGCATTTCCAGTATGTACCATAAATTGTTCGGGCTACTAACACATCTACAGGACATAACAGCAGATTGATTCCACATACTAACTCAAAAACTCACGTAAAATTTGTAGTACTGAAGGGAGCGCTCCGGAAGGCAAGCAGTCTCAGACTGTTAACTAGAAACAAAACACTTACGCAGCGTCAGGCGGAGCACTTCTTCATCGATAGATACTTGTGTATCTGGGAATGTGGAAATCTACCTATTTCAGCCTCGAGCTGTCAAATATGAGATTATGGGTGTTCAATGAGCGCTTCCATACGTCGAAAACATCTAGATTATCATGTACTTACCGTCTCGTTTCCAAATTAGTGCTTGAATTACTGAAATACCGTTACAGTGGGCGAAACATTTATGCGGTGACACATGACTGTTTCGCAGATGGGCTACACCAGTGGTTTGCTTTGCTGTCGATGTAGTCCGCTTGGCTGGAGCCTGTCGCGTGACGTGGAATCTCTCGGAGGCGTTCCCGTCAAGTAGCAGCGGTGCGGCTCGGTGCCCCGATATAAAGGCAGACCCGAGTCGTATGGAAAAATCTGTGGCTCCCCGCCTAATGGAGTGTGCTGTCTGACATAAAGAAACGATCTTTGCTCTCCAAGACTTTGATGGACCTGCTTACTTTGTACCTCGGTTGAACACAGTGGAATTGTGGCAGCCATGACCGAGGCTAACACATGCCGTTACACCAGTTAATGTTTAAAATGGGCTGAACTGTCAGCTGTTGGAAGGATGGCACCTTAGGTAATACCACTACTTCAAATTAACGGTGGGCAGCATTCGTGGTGAACTTTGAAAGTTTGTGTGGATTGTAAACCACCATCAAGGTTCACTATTGCCTGATTGTGGGAACTGATTAGTTTGTCAGATGTAGCAAGGGCCTTGCTTTACTACTTGCTTCACTAAGTCTCATTCATTGTTTTAATATATCATAATGGGGAAGTTGTCGAAAATTTAGTTCTTTCAGTGTGTGATTCACATGTTTGCTCGGATCACGCGACCTGCCTTCTTTTGAGTTTATCACTAACTGCTACGTGTTATTTGACGAGTGAATTGTCTAATTATAATTTGTGAATTTCACGCCATTACTAAGCTACTTTCTATTCTGTGACATAAAATGTGATTAAATGGGCCTTTGATAGTAGTACATGGACGCTGAAATTATGAGCTTTAAAATTCATGGCCTCAAGCTTGGAGGTAGCATATTCCGTGATTGCTCTGTTCGCCAACTGATGTTATATCTCTTACTTGTTTAATTCAGGAAAATAAGTTCTCTGTTCTCTGTGTCTATTCTCATTCCATGTTTATTGAGTTTCCGTCTTGTTGTTAATGAGGTCAAGGAGTAAGAATTATTTTATTTAACGATGAGTTCGTGCAGTTGATGGCGGTCACTGTTGATTTAAACTGAGGCGTCGTTACCCAAACGTATTTTATTGATCTGCTTTCACTAAACCTACATTAAATGATAATTAAATCAAGACCCTACGCTGTCGACAGGCGTTGACATAAGAAATGTGTGTCCCGACCGGGGCTCGAAACCGCGATCTCCTGTTTTGCATGGCAGACGCTCTATCCATCTGAGCCACCGAGAGCACAGAGGATACTGCGACTGCAGGGATTTATCCCTTGCACGCTCCCTGTCAGACCCACATTCCCAACTAAATGTCCACACACTACATTCGTAGTGCCCCCTGCCCATTCCACTCATTACTCGCGGCAGACAATCTTTACCAAGCCCCGTAAGAGTTCGGGCAATACGTCTGCGGATCCATCTTCATATAGTTAAGGTTAACCGGCCATTGACCTTCTTCTTCTGTGCCGATGCACACGTATTGGCCGAACTCTTACGGGACCATATTGACACAAATGACCTAGTTTCTCTTAGTAGTTTGTAAGGTGTCAGACAAATCCAACACCTTCCATGAAAACGCTGACATGATAAGCAAATCCTGTAGTATGTCACATAGCTCTGAATAAATCGTGACATTAAATTAACCAAAGTAATACGAGTAACGAGTGAGCAAATGGAATACCACAGACTAACACAAGAATGCCTAAATGCATGTCATACCTTCCCACCGTGAGACAGACGCAGTTCCGAAGGGAGAAACGAGAACAGAAACCAAGAGCAGAACCTTGTTAAGCTAGAAGGCCCTACGATAAGGGACGGACACCCACGTCTCCAGCTAACCGCCAGGACCACCCCCCAGCCCATGTTAAAAGCTAGAGCCCTCCAGAAGAACATTATAGATCTTACGATAACACTAAAAGGGCCACACCTGCCGCAAGTTTTAGCGTGAGACTTTTTCGCATCTCTGTTACGTTGCAAACGTTAAAAACATTGCCCCACCACGAAAAGTATAACGTTTCTCATTGGACAGACAGAATTTTTGTAGGCGGAGCTTAAGGTTAACATTGAGACCCTGATTGGCCAGATGAAAACACAGCCAGATAGTTTTTTTTAAAACCAACTTCAGTAAATTGTAGTAAGGAGAAGTTAGGAGAGAGTTGCTTCCGAGACGGCAAGCTGTATGGAGCTGCACTGGCCGCCGCCCCCTGACGAACACTGACAAGGTAATGAACGCACACGATGCCGCATTTTTGAGCACATAAGGCTTCACTCAGAACTGCGGAAGTCTCATCTGTTACATCCCCTTTTTACGTAATACTAGTGTTGATCGTCAAGTGAAGCTCATGGTATTCACATTTGCTATGTAAGTTAAAATCTGAAACACGATGATTTTTCTGTTATATAATTATTGAGAAGCCACATCAGCCACTGTAATTTACGACAAGTTAGATAAGTAATTAAAGATAATTGAGGGTCACTGTAGATCATTTTGATAGTTTTCTTTTTTGTGAAAGTTAATTTAAACCTAGTTTATAGATGTGATATGGCATAGGTCATCCTTCGATCCATTGTAGAACTTGGAAACCCATTCAGGGAATATTCGTTCACATTTTTGTTGAATGCAGTTGGTTTTTATCATCCTGTATTAAAATATTTCCGTTTATCAATAGTACAATTTATAAACAATATTTTGTGAGTAGAATAAAATTACCAACAGTAAACTTAATTGCTTTTTCGACGTTATTTTACCAGCTAACTAAAAAATGTTATGCCTTGAACCCCTTCCACTACATTTAGTTAGCATTAAGATTCTTTTACAGGGAGTGCAGTGGAGCTGACGCTGAAATCATTAAGTATTTGGTTATATCATCGCTTGTCTCACTGAGCTCTTCTGAACCCTACATGTCATGTGTGGTCTGGCGTCTCCTTACCAGCAACAGGTCCCAGGTTCAAACTAGTCAATTCCCTAAAAAACATGCTCAGAGCGTCGTTGCGCGAAAGTGGTAGGGAGACACGACATAGAACGACAGACACCATGAGGAATGTTAGAGAATGGCGACCCTGCCAGGATGGTAAAATACCATGATTGAAGGGCGACCACATGCCTAACTAGGTCAGAAAAATTCCTGCTGAAAAATTTCCGTAGTAAAAAATATTTTTTCCTAAATTTATAAGTAGTCAAAAACAGTAGCTGCAGCGATAGATAGTAAGAAAGTATTCAATAGAACATGAGACATTCTAGCAGAGACAATAGCGTAATTAAGTTATGAATTTTAATACTGCTAGAATTAAGTTTTCTCTACTATGCAAGCGCACAGGTGGCGGATACATCGTTGTCAAGTTGGTTCTGACCCAACAAGTAAGTGAATGGATTGTCAAGTAGTGTGTGAAAAAAGTTTATGAAACGCGTGGGATCGTATGAGCACTTCTTGAAGCGAAGTATGGCGCGTGAATTGCTTTTAAAACAGAAAATAAGGGATTCGGAAAGATTAGCAATGGCACTTTTAAAACAGAAAATAAGGGATTCGGAAAGATTAGCAATGGCAGATCGAGACCTTGACCGAATTGAGGTAGAGACCCAACATGAAGATGGACAGAGAATAGAGGACAGTACAACAGACGATGCAATATCGCGAGAAATAGGTCAGATAACGCACCACAACGTGGATAATGTACGCCAAGGCACAGAAAACCTAGGTCAGCATACGACAGAGGAGCAGAAAAGTAGAGAGATAGCCGATGAGGATTCTAACTTGCGTCTTGAATACGTAGAACCCATAGTACAAGTAATCAGAGCTCCCTCACTACAGAGTACAAGGAATTCGAGCAGAAATGTGTCACCGCACAGTTCAATGCAATCGGTTGCAAACCAACACTTGGGCGAAAACACAGAGCGTAGGACGTCGGAAGAAAATGCAATAGGACCCACCAATATGGCAGAATTATTACGATTAATGACGGAAATAATGACAAGACAAAATAAAGAAATTGCGAACCAAATTAAAATTCAGAATGCAGAAACGACGAAATAAATTGCAGAAACAACGAGACAAATGCGTGAGATTAAAGAACAAAACAAAAAAATTCAGTTACATATAAGTCATATTGAAGACGAGGCAAAAGAATCTCGAGAAGTGATAGGAAATTTAGTAACAGGTCACAATCAATTGAGAACAGACATTAACGAGGTACAAGCGGACGTACAAACATTGCGTAATGACATACAGGACGAGATCAAAACATTACGTAACAACACCCAGGGAGAAGTCAAGAAACTAGAGAAACAGATAAACGTAATTACTAGACAAGCAGCAGGTACAGCGCGTGAAATTGTTGAAAACAGTGTGCTACACAAACTTATCACAAAAGCAGCGCTGAAAAGATATGATAACCGCATAGTCAAAATAGAAGCGCAAACGAAGCGACAATTTCAGAAATTGCCAACAAAGTTGTTTGCAAACCATTGAAGAGCGTAGTGAACAGGATCTAACAAGCACTAAGTCTGCAACCACATCCGTATCTGTAACAGCACCGGAAAAAGAAGCAATTAACGAAGGTATCATGCATTTTCGATTCTAATCACAGGCGGAAAATAACATACGTGAAATCAGACAGCCTGCAGCGCAACAAACACGTTTCGAAATTATTGATGAACAAACGGCACCACAAACACATGCAGGACCACAAATGTATGTTTCAAGACAGTTTGGATCGTGCAATGAAGCGGCAAGGTTAGCCAGACCAGATACCGAACCAATACAATGGAAAGCCAGGTCGCGAAGAGTACAGTGTAATGCATTCAGCTACACGTTCACAACTGATGGAAGAAAATTATTGCGTACCACTCCAACGATACTACGCAAGGGTACGCGAAAGTTACAGTGGACAACTATGACGAAGTACGACAACGATCATTTCCTCACAGTCAGAAAGTTTCAACACTTTCGAGAAGGAAACTCATTACATTCACGAACTTTTATTGATCAATTCCGAGTAGGATTACCAGAACACTGGACGCTAGCACACAAATTAGACTTAATATGTGCACACATGTCAGGAACAATCGCAGAAACTATGCAAAATGTCGCAGCGACATGCCGACCGTACGAAGATTTCAGTGAGAAGTTTCTCTCACGATATTGGTCCAGCGAAGCACAGAACAGAGTGAAGTACGAATTATTACAGAACCCATATTTTGAAAATTCAGGAGAGAAGAGTCCCGTGAAAATTTTCGAATTAATGGCAAAGAAAAAATCAATGCTTAGATGTACCATACAGTGACGGAGAGTTGATTAAATTATGCGCGATGAAGTTACTATTGAAATACCAGCAATCATTTGTAGGTCGCGGAGGCAATGACGTTGAAGCATTTAAAGGTATTCCAAGGGAACTAGAGTTCATATTTTCGGAAGATGACGCAAGAAAAAGACGAAGCGCACGTGAAAACGAAAGCAAAAAGCAGTGGAATCCACAAGATACAGTACGAGGAAACAATAATTACGTACCACGTGATAACTTCGCATCAAGAAACGACAAGAGATTTCAACAAAGAACCGGTTATGGATTTAGAAGAGAATATGGCAATAACTATAATTCACCCAGGAACGGAAACAACTATTACAGAGGGAATAACGACCACCGGAGCGGGTATTGGAGCGCCAATAGACCGACAAATTATCAACAAAGAAACAATATCAACAAGCGGAGCAAGAAAAGAGAATACAGATAGAAGAGGTGGAGGTAAGACCACCAAACCCCGAAAAACGTTCGAATTGACAGCTAAACGCCCATGTCAAGGGGAATGACGCACCGACCCAGGACAATTGCAGCACCTTGAACAGAGAAGTAAAAATCTTATCACGAGAAGAGAAGAAGGAAGAAACAAATCCGCAGGGACCAGATGAAAACGAAGACAGGAAAATAACAATATCGTGTTGGGACGAAATTAACTGGGAGAATACTGACAAGGAAGATGAATTACCAGAGGCATGCACCACGAATGTAGGAGGAAAGGACGAAGTAATGAGTATTTCAGAGCTATTTGAGATGGAAACCAGGGAAAGCGAATTCAATGAGGATAATGCGCAGTCGACAGAAGTTGAAAATAAGTTACTAGTGGGCACACAACCCAACATATATAATGAAGGAAGTTATGAAGCGATAATTAGAGCATTTATATGCGATTATGTGGAAGTAGCGACGAAGAAGGAGAAGATAGATGAGGATGAGGAAAAAGTAGATGATGTTGAAGAAAGCGTAAATTAAGGAAGAAATAGAGAAGAGGAAATAAAAGAGAGAGAAGTAGCAGTCGAAGCTTATCCTACAGAAAGTTCGAATTCACAAGGGAAATTACTGATAAGACTCATGTGTGATTCAGTGGAGGATTCGTTGATGCAAGAAGAAGAAGAACAGAACCAACCCCTTCAAATGCAACCAGTCGTGAAGGCCATGGTAAAGCACATCCCAGTCAATACTTAATTGATAGCGGAAGTGAACTGACTGCGATCTCAGAAAATTTATTCATGCAGTGTAATGCCAATGAGGAAATGCCAGTTCTGGAAACACGTAATATTAAAGTAAGAGGCCCTATTAGAAACAATGCTGCGGAAGTTACGAGACAAACAAGGTTAACTCTTTCGTGTCAAGGTCAAAAGATCGAAGCCAACATCGTGATTATACCTAAACTAACTGTAGATTTGATTATAGGTGCAAATTTTTTAAATGAGAGACGAGCGATAATAGATATGGGGAAAGGTAGCGTAACATTCGGGAATGTCACACTTCTCTTTGAGCAAAAGCTAAAATTAGAAGAAATACCAGTTATAAACAAACAATTAAGAATGACGCGAGATAAAGAGGATGAAGAATTAGAATGGTATGCACAAAAGGGGGAATCGCCTCAACTCATGTTAGAAGTCCATAAAGAAATCGACGAAAAAATGCAAGAAGTTCAAGGTATTTCGGAACACAGTAAAAGAGAATTAGAGGGTATTTTACGAGTTAAAGCAGAGGAATTTTTACCTAAGACTGGCAGTATTAAACACTTTCAGTACAAGTTTGAAGTGAAACAGCACAAACCATTTAGAGTGCCACCCTATACAATCCCATTAAGCTACAGGAATAAAGTATTCCAGGAGATATATAAAATGTTAGATGGTGATGTTATTGAACCGGCTACCTCCACATATAACAGCCCGCTCCATATTGTGCAAAAACGATATGGGAGCATCAGGTTAGTGCTTGATTCCAGACAGATCAACACAATCATAATCACTGAGACAGATCGCCCAGAAAAATTAGAAGAATTGATACAAAATATCCACGGTGCTAAGACATTTTCATCAATTGATTTATGGAGTAGTTTCTGGCAAATAGAATTGGCCCCAGAATGTAGAAAATTTACAGCATTTATCGTATTCGGGAGATGTTACCAGTTTAAACGATTGCCATTTGATTTAAACATATCATCAGCAGCGTTTATTGGGGGATTTAATACTATACTCAGTCCTGAAATTTTACAAAAAATTACTTGTTATGTTGATGATGTGATTATAGCAGAACCCTCTCGGGAACATTACAACGACACATTAAATCAGTTTTTACAGATCATGAAAGAGCATGTGGTCGCAGTAAACATAACAAAATCCAAATTTGGAAGGCGAGAGATCAAATTTCTAGGACACATAATTTCAGAGAAAGGGGTAATGCCCGACCCAGAAAAACTAGCGGCAATCAAAGAATTCTGTACTCCATATAATAAGAAAACTCTCAGAGGATTTCTAGGTCTCACCGGATTCTATAAAAAATTTATTTGGATCGACTCTCTCGCAACACCACGCCTATGTGCACTGACTGGAAAAAACACGCCATGGGTATGGGATCAACAAGCCAATGAAGAATTTTTAAAAGGGAAGAACGCACTAACAACAGCACCGATCTTAGCACATCCTGATCTAACACAAAATTTTTGTATGGCCACTGATAGCGCGAAAACAGGTTTAGGAGTTGTTTTATTCCAAGAATACGAACAGGCAGGGCTAAGATCATATAGAACAATTGCATTTGCCAGTCCGGTACTCACAAAAAGTGAGAAAACTATTCAGTCACGGAGCTGGAAGCATTGGCCATTGTATGGGGCTTCCAACGTTTTCGATACTTCCTATTCGGAAGAAAAACGTAAGTATACACTGACCACAAAGCATTAGAATTTCTGTTATCTGCCAAACTAACTCATGGGAGGTTAGCCAGATGGATGTTAATACTACAAGAATTGGACTTCACTATTACACACGTACCAGGACCAGCGAATGTATTAGCAGATGCTTTACCACGATGTCCACAGGGTGCATCCAATAACATAGGTTTGGAAGTAGCAGAAGACCAGTTTACAATGTACTATATGAAACAAGGACCTTTCGAAAACTACATTACGACAGCATTGAAAAACATAGGCATAGAAGAGGACAAGGATCCCGAAATACTAGGAATCAAACACAAGTGGAGAAGTAAGGATTTTCCAGACATTCGACAGCACTATCTCGTAAAAAACAATGTTTTATTTTTTAGACGAAATGTTGCAACGAATCAATGGTTAATTTATATCCCAGAGGAACCAATTAATAAGTACATATGGTATAGACATTTGAGTAATGGCCACTTTGGACCAAGGAAATGCTTTATAAAAATAAAACAAACAAGCCATTTTCCTTATGTGGAAAGACGAATTAGAACAGTATTAGTCAAACGCAAAAAATGTATGAGGGCTAAACACGTCACTTTCCAAACCAAACCACCTATGTTTCCAATAACCCCTAAAAAATTAAAACAAATAGCTGCAACAGATTTGATGGGGCCCGTCCCACGCACAAAAAATGGATATATTTTCATATTTGTCGTTTTGGAACTTACTTCTAAATATGTTACCTTGACACCATTAAAATGGGTAACAGGTCTTACTATAAGTAAAGCATTTAGACAAGATTTTCTCAGACAAGTAGGTCGAGTGGAACGAATTATTTCGGATAATGGCCCACAATACAAACACAAAATAAAACACATCTACATATCTAAGTACAAACCTAGCATAAATCCATCAGAACGATCTATGAAGGACATAGGAACTTTATGCCGATTATATGCAGGCAAAAGACCCAACACGTGGGATATATACCTTAAAGATTTTCAAGAAGTAATAAATGAAACGCCACATAGCACTACACTACTACCTCCAGTTACTGTACTTAAAAATATTGAACCCCCAAACATAACCAGAGAAAATGTTAGATTTCCTATTGTACCACATAGACAGCACAAACAAGTCATAGCAACAGCACTCTCCAACATCAGAAAGGCAGCCATTAAAAGAAAAGAAAGAGGAGATAGAACAGCAATTAAAAGAACATTCTCAGTAGGCCAGAAAGTATTTGTAAAAACACACCATGTCTCCAGCAAACAGAAATACAAAATACATAAGTTTTACGCTGCATACAAAGGAGCTGTCATAATTAGCTGAACTGCTCATGATGATGCTGTGGAACTAATGAACCCAAAAACAGACAAAACCTTAGGACTTCACCATGTGAGCCATATAAAAAAGTTTGAAGATTAATTTTATTACTGGTAAACAATTGGCACAATATTTCAAGATTATGTTGCAGATAAGATCGTCAGGAGAAAGAAGACTGAAGAGAGAAGAAGGTGGGAAAAAGAAAGTAGTTTCAATAAAAACAAAAACAAAAATAACATCGATAGTACCATAGATTAAAGTGAAAGGATAAAATGTAGATAGTCTAACAGCATGAAATACTAAAATGCTATACACCACGAGGCTACACAAAAATAAAAAAACGAATTTGAGGATTCTTCTATAAGTTAAGACTCAAAATATCTTAGAATTGTAACATGGAAAGGGCACCGAAATTTGTAAAGCTTTTTAAGAAGGCGTAAAACATTGTAGGTACTAGACATATGTTAGATGATTATAAGTAAAACTTTTTGTAAGAACCATTGTAAAAACTCCAGCAAAGACCAGATACAACGACCCACAAGTTGCTACGCAAGAAGTATCAAGAAAGAAAAGGACGTAATTAGCAAGACACGATTCCTACAAGGCAGAAGTGTCAGGAGTGGGGAAAGGACAGCGAGACCAACAGAGGGGCCTTGTAGCCGAAGTGGGCAGTGAATCTTCCGAACCACAGGGTGGCGGAACCCTGCTGGGACAGAAGACGGAACCACTCAGTGGGGGAACACGGAAGGCCAAAAGGGTCTTGGAACGCCCCGACTCAGCAGAGTGAGCAAAAAACGGGCCGACGAGAAGACCGCTTGTGCAAGCCACCAGTGGCAAAAAAATATGTGTAAAAGTCACACTACTGCTATTAAACAGCACGCTGATGCACGAAACTGAAGAAAACTTCCACAAAGTAGAAATGACATGCCTAAACAATTTATCAAACTGTTACTAAGAGGAGAACTTCAAAGCAACTAGTTATCAATAAATATTTCCATATCCTACCCAGAGAAGAACCAAGAAGCAAGTAAGAAGCAGAGAAAAAGCAGGAAGAACAGAAGTTGAAGATTCGCAAGATTGAGACCAAGAAAGTAGATGGGTGAAGAATAGACGACATACCTTCCCAAATCCCTATCCTATTGCAAACTAGTCATCTGCGAAGTATTATAACGAAAAACGACCACTTTCAGTGACACGTAACGATGACTTTCACGAATACAAAGCCAGTAAACCACAAGATTCTGCACTCACAGCTCCATTCCATTATGGGACCTACACAACAGCAACACACACTTGCAAAGCCAACAAGGAACGGAGAACAAAAGTGTACATCAAATACTTGCCCACATCCATCTCGCTTCATGCAAAAACATTCGCCAACCTCATGCTTAAACATTCATAGGACTGTGTGAATGTGTGAAATCAAATTATGTGATGTAGGAATTGTGCAAAAGAAACGAGTGAAAAATTAAATAAGTTAAGCACACCAAACAGCTAATAAACTACAAAATAACAGACATTGACTATGGACTTAAGTAAAAAATAGACTATCGATAAAAATAAGTCATTAGTTCTGAAATGGACAGTATATAAAGAACAAAAGTAAGCCATAATAACACTAAAACTATATGCCACTTATTTTCTCCTCATAAAAATAAAAGAATAACTATATTTTACTTCTTTTCTCCTTACAAAATCAAAGAATAAAAAAATTATCTTGTAGGGTGTTTTCCGTTTTTTTAACATTTGTACCATTTGTCAGGATATCATCTCAATACTTGTGTATGTATATTTCTCTGTCAAAGCAATTCTTGGAAATAATTCTTATTTGCTAGTGTAACATTGTTGAAATTAGTGTCTAGAAACAAAAACATTTTACTTGTACATGATATTTAGAAAATGTGTTCGGAATAGATTTTACTTAATTACTAAATTTATATAAAAAAATATTTCTAAGAAAATCGATGGGATAGACTCCTCACTTTCGATAACAAACTTCACACTTAAATAAAGAAAGAAAATAATTGAAAATTAATAATAATAATAATAGCATAAAAATATTCTTCTCTTGTCAATATGAACATTTTTTGAGAATAATGTGGAAGAATATAAAAATATATATTAGTAATACAAACTAGCATAGAACCAGAATAACGTGGCTGAACAGTAGGCAACAAAATTTAGATAAAGGAATAGTTTTTGACTGACTTAGACAACGTTTTAATCATTGCCTAACTTCAGTGCAAAAATTAAGTTCGAAGGGTGGTGATATGTAAGGTGTCAGGCAAATCCAACACCTTCCATGAAAACCCTGACATGATAAGCTAATCCTGTAGTATGTCACATAGCTCCGAATAAATCATGACATTAAATTAACCAAAGTAATACGAGTAACGAGTGAGCAAATGGAATACCACAGACTAACACAAGAATGCCTAAATGCATGTCATACCTTTCCATCGTGAGACAGACACAGTTCCGAGGGGAGAAACGAGAACAGAAGCCGAGCGCAGAACCATGTTAAGCTAGAAGGCCCTATGATAAGGGACAGACACCAACGTCGCCAGCTAACCGCCAGGACCACCCTCCAGCCCATGTTAAAAGCTAGAGCCCTCCAGAAGAACAGTATAGATCTTACAATAACACTAATAGGACCACACCAGCCGCAAGTTTTAGCGTGAGACTTTTTCGCATCTCTGTTACGCTGCAAAGGTTAAAAACATTGGCCCACCACGAAAATTAACCGCCAGGACCATCCCCCAGCCCATGTTAAAAGATAGAGCCCTCCAGAGGAACATTATAGATCTTACGATAACACTAAAAGGGCCACACCTGCCGCAAGTTTTAGCGTGAGACGTTTTTGCGTCTCTGTTACGTTGCAAACTTTAAATACATTGCCCCACCATGAAAAGTATAACGTTTCACATTGGATAGATAGAATTTTTGTAGGCGGAGCTTAAGCTTAACACTAAAACCCTGATTGGTCAGATGAAAACACAGCCAGATAGTTTTTTTTTAAACCTACTTCGGTAAATTGTAGTAAGGAGAAGTTAGGAGAGAGTTGCTTCCGAGATGGCGAGGTGTATGGAGCTGCGCTGGCCACCGCCCGCTGATGAACACCGACAAGTTAATGAACGCACGCGATGCCGCATTTTTGAGTGCATAAGGCTTCACTCAGAACCTCAGAAGTCTCATCTGTTACATCCACTTTTTACGTAATACTAGTGTCGATTGTCAAGTGAAGCTCATGGTATTCACATTTGCTATGTAAGTTAAAATCTGAAACGCGATGATTTTTCTGTTATATAATTATTGAGCCACCGTAATTTACGACAAGTTAGGTAAGTAATTAAAGATGATTGAGGGTCACTGTAGATCATTTTCATAGTTTTCTCTTTTGTGAAACTTAATTTAAACCTAGACTATAGATGTGATATGGCATAGGTCATCCTTCGATCCATTGTAGAACTTGGAAATCCAGTCAGGGAATATTCATTCACATTATTGTTGAACGCAGTTGGTTTTTATCATCCTGTATTAAAATATTTCCTTTTATCAATAGTGCAATTTGTAAACAATGTTTTGTTAGTAGAACAAAATTTCCAATGGTAAAACTTAATTGCTTTTTCGACTTTATTTTACCAGCTAACAAAAAATTGGAAATCCTTGAACCCCTTCCACTAAATTTAGTTAGTATTAAGATTATTTTACATGGCATGCAGTGGAGCTGATGTATTTGGTTATATCATCGCTAGTCTCACTGAACTCTTCTGAACTCTACATGTCATGTGTGGACTGGCGTCTCCTTACCAGCAACAGGTCCCAGTTTCAAACTAGTCAATTCCCTAAAAAACACGCTCAGAGCGTCGTTGCGCGAAAGTGGTAGGGAGACACGACTTGGAACAGACAGACACAACGCAGAATGTTAGAAGTTCTTTATGAACATTAATGTATACATAGTAGAAGGCCACTGCAACTGTGGCCGAAAATTCGGCTTCATTCATTGACAATTATTTTATAATATGACGCAGAACCATACACAACATATTTTTTATGTCAACTTACTCTGGTCGTTGAAATCTATGTATTTATAGAAATAATTTTTAATAGTTTGGCCATTTTGTGTCCCTATGAAACAAGGATCATCTTATAATTTCGTACAGTACAATATTTTGGCAGGTAATGAATATTTTGGTAGAAAGCAAATAACTAGTCAGGCGGCAGTCGACCAGATGCTTCACGATCGTATGTGCTCAGGACAGCTTGAAATTCCACTTCTGGACGGAAATAGCGTCATTCATTCAATCAGCTGATCTGAATATTCAGGAGCTAGTCTGTCATCTGCAAAATGGATCGCTGTCGGAGAGAACCTCTCCTGTCCCATCGAGTCATTCCAGCTACGTTCAGCCATCAACAGAAAATATCTGGGCATGATAAATTCTTATTACTATTTTCAGATTACGTCTGCTCATTATTTCATCTCCGTACTTCTCATTTATTTGTTCTCAGATCAGGTTCGAGTATATAATTTAAATGCTACCAGAAATCTTTTCAGTCTTTTATCATTTGTATAATAAAAAATTCGAAAAATTATATCTTATCCTGCTACTTTTCTGTAATTTAAATAATAAGCAGGATCCTTGTAAAGTCTAAAGCATATGGTTGTGACAGGACTGCGTGTTAATCCGCCACATACTAACTCAGTGATCTAAAGAAATTAATTTCATCATAATCATTAATGTTAACATTTATTCTATTGTGTGGCATTAACAACGTTCTTAAGCACTCTTCCAACAATAATAATTAACGAGGAAGTACCCGTAATTGAATGCATTCCTAAAAGTACCATAACAATAACATGTGTCCTCCAAGTCAGAAGAATAATGAGTAGTTTAAAATTTCCCACAACACAGCTAACATTATAACAAGCGAGACCAAATGTATCATCACACAGTAACTACGGAAAGCATAATTAACTGGTACTTAAATTACATGGACTAAATAATTAAATGTTAAGACACTGTCCGTTTCACAGGTTCTGGTACTGAATGAAAAGAATAAAATTTAGCGCCACTGCAAAACTTTGTAGAAGGAGTGTACTTTCTTTTTATTGTTTGGAACGACCATCAAACAAACAATCTTTCGAAATAAAACTGGTGGACATGAATAGATAATTATATTTCCCACCTGACTCACCTCTGAAAATGTTGACACCATACCAATTTAACTGCTAATTCAGCGCAGTCCAACATTTGTAACTCTGTTCCTTCCAGGACTTCCTCTTTTAGTCGCGATTTTTGGTCCTCCCTTTTATATTACGGCATCACGCTGCATTAGTTCCCAAAAGTTCGATGACCAGTTTCTGTCTCAATGTCAAAGAAAAGACAGAATGCCTTAGATGTCCTTGGCATCTGATGTCCAGTGGCCCAATTGTTTGGTCAATGTGCAACATGCCACATTTGACGGCTTTATTGCGAATTCTTGATTTTCGTAAACTGACTTCAAATTACGTATTTCCCACTAGTCGTCTTGTTTAGATAGGAGGACAGAACATACACTTGAAGCTAAGTTTCTTGAGAATCCTGCTGTTCTTTGCAGAAATACATCCCTCACAGTGCTTGTCACCAAATTATCAGAACAGCCTGAAGAATTACACTTAGTTCTGTTGTTAAACTAAATGTAATTGTCTGCAATGGGAATTCATCCGTAACTGATTAGCATGCACCGATATTTAAACGCTAATTAAGTTAATATTCCGAGGACGGACTCGTTCTAAGTCATTAGGATACGTCGTGCAAAGTGATGAATGGGAGACGTAACTAACCTTAAGATATAGGAAAATAAAGAGGCGTATCAGAGAACAAGCTGAACTGGAGGGCCTGGCTATGTTTGTATTAAAAATTAAATGGAAATTCTTGTAGATTAGTAGGTATTAGCCAGCCTGTAGATATTCTACTATAGCAGAATTATTTAAAAACATTGCTTAGGCGTAATTTGAAATGCATGCCTCAGAAGGCTACATATAAACAGGCACTCACGATTTTGAAATAGGTGAGTTATAATGAATGGTTTCAAGGTGAGAGGTCTAAAAAGTTTGTCTAAAATGAGGGCGAATGTTCCTCAATGTTCATTAGTGTTCTTGCAATAAAAATCTGTATGGTTGAAATCACATCGCGACATACCGGAAGCATAAAATTTAAATGATATCCTGTGGTGAAATAAACACTGACTCTTGTTTCTCCGTAATAATCTTCGGACGTGAAGCACAAACACTTATTTACAGTTTAAAAGCGCCGTAAATTGAGTAAATATTCCTTTAATGTTTAAGATGACATACTGAGCTGATTTTCTCTGTCAAACATGGCATTCAAACAATGGAGGTCACGCACCAATATTTCTGTGTTAATTAAGAAATATTACTCCGTACGAAAAAAATTTCATTATACAAATTTTTACAACTGTAAACAATGGTGTCGGTCAAGTTGGCTGTTTTGAGAAAATTCACAGCAAGATTTGAGTAACGCGTCATCAGTGAAATATTTACATAACATGTAAAGTCATTTTAATTCAGATTAGTCATTGTTTTCAAATATAACTGAAGACTCATTTTTTAAGTGTTAAATTCTCCACAAAATTCTTATTTTGAAACTCCGTCAGTGGATACTCAGTATGGTTTACTGAAAAACTGAGTGCTTTTAAATAACTTAGCATCACATACCACTGTTTAGATGCTGGGAGAACGAACGGAATAGTACTGCGAAATTTCTCAAAACTGCAAATTTAAAATTTCCAAATCATGTCAGTTTTTTTATATTAAGGTTTTCATCAACCATATGCAAAAATGAAGTATAACAACCTGAGAAATTAATCTACACTCCTGGAAATTGAAATAAGAACACCGTGAATTCATTGTCCCAGGAAGGGGAAACTTTATTGACACATTCCTGGGGTCAGATACATCACATGATCACACTGACAGAACCACAGGCACATAGACACAGGCAACAGAGCATGCACAATGTCGGCACTAGTACAGTGTATATCCACCTTTCGCAGCAATGCAGGCTGCTATTCTCCCATGGAGACGATCGTAGAGATGCTGGATGTAGTCCTGTGGAACGGCTTGCCATGCCATTTCCACCTGGCGCCTCAGTTGGACCAGCGTTCGTCCTGGACGTGCAGACCGCGTGAGACGACGCTTCATCCAGTCCCAAACATGCTCAATGGGGGACCGATCCGGAGATCTTGCTGGCCAGGGTAGTTGACTTACACCTTCTAGAGCACGTTGGGTGGCACGGGATACATGCGGACGTGCATTGTCCTGTTGGAACAGCAAGTTCCCTTGCCGGTCTAGGAATGGTAGAACGATGGGTTCGATGACGGTTTGGATGTACCGTGCACTATTCAGTGTCCCCTCGACGATCACCAGTGGTGTACGGCCTGTGTAGGAGATCGCTCCCCACACCATGATGCCGGGTGTTGGCCCTGTGTGCCTCGGTCGTATGCAGTCCTGATTGTGGCGCTCACCTGCACGGCGCCAAGCACGTATACGACCATCATTGGCACCAAGGCAGAAGCGACTCTCATCGCTGAAGACGACACGTCTCCATTCGTCCCTCCATTCACGCCTGTCGCGACACCACTGGAGGCGGGCTGCACGATGTTGGGGCGTGAGCGGAAGACGGCCTAACGGTGTGCGGGACCGTAGCCCAGCTTCATGGAGACGGTTGCGAATGGTCCTCGCCGATACCCCAGGAGCAACAGTGTCCCTAATTTGCTGGGAAGTGGCGGTGCGGTCCCCTACGGCACTGCGTAGGATCCTACGGTCTTGGCGTGCATCCGTGCGTCGCTGCGGTCCGGTCCCAGGTCGACGGGCACGTGCACCTTCCGCCGACCACTGGCGACAACATCGATGTACTGTGGAGACCTCACGCCCCACGTGTTGAGCAATTCGGCGGTACGTCCACCCGGCCTCCCGCATGCCCACTATACGCCCTCGCTCAAAGTCCGTCAACTGCACATACGGTTCACGTCCACGCTGTCGCGGCATGCTACCAGTGTTAAAGACTGCGATGGAGCTCCGTATGCCACGGCAAACTGGCTGACACTGACGGCGGCGGTGCACAAGTGCTGCGCAGCTAGCGCCATTCGACGGCCAACACCGCGGTTCCTGGTGTGTCCGCTGTGCCGTGCGTGTGATCATTGCTTGTACAGCCCTCTCGCAGTGTCCGGAGCAAGTATGGTGGGTCTGACACACCGGTGTCAATGTGTTCTTTTTTCCATTTCCAGGAGTGTATTATTTAGGACAACGTTATATTAATCTTAGCTGGCACCTTACTGCACCGTGTAAACAGTGTTCAGGATGGCCCTTAACTTTTCTACCATCACTTTGTCAAGTAAATTCACGTGAACTGTGGTAAGGGACATAACATTGTTTATCCACTTAAATAAATATTCACATTTACTTTATTGGGAGCAGCTTATTAAGTTGATTTCATTTCAGGAATAGATTAAGTACATTTACGTGAGTCGTCGTCATGTGAATCAACCTCAGATCCACAAAAATCACCCTTGAAAAGCATTTTCCTGGTACGAACACGTCGTTATTACTATTGCGAGCTATACCCCTGACATTTACCACTCTTAACAAAGCACATAGTGACAAAACTGCAATTAGCGAGAATCTGAAATTAAGGATAGAGCTGGAATTTCTGTTTTTCGTGGCACTACTAACTAATACAAATAAAGTACATCACGTATTACGTTTCACACGCAATAACTATTTCCGCATTGGCTGTCCGTTGGCATTGTTTAATGTCGAGGTCTTCATTTAATCTGCATAAATGCTTGAAATGCTCGTAAGTTTGACAATTTTCGGTAACCTAACTTTGAAAATTTATAGTCATGCTTAACCAACTTTGACGTACATGATCGGTATGATCACGTAGAGCGTACAAGATGTTCGGCTAGTCCTGTTTTTTGTTTTGTAGCTACTGCAAATCCAACGGTATCTGCGAAATTTCAGTGCGTCCCGATCCTTCGTCTGTATAAAACGTTTAGCACAGTGCTTAACCCTAAAAGTGACGAACATCAGTTCTGCCTCTGCTTCCTCCTAATCGGAAGACGCCAAAATCGAAACTGTTAAAGGTGTTAATATTCTTTTTGATTTATTGTATCAACATGTGGCTGTCAATATAACTGCCGGCCGGGGTGGCCGAGCGGCTCTAGGCGCTACAGTCTGGAACCGCGAGACCGCTACGGTCGCAGGTTCGAATCCTTGGATGTGTGTGATGTCCTTAGGTTAGTTAGGTTTAAGTAGTTCTAAGTTCTAGGGGACTGATGACCTCAGAAGTTAAGTCCCATAGTGCTCAGAGCCATTTGAACCATTCAATATATCTGTTGAGAACAATTAAGTCTATAGGTACATTACAGCATCAATTTCACAAACTGACGAAGTGTTTGAGAGAACATGTCATCCAGAATCTTTTTTCTGGTTTTAAGTTTTCTAATCTCGAAGATTTCAGAACCTTAACCTGCGGAAAGTAGTCTGTGTTACTGATCAGCATAACTGATGACGGCCGAAACGAGTAAAATACAGAGTTAGCAGTTCTATTTTCAAAGGAGACATTGATTTTTATGCTCTCACTAACATTCTGACAATGTATCAAGTAACCAAAAAAGAGGAACATAAGCAAAAATAAGTTTGGAAGACGACGGAACAGTTTAGTGGGACACTTCCTATAGCATCTCGCGATAGCTGCATTGGCGCTGGAAGCGATAGGAGAGTGAGGAAATGGTGAGAGCAGAAAATGAAGAAAATTTGCGGAGCAGATTACACCGTGGTTAGAACAGTCATGGGATAGTGATATGTGCATTAAGAGACGGCGGTACATAAGGTGGCGGAGCTGCATTCAAGCGACTCATGTGAACAGGTTTCCGAGTTGACAAAGGCCTCACAATGGGAATTAACTCTGAACGCAGAGTTGGACGCATGGAACATACGATTCCGGAAATCGTTAGGGAATTCAATATTCCGTGATCCACAGTGTCAAGAATGTGCCGAGTATACCAAATTTCAGGCTTTATCTCTCACCACCGACAACGTATCGGCCGACGGCCTTCACTTAACGACCGAGAGCAGCGGCGTTTGCATAGTCACGTTGACAGACAAGCAACACAGCGTGAAATAACCACAGAAGATAATGTGGGACGTACGACGAACGTGTCTGTTGGGACAGTGGGGCGGAATTTGGCGTTAATGGGATATGGCAGCAGACGACCGATGCGAGCGCCTTTGTTTACAGTACAACATCGCCTAAAGCGCATTTTCTGGGCTAGGGTCCTTATATGTTGGATCCTAGACGACTAGAAAACAGTGGGCTGCTCATATGAGCCCTGATGGCAGTTGGTAAAGGCTGATGGTACAGTTCGAGTTCTGGCGTAGTTCCCACGAAGCCAAGGACCCAAGTTGACAATAAGCGATTGTACAACCTGGTGGTGGCTCCTTGGTGGTTGGGCTGCGTTTACATGGAACGTACTGGGTCCTCTGCATGTTCGGCTACTCAGAGACAATTTGCAGCCTTTATTAACGTCGGCGTCATGAACAACGACGGAATTTTTATGAATGACGGTGCGCCATGTCTCCAGGTCATAACTATTCGCAATTGGTTTGAAGTACATTTTGGACAATGCGAATGGATGATATGACCGACAAGATCGGCCGACATGAATCGCATCGAACAGTTATGTGTACAAAATCCTACACCGGCAACATTTTCGCAGTTACGAACTGCTATAGAAGCAGTATGGCTCAATATTTGTGCAGCGGTCTTCCAACGACTTGTAGAGTCCATGCCACGTCGAGTGGCTGCACTACACCAAGCAAAAGTTGGTTCGACACGATATTAGGAGATATCCCGTGATTTTCATCGCCTCACTGTATAGAGAGTATTGGGTAGAGCAGATGAAAAGATTACCAGAAGGTAGGACAGGTTGTAGGATAATAAGAACGCAGAACGAAATTTTCACTCTGCAGCGGAGTGAGCACTGATACGAAACTTCCTGGCAGATTAAAACTGTATTCCGGATGGAGACTCGAACTCAGGACCTCTTGCCTTTACCGGGCACGTGCTCTGCCGACTGACCTACGCAAGCACGACTCACGACCGGTAATCACAGCTTCGACTCTGCCAGTACCTCTTCTCCCACCTTCCACTAGAGCACGTACCCGTGAAAGGCAAATGGTTCCGAGTTCGAGTCTCGGTCCGTCCCATAGTTTTTATCTGCCAGGAAGTCTGATAAGAACGCAGTCGAGAAGCTGATTCAATAAATGTAAATGTAACGAACTTCAAACGTTCTTCAGGGCTGGTAACATTATACGGAGACCCCGCTATACAATGGGAACAATTCGTGATTAGAAAAAAATGTGAAAATACGTAAAGAAAGGGAGAACCATTAGACGGCGGATCTTTATGAAGTGACTGGAGGTTATTATGACTTACTATCTGAAAAATCGTAAAACAGTTTTATCTCTTACAACGCAATGTCAGAGAATCACTTGAGCTGCGCGGAGTGGCCGCGCAGTTTGGGGCGTGGTGTCAGACTGCGCGGCCCCTATCGCCGGAGTTTCGAGTCCTCCCTCAGGCATGGGTGTATGTGTCGTTCTTAGCGTAAGTTAGTTTCAGTTTCAGTAGTGTGCCAGTCTAGGGACCGATGATCTCAGCAGTTTGGGTCCTTAGGAATTCACACACAAGCATTTTTGAATCACTTGAATAATGGAAGGACCACCGGCTGAGGATCTTCCCGTAACTTGCGCAGCGCAGCCCTTTCCATAGAAGAAATGTTGCTCTTCTGAAGCCGAGTTCTCGTAAGGGCGTGACATGTTTCCCGCCTGATTTCTTCTGCTGCTTCACTGGATAGAGGCCTGAGAGCTTCTTCAAGGGATAAGGGGAATGCTACTGTGCTGTTGCCACGTGATATGTATGATCAGAAGATATATAGTTTGCTGAGTGAGACAACGTACAGGAAGCTTGATAAAGACCCTACTCAGAAAGTAGAAAGGAAAATGTCAGAGTTGCTAAACTCCTCTTCTCTGCCGCACGAAGTTGTGAAAAGATTGAGACCTCACGGTTCTGTTCCACCGAGGTTATATGGTCTTCCAAAGATACATAAGGATAATGTGCCCTTACGCCCAATAGTGAGCAATGTCGGTGCTCCAACATACCATTTATCTAGTCATTTGGCTTCACTGCTGAGACCTTTTGTTGGCAAGTGTACGCACCATATTCGCAACTCTGCGGACTTTATCAACAGACTGAGAACACTATAGCTGAAGGATTCGGACTTGTTAGTAAGTTTCGATGTCGTTTCACTCTTCACGAGGGTCCCTCTTTTGGATTCATTGTCACTTATCGGCAGTAAGTTTACGGCCGATATAACGGCGCTGTTTCACCACGCCCTGTCCCCTACTTGCTTTCTATTTAATAATGAATATTTTGACCAACTTGACGGTGTTGCCATGGGCAGTCCTCTGTCCCCTCTGGTAGCAAACTTTTATATGGAAGACTTTGAGGAGAGGGATCTCGATTCGGCGATGTTGAAACCAACAGTCTTCTGGCGGTACGTGGACGATACCTTTGTAGTGTGGCCTCACGGTGAAGAAGAGCTTTCACGGTTTTTACATCTGAATTCCATCCACACAAACATTCACTTTACGATGGAAGTTGAAAAGGATGGTTGCCTACCATTTCTGGACGTCATGGTTAAACGCAGGGTGGATGGGTCATTGGGGCATTCTATCTATAGAAAACCCACGCATACGAATCTGTACCTGCAGGCGTCAAGCTGTCATCACCCGTCACAAACTATGGGCGTCCTTCGAACGTTGGTGCGTAGGGCACATGTCGTGTCTGATAAAGACAGCCTTGCAGACGAATTAGAGCACTTGAAATCGGTATTTCAACATAATGGATATTCTGAACTTCAGGTCAGTACTGCTTTAAGGAGGAAAAAACGTGACCACCCATAAGATCAAGAGGATAAGGAGGTGTTTAAGTCCAGAGCATTTCTCCCATATGTCGGAAACATTTCATCGAAAGTAGGCAGAATTTTAAAGAAACATCGTGTGAAAGTAATCTTCCGGCCACCTACAAAGACTCGTGCTCTTCTGGGCTCAGCCAAGGATGATCTGGGATTACGGAAGGCTGGAATTTATAAACTACCTTGCGAGTGTGGGAAAGCATATATTGGTCAAACCACACGCACAGTACACGACCGCTGCGTTGAACATGAGCGCCACACTCACCTTTCACAGCCCAGTAAGTCGGCCATAGCCGAACATTGTATTTCCACAGGATATACTATGGATTATTGGCCACGAAAATCTTGGCCCCATCGAGATCCTTCTGAGATTCAGTTGTGAAGGAATCCGTGGAAATACGTTTAGCGGAAAATCTCATTAATCGTGATGACGGCTTTTTATTGAATAAGGCCTGGGACCTGTTGATTTCTTTAATTTAAACCAAAAGAAAACTTTTTATGGCTTCTGACATGTCGAGCGACAAGTAATTTTAATTTTAATATTGAAATTTTGCATTTTATTGTTTTGGACACGTCTGCGTGCATGTTTTACTTTTTTCACGCATTCGTTTGTGCACCATAGATGCAGTAATATAGTAGAGGGCCTTGGAATTGACAGGTGGCGCGCATGCTACGGTAACTTGCGCCTGCGCGCCTGCGGCACTTTTACGTATAAATAGAGCGACTTGCACTAGCAATCTCCAGTGTCAAACACTCGCCTGAAGATGGCTGTAAGGCTGTCAGCCGAAATATCGTGGAAAGAAGTCGAAGAGATCCGGCTGCAATCCCGAAATCTTGTGGAATATTCGATACGCCGGGAAAATTTCAAGAGTCACACTACACATATTTACAAAATTTATAAGGAAATAGAGTCACACTTCGTTTTTCATCGTTGCAAAAGTAATTTGAATATCACAACTGGTACACAACTTTCTGTTTTGCCTGTATTCATTATAATGTCATCGTCTTGTCAATTGATTACCTTGTCCGATATCGCACTTAATTATACATTTATTTTCGTCGCACATACACTATTTATGATAGACTTGGATTGCAGAGCGGCCACTGGTGATGGCTTCGACAAGGAAGACCATATCTTTCACTTTCAGAGCTCGAGTGTAGCTCTCCGAATTATTTCACATATGAAACAGATAAAATATCTTATATTAGAATAGCTTACAAAACTTATTTTATATACATGTGGAATGGGATGTAGGAAGGATCGGATCCTTTGACGTGTTTTCGTGTGCTCATTTTCATTCGTATCGTGACCTCTCGTTAAAATTTACATTTCAACTGTGTCCAGAGGTGACCTTGTGACTTATCTCTGTGTACAATCAGTCATTATACTAATTACGCTAACTTCTCTACCTTAGAGTCTCTCAGAAGGTTTATGATACATACAAAAATGTTTTCGGTACTGGGTGTGAATGTTTTTGCTACAGATTGTAGCGCACAGCAACTGTGTTGGCGGTTGAACGTTTACATTATTTCGTCACATGGTGGCTATCCACCTCCACTGTTGCGAGCGATCTTGAAATTCAGTCTGTGCGCGCGCACGTGACCGGAGCTTTCTTGCAGAGCTTTGATTTCGCGTTTGAGGTGCCGTGCGTCGCTTTTGTTCGGCGGATCGTGGCTTTGTGCTTTTTAGATTGCTGGAGGGAGCTTCTGCCACCGAAACTGCGTCACATCACTTCCTGTCCACTATCCAATTACGGATTCACAGGTAAGTGGTAGCTACCGCTGCTACTGCATGTGTGGAATGACACTGATTATTACACACTGCACACATCAATGAATTTTTCTCACATATGGTCCAGTAGAATACTGCCACTGAAAATTGTCAAACTTTAAAACTTCACTTGCACTGCGGTGAGCGTGTGCGTGAACGGTGTATTAAAGGAAATTCTCGCTTCATAACATCACACGGTGTTTACAAGTTGATTTACGTACTAATATTTACAAGAGTTCATTTAAATCGAGAAATAATCTAATTGACCACTTTGAATCAGAACAATTGTTTCTTAATTAGTCCTTTTTTTTACTATTTATGCCTATGGTCACGGGTAAGCTATTATAAGTCCTTTTTTTTTACCAAATTCATTCCAATCTCCTTTACAAATTAATTTCATTCATAGTAATCTTTATCACGCTTGCTTATTCATTTTGTAGGCCCAATACATTTTTTTAGTGCTCATCGTATTTAGTGACGTGTGAGGGGAGCTTCATTTATGTCAAAGTTTCTCTCGTATGTGCTTGTCTTTAAAGAAAGTTCGAGGACAGATTTGAAAATAGAAAATCCGCCTCTGGATTTCATGTAGAAATACAAACAGTCGAAAAAGAAAGGTGGGCAAAGCGGGCCTACTCGCGGATCGTCGACAGAATTTAAATTACTCCTCAACCAGGTCGAAAATTTAATTTACATTACGCATTACAAAAGCAATTTGCGCCTCGCGAACCTTCTCATTTTTATACGTAGTGCCTCACTTCCCAAGCACACGTGCATCTTTACAAATTGATCCTGGGGAGTGGATAGGATCAAGGATCTTAAAGGATTTGCACTTAGGAAAGGGATTCAGTAATCACATAATCACAGAGAAAACAATAAACATTGCAGTGCGCACTTAAAATAAAACCTATCACTTCAGGCATGTATATCTAATATGTATCTTGCTGCAGCTTGCTTATTAATCTTTGTTCATTTCTTAGACTAAGTCAAGTTTATGCATTACGCATTTGGGTATTATTTATCATTTGTATACATAAACCTCTCACTAGAGTGTTGTTGTTTGCTGCTGTGGCGACCTTTGAAGCTTGGACGAGATTCTTATTCTATTTGCTGCTAGCTTGTGAATTTGCAGTATCGCTAATGCTCAATAGCACCGTGAAATTGCCATAAGAAACCATGTTACTCATATGTTCTTTTACTCAGCTTGTTTATAGTCTGGACTCATCTTACTTTGCGTTATATAATAAACTTCCTTTTTATTCCATCAAGCTTTTACTTAAGGTTAACATCAGGTCTTTTTAGAACAATTGCACTGCGTTATCAATCTGTTCATGCTTAATCCTAGGTATCTGTTTACTTCAAAGAGATGTTGTTTTATCGCTGGCACAGCACTGTGGTGGAATTTACAAGTTAAATCTACCGACTGTTTTGCGCTAACAGGTGGTGCTTTATTTACGTCACATTTGAAAATAGGGAATAACCTCATGGAATCAAATCTTCTCACACTACTTTCCTCTTTTGTCTGGACGTTAAGTACTTTCTTTCAAAACAGGTCATTAATTTGTCCTCGATTAAATGTCACTTACTACTACTAAGCACATATAATCACCATTTTCATATTACTATTTAGCGAGAGAAGTGCATTATTCGCTCCTTCCTGCTTATTTTCAAATTACTATTTAGCGATAGAAGTGCATTATTCGCTACTTCCTCTTTCCTCCTGTTAGTACCTCGGGGCTAATTAATACCTCTCGAGTACAACATTTTTCTTACTTACTAACTTATAACTAAAGTTGAAAATCCCCTCTAGGACATGTCCTCCTGTTTACATAAAGATTATTCATGTAAATACTTGTCTACAACTTATTCTGTATTTTATTTTCCAGATACGTTGTTTTAATACATAAGGTTTCCTTTTAGCACCGGTTAACGTCTGTAGTCAGTTCAGTTCAGTTCTTGTCACTCACTGATTAATCCTGATCTCCAATACCTTAGAATTTTCTTACAGCTTAAATTAACTTAATTCCTGGCGTTATAAAATTTTCTTAAATTATGATGGTGGAACAATCCTTTTATTTTATTCGTGGCACGGTCAGATAACAAATAGCTACCAATGTGTGGTTTCCTCA
Source organism: Schistocerca serialis cubense (assembly GCF_023864345.2). Lineage (NCBI taxonomy): Eukaryota > Metazoa > Arthropoda > Insecta > Orthoptera > Acrididae > Schistocerca > Schistocerca serialis. The sequence goes on from NC_064643.1 coordinate 356,254,768, forward strand.
TTATCGCAAAAGGACCTTCATAAATGTGTTGCCACTTGCGATTCTTCTTTAACAACATGGATGGTTTAAAGTGAGTCTTGACTAATACCTTTTCTCCTTCTTTGAAATCGATAACTCTGTTTACCTTCTTATCAAATGCCTTTTTTTCGGAGGTTAGCATACGCTGTCAATGATATGAGAGCTTGCCTGATTTTTTTTGCGTCTAGGACTAGCCTTACGCTACAATCTGATTTTAGTACAGACAATAAAAGACTTGAATAAGGTGAATGAGATACTTCTATCACATTCCAGCGTAACATTTTCCTGATCTCGCACTTGACAGCTTCCCGCGTCTCGCATATGGAATGGAATAGCTTGTTCTACAGTAGGTTGAATGGGGCAGGACGTCCATTAGATATTCAAAGCCTTTTATTAGTCCAGGTTTCTTAGAAAATACTTGAACGTAATCTGTTAACAAATTGTGAAGCTCATTCTTCTGTTGTTTGGATAATTCAGTGGACTCACTAGCTTTACCGTATAATTCATTCTGACCGGGAATTAGGTCTTTATTCTCATCGTCATTAACACTTTCAGGATCTGTCATGTCTTCTGTCTGACTGTACTGTTGTCTTTTAGTCCATGACCGTACTGCTATTTGAAGCACCCCAAAGTTTGTCTTCACCTTACTTCTTAACAAATTTACAGGTACCTGATGCTGACTCGCTACTAGAGTACAGATTCCACACTCGATGTCAATTTTAGCTTTCGTTTGCCTCAAGAATTCCATACTCAGGATACATGGCACTGATAGGTTTTTAACAATAAGAAAAATGCACGTTACTGAAATAGACTCTATCTGGATTTGAAGCTGAGTCTGAAGATTTACACGTTGTGTTAGTGGACCAATTGCTCCCGAAACGGTGCAACCTTGAACTGGAAGTGATAATACTTTGCATACAGAGTATATTTGCTTAAATAAATATAAAGATAAGACATTTATATTAGCTCCTGTATCTACAATGGCCGTTACTGGTATGTTGGCAATTGATACTCTTATGGAAGCTTGAACTTGTTCGTCCCATGCGTCATCATTGTCTTTCGTCTCAGAGTCTGCTACTAGATCATCCCGTCAGTTTGTCTCTTTGTCGTACCTAATTGCTTTAATTTCGTGTGGACTAAGGGACAGGGTGCCCCCATTCATGCCTGCAGCATCCTCTAGGAGGCTCAAAGGTACTGCTTTTAATTTTCCGCTCGATGCTTACTTTCCTGCTGATTTATATTTCTTAAAGTTTCTTCCGTCTGGAACTGGTGTTGGTTTTGTGGTACGAACTCGAGTGGAAATGAATCTTGTTGTCCTGGCGTATTCGCTTGCGCACAATAAATTTGCGTATTATGCGGGCGTTTAGGCTTCAGACTTCCCGAAGTTCCGTTCGCTTGTTGCGTGAAGTGTATATTTTGTGGCTGAAAGGTATTTTGCTGTGGCTTCTGTTGATTGTAACCGTTACTGAAAGGTGTACGTCAGTCTCCACCTTGATTATGCCATTTATTTCCTTTCCACTGACGATTTTAATCGTAAGACTGATCGTTTTGATAATTACCGTCGATCGGTTGCGTGTTTCCATATTGCTGGGGCTGTGTATTATAATGTGCATTTCCGTACTGAGGTGGTGGCGAATTATATATTGGATTGCATCTCTGGCCGTTATTGTACTTATTTTTGTATTTACTGTTGGAGTACGTGGTGTGTTTATTTTTGAAACCGTTGTGGGGTTGGTACTACCATTGTTGCCTACGTATTCTGTATGCGCTGGCTGCCTGCACTGAAGTGGGCGTTGCCAACATCAACTCTAGTGTCCTCGTAAATCAGATCTAAAGAGTCTAACACAGATAGGAAGGTGTCCGTATCGTCCTCAGACACATTTACTAACTGTTCTCTGATCGCAATCGGTAGCTTAGTTTTTAGAATCATAATAACGTCTTTGGCGATGATCGGCGAATCCCAGAACTTGATTTTCGCTAAATACTTTTCAAAATATCCTCTCAAACTACCGCGCTTACTGTTAAACACTTCGGCGTTGTAAACCTCTTTTCTCAGGCGCTGCTGCACTCCAGAACTCTAGAACTTAGCTAAAAGCATCTGTTCAAACTCTTTGTAACTTTTACAAGAGTCGACTATTTCGGTTCCCCATAAGGCAGCATCGCCTACGATAAATCCAGTAACGAATTGAATTCGCTGGCGGTCACTCCAGCTATTCGGGAAAATTCCTGAAAAATTTCGGAGGAACACTGTAGGATGAAGTTCTCTTTTCTGTAGGTCAAAGGTCGGAAAAACACGATGTTTGATCACGCTTTCCTCCTGCGTCAAACTGACAAAAGCGGGTGGGCTGGTACTCTGGTTAAATTGTGCTTCTATAGAGCTATGAGTTTGAGCGTTATCAAATGGTCAACGGTAATGTACCTGCTGTTGTTCATTACATCGTGGTGAATTATTCCACTCTCCTGGCACGGAAGGTGGGGAATTTTCAATTGACATTTTAGTGTACGAACTTAATCAACTATCTGTTGACGCCATTCAGGTAAATCTTGAGCTAACGTTCGTCTTATCTGGCCTAATTCTGACACGACCGTGTCTCCTGTTTTTCCAGGGGCTGCCAATATTTCAAAGGTCACGTTTTTGACAGTTTCCCTGAGTTCGTTCTTGACCTTGTTTTCTATGAATCCGTCTTTGTTTTTAATCCACTCTTGGTAGTGGTCGGACAATGCTTCAGCATGTGCCTTAACAGTATTCTTTATTTGATCCTCTACATTAAGAGTCTCAATCTGTTTGGAAAGATCATCAACAACATTCTCGATCGTGTCTACTGCGGTTTTAACTCCCTTGACCTCATCAGAGATTGCAGTATAATCTTCTTTTAAGGTCGCAGCTAGTTTTTGATATTCCATCACTTTTGAATTTATCTCTCCCTTGGCTGCTTCGATTTTTTCATCTAACCGTTTTGAAATATCCTCTATTTTTGACCACTTGTGTGTTAATTTCTAGTCTCATAGTCGTGATCTGTCTACTGATTTGGCTTTGGACATTAGCCAATAGGGTATTTAAATCAGCTGTTATGTTTGCCTTTAGTTCTGCCTTTAACGAATTTAACCGTGTATTTAGGTCATTTATCTCCGTCTGCAGATCTGTTTTTACTGAATTTATGTCTGTTTTTACTGAATTTATGTCTGTTTTTACTGAATTGCACAGATTTGTGAGGACCTGATCTTTATTATGCCGTCTTTCGGCCTTCTCTTTTCCTTGGCGGGCTTTTTCATCTAATCTTTCCTGCTTTTGGCTTTCGAACTTACGTTCCATTATTGCTTCGATCATTGCGGCCAAGTCATTTTTTTCAAAAGCGGGAATAGTTTGCACGCTAGGACCAGCTTCTAAAACTTCGGTCGAGGCTGCTTCTGCCTCTGCTCGTGTACTTATCGCGCATGATCGTAATGGACAGTTAGTTCCATTCGCATCACCGCTGTCGTCTGCTTTTGTTTCTGTCCGCTGTTTACCGTCAGCCATCTTCATGAATTATTTGTCAGACGTCAAATTCTACAGATATTGTTTGTCACTGTCGTCAGTCGTTTGTCTGTGACGTAGTGCTACGGCTTCCTGGGACCTAAGATGAAATTTTAACTCTGGGTAACAACTGACGTTCATGTACGCCAAGAAGACAAGATGGTTCCTCCTAATTGCAAACAAATGAAATATCACATGTTTTACCAGTTTTGAGCGTAATTATCCACCATATCGTAATTTTTTTTTAAATGTGTAGTGTTGCATTTCTTTTAAAGTCCATAAATCTTCTGGTCCCTTAGTGTTGTTCCGGGTATGACTACATCTAGAATATAAAAATGCACAGAAACGATAATGTTTCTCTTAATCAGGTATTTAATGCTCAACGTATGATATTATAATTGGGGCGTGGTGTTACCGACTGCGCGGCCCCTCCCGCCGGAGTTTCGAGTCCTCCCTCAGGCATGGGTGTATGTGTCGTTCTTAGCGTAAGTTAGTTTCAGTTTCAGTAGTGTGTAAGCCTAGGGACCGATGATCTCAGCAGTTTGGTCCCTTAAGAATTCACACACACGAATTTTTGAATCAGTTGAATAATGGAATACTGGTTGAAAAATTATAGGGCTAACATAAGTTTTCCACGTGGACAATACCTCCTCAAACATCAGTCGCCACAAGCCCGTACAACTTTAAAAAGAGTCTTTTAGGGAAGAAATTTTCAGAAAATTGTCCCCAAAAAATATTTTAAGAGTATTATAAAACAATAAAACAAGTTTTTTGTGAAACATTGAAATATATTGTAATCTCACACGGCCCAATGCAGTGAGCTCAATAGCGATTAGGTTGGGATATGAATTGTTGTTTTCAAGAAAACTCACGTGTTGATTCTGTTTTTTTTTTTTTTAGGGCGACCATCTTCAACAAGTAATCAAAACGTTCTGGATCCTGGGATCGAACCCAAGCACTTCCTATATTCTGAATAAAAATCATCAGTACTGGTGGCCGAAGACTTCCGGCATAAGAGGCCACCCTCGTTCTGCCAACGGCGATGCAGAAGGTATCACATAAGATGGTGTGGGATTCAAAAAGTGTCATAGCTCCTTAGGCAGAAGATTCCGGATTAGTTCCCCATTATTATCTCCTGGAGGGTACTGAAAAGAGGCAAGTGATCATGAGGAAAAGATGGAAAACCAACGAAAGAGTAACATTCCACAACATTCCAAGTGCAGGAGTGTGGAATGTCAAAAGTTTGAACGTTGTAAGGAAGCTATGTAAACTGAAAATGCAAATACAAAGGCTCAGTCTAGACATAATGGAGTCAGCGGAGTGAAATGTAAAGGAAATGCTAAATATCAACTACATACAGTGGGGGTCAGTGAAGTGTAATGGAAAGACAAAGATTTCTGAACAGATGAGTATGGGATAATAGAAAATAGTATAGCGTCAGTAGGATTCTTTATGAACAGGAAGTTAGGACAGAGAGCTGATTACTGTGAGCGGTTCAATGATAGGACTGTTCCCATTATATTCAACAGCAAACAACGAGGACTTCAGCGGTTCAGGTATATGGGCCGCCTACCCAAGCAGAAGAAGAAGAGACAGAGAAAGTGTTTGAGGATTTTGAACGGCTAATTCAATATGAAGAGAGAATTAAAAGTCTAACAGTCACGGGGGATTGGAATACGACTCTAGGGGTACGAGTAGACGAAAGGGTTAAGGAAGAACATAGGCTTCGTAGTAGCATGGGAGAGGAGAAAGATTGAGTTCTGCAATAAATTGCAACTGGTAACAGCGAATACTTTGGGCTGCGTGTTAAATTTCGACTCCAGCTGCAGTGCGTGCCAGACGAAGTATCCATGAGTTCCTTTCCCAACAGTCAGTGGGCCACTCTCACAGTTATGTCAAGAAGAGGAGGTATACTTGGAAACGGCTCTAAGACACCAGAAGATCCCAACTGGATTTCATCAGGGCCAGACAGAAATTTCGAGATCTGATATTGGATTTTAAAGCAATCCCATGAGCAGAAATATACTCAGATCGCAAAATAGTAATGATAAAAATCTGACTGAAACCTAACAGAATCGACCAGAAGAATCAGTGAAGAATAAAGCTGGTTACTGAAGTCCTGAGGAATGATGAGACGCTTTTGAAGTTAGCTAAGTATGTGGATATTGCGATAAAGAATATTGCAGCAAATAGTCCAGTGGAAGAGAAGTGGACATCTCTGAAAATGAGCGGTCACAGTTGTTGACTTATTGGAAGACACAGGTACTAGGAAGGAAACTGTAATGAAACCTTGGGTGACAAAAGAAATACTTCGACTGATTGGTGAATGAAGGAAGTACAGAAATGTTCAGCGAAAAAGGAATACAGCAATATAAATCAGTTAGGAATGAAATGAATAGAAGGAGCACAAAGGCGAAGCCAAAATAGCTGCAGGAAAAAAGTGAAGTGGTAGAAAAGAAACGATCGTGGGAAGCACTGGATCAGCAAATACGAGGTAGAAAAATCAAAACAATCTTTGATGAAATTAAAAGCAAGGGCGACAACATCAAAAACTCAACGGGATTCCACTATTAATAGCAAAGTAGGTAGCGTAGAGGAGGAAAGTAATGCATTCCACGACCATGCAGACGCCCAGAAATTACAGGTCAGAGAGACAATGAATAGCCTATTTATTGTAATGTACAAAAACTCAAGCCTTCGTCCTGGAGTTTGATTTACACCGCAAACTTCTATTTATTCTTAGTTAAGAGATAAACAATATACGCTTAACTGGCAGATGGCCAAACTGAATAACAAGAGTTCTAGTCCTGGATTCACTAAGAATCGGAAGTTCAAAAATACAACACGGTGATGGACCAAATACGAATGTCCACAACTGTCCACTTTGCAGAGGTCAAATATCGACGAAGCTCGAAGATCGCTGCTGGCTGCTCCATTCAGCGAAATGTCACGATAGCGAATGTGAACATTGGAGGTCCCTCTGCAAAATGGTTCCAGGCTTGTCTCTGAACTGACGCACTGCGGCAGCTGTTCATGCTTTAGCCCAGAGAACTCATCCAGAGCAATTCGTCCGGTGTCATCAGCAGCTGGTCTACGGTGGATGCACCGGGTTACTGCCGGACCTATTTGCGCACAAGTGTCCCCACAGGAGCAAGTAGGTGCGTGAAGACTTGGACCGCTTGTGGTGAGCCTGCTGCCACCTGCTGTCCGGCTATACAATCGATGTTACTGTGCTGTTACTTGCTGATGTGGTTCCTGCAGCTAGTGATGCGGGCCAGCCGTGATGCATTGTTGTCACACAGAAGGACAAAGAGCACCTGCTGTAAGGTGTCAGGCAAATCCAACACCTTCCATGAAAACCCTGACATGATAAGCAAATCCAGTGGTATGTCACATAGCTCCGAATAAATCGTGACATTAAATTAACCAAAGTAATACGAGTAACGAGTGAGCAAATGGAATACCACAGACTAACACAAGAATGCCTAAATGCATGTCATACCTTCCCACCGTGAGGCAGACGCAGTTACGAGGGGAGAAACGAGAACAGAAGCCGAGAGCAGAACCGTGTTAAGCGAGAAGGCCCTACGATAAGGGACGGACACCCACGTCGCCAACTAACCGCTACGACCACACCACCCGCAAGTTTTTAGCGTGAGACTTTTTCGCGTCTCTGTTACGTTAGGACCACCCCCCAGCCCATGTTAAAAGCTAGAGCCCTCCAGAAGAACAACATAGATCTTACGATAACACAAAAAGGGCCACACCACCCGCAAGTTTTAGCGTGAGACTTTTCCGCGTCTCTGTTACATCAGCACCACCCCCCAGCCCATGTTAAAAGCTAGAGCCCTCCACAAGAACAGTATAGATCTTATGACAACGCTAAAAGGACCACACCTGCTGCAAGTTTTAGCGTGAGACTTTTTCGCGTCTCTGTTACGCTGCAAACTTTAAAAACATTGCCCCACCACGAAAATTATAACGTTTCTCATTGGATAGACAGAATTTTTGTAGGCGGAGCTTAAGGTTAACATTGAGACCCTGATTGGTCAGATGAAAACACAGCCAGATAGTTTTTTTTAAACCAACTTCGGTAAATTGTAGTAAGGAGAAGTTAGGAGAGAGTTGCTTCCAAGACGGCGAGCTGTATGGAGCTGCACTGGCCGCCGCCCCCTGACGAACACCGACAAGGTAATGAATGCACACGATGCCGCAGTTTTGAGCGCATAAGGCTTCACTCAGAACTGCAGAAGTCTCATCTGTTACATCCCCTTTACGTAATACTAGTGTCGATTGTCAATTAAATCTCCTGGTGTTCACATTTGCCACTTGAAGTAAAAATCTGAAACGCGAGGATTTTTCTGTTATATAGTTATTGAGAAGCCACATCAGCCACTGTAATTTACGACGAGTTAGATAAGTAATTAAGAAGATAATTGAGGGTCACTGTAGACCATTTTGATAGTTTTCTCTTTTGTGAAACTTAATTTAAACCTAGACATTTTTGTTGAACGCGGTTGGTTTTTACCATCCTGTATTAGAACATTTCCTTTTATCAATAGTGCAATTTATAAACAATGTTTTGTGAATAGAATAAAATTTCCAATGGTAAACTTAACTGCTTTTTCGGCGTTATTTTACCAGCTAACTTAAAATAGGAAAGCCTTGAACCCCTTCCACTAAATTTGGTTAGTATTAAGATCCTTTTACAGGAGTGCAGTGGAGCTGACGCTGAAATCATTAAGTATTTGGTTATATCATCGCTAGTCTCACTGAACTCTTCTGAACTCTACATGTCATGTGTGGTCTGGCGTCTCCTTACCAGCAACAGGTCCCAGGTTCAAACTAGTCAGTTCCCTAAAAAACACGCTCAGAGCGTCGTTGCGCGAAAGTGGTAGGGAGACACGATATAGAACAACAGGCACCACGCAGAATGTTTAGACTGAATACACCTGCATACACAAGAGCTCGTCACACATCTCGGAGTACACTAGCTGGTGGTCGCACGTCTAGCGACAGGCAGGACTGGTAAACCCAGAAGGCTGCTGTCGACATCCACGGGTGTGGGCGCCAGGCTGGTTGAACCGCTGGTCTCCTCAGTCACGCTGTGAGACTGGCGGTGGAGGGAAATGGTGTTCTCTGTCGATGTTCCTGGACGTCAAGATGTCCCGTTTTCTAAAAATATTCGTCGGAGGTTTCGAGTCTGGGCCGGTGATGCCCTGCGAAGACATCTGGTTGTTATGTTTTTTGCATCGATAACGTACTGGAGTCGGACTTTGGCCATTGTTCGCCCCAAATGAACCAGGAAACCTTTGGAAAAAAAATAAGATCAGACATACTGGAGGAAATATTGGTAATTTGAATGCTAGGGAGAGTAGTGGAGAGTGGTAGAACGGACAACAGACAATTATGAGCAATGCAGCCAGCTGTAGAGTTTCTCGAGCAGTCTAGATTCTTCTTGTTGGGAGGAGTTTCAGGAGGCCAAGAAGAAAGTGAATACTTGCGAGAGTGTAGTGATGGTCCAAATTTTCTACCTGCTCCTTGAACATGCAGACGAATCTCTTCTTTAGTCCATTAGAAGCGGTGTGGAATGGTGCCATGTGAACCAGCGTGATGCCATTCTCCAAAATAAATCTGCCAAATTCTGCCGATGTGAATTATGGGTCGTTGTCTGTTATGATGGTTTCTGTAAGTGCTTCAATTGCAAAAAATCGAGATAAATCCTGGATTGTTTCGTTTTCTTATGTAGGGGCCATTCGCAAAGCACCGCTCCATGTGTAGATTACGACTAACGAATTAAAGCTCCTGGTGTTCACATTTGCCACTTGAAGTAAAAATCTGAAACGCGAGGATTTTTCTGTTATATAGTTATTGAGAAGCCACATCAGCCACTGCAATTTACGACAAGTTAGATGTGCTGGTGAGCGAGCTGCTTGGTGAGGACTATTCCCCAACGACATTGATGAAGGAGCATCAAGACGCGGCGTCAGAGAGCTCGTGGAATGACGACTCTGGTGTGACTGTTGTCTCCTTGAAGCAATACGACACGATTCAGAGTAGATAGCTCTTGCCGACGATACCAATATGTTCACTTCTCTGGGTTTTAGGATCTTGTAGTCTGCTAGCCAATGTTTTACTAATACCAAATGACAGTGATTTCTGGTGACTGGCTAGCAATGAACGCTACATCCAAGGGCATTCAAGTCACGGTTTCCTCTGCCTGGGTAACCAAATGAAAGTAGACCTGAGGCACAGTGTCGAAGTCCTGTCTCAGAGGAGTTTTTGATAAGATATCTGTGTTTGCATGTTGAGTCATGGGCCAATACTGGACATCATAGTAGTATTCTGAAAGTGACAGCACCCATCGCTGGAGGCTCCATGCCATCCAGGTTGCAGTATTAGAATTGGAATTAAAAAGTGGTAAGAGAGGTTTATGATCTATAAATAATTTTTATCGTGTTCAACACATATAACAGTGAAATTCCTTCAACAGAAAAATGATATAAAGGTCTTCTTTCTCGATTGGACTGTAATTTTTCTGCGCCTATGTTAGTCTCAGGAAATAAGGGCGACTGCGCGTTCAACACATCAGCTATATGGGAAAGGACTGCTCTCAGCCTGTAGTTGGACGCATCTGCCGCCTCTGTTAGAGGCTTGGAAGGATCTGAGAAAAGTTGTATGGAGAAGAGGTTGGATAAGATAGCAGAAAACCTTGCCGCATACAGGTGTTGAGTTTCATTCAACGTTCTTGTGCAGGATCTGATGGAGTATCTCAGCAATTGCTGCTGCATGAGGTATGAATTTTCTATAATTGTTCGCTGAACATGGATCCTATTTGTTTAATATCTGTTGGGGCCAGGAGTTACTCTCTATTTTGTGGATTGAGCTGTATTCCTCGTGTGCTGAACACATGACACAGATATTACAGCAATGGCACAAAGAAGGAACGTTTTTCTTTGCATTTTAAATTCACCCACTGCAGCATGGGAAACAAAGGTTAAGAGTCGCTGGCGAGATCTTGTATATTCTTCCCAGTAACAGTGATATAATCCAAGTAATTTGTCGTTCCTGACACATCCCACTTAAAGTACTCTGCCGAGGTGAAGCCGACTGTTCCGGAAAAGGTCACATGTTGTATTGATGAGCAAAACGTCTTTCTTGTGAGCCATCATCGCTTGCAGTTTGTGGATATGCATCGCAGAAGTCAGTTTTTGTGAAAAACTATCCTCCAGCAAGGCACTTCCTGGTATCTTCCACCTTAGATGAATGGAAGTCATTGATGACAAATAGGGCATTGATAGCAGCCTCGCAATCTCCACAGTTCCTTAGCGATCCATTTGTGTGCTTCACAATTACTATGGGGGTGGCCCACTGACTTTGGGAAAGTGCTCATGGTGACTTTGTCCTGCACGCACTGCAGCTGGAGACGAAATTTATCACGCAGCCCAAAAGAAAAATTGCACGCCCTAGAAAATCTGGGTGTCCGTAATGGAAGTAATGTGAGATGTATTTGAAATCTTTTACGGCGTAAAATCAAGCGCCGGCATGTCAGTCGGGAACGATAGAGAAGAAATGGCTGCGAGAAGAAGTCAGGTAATCGCACGCTGACCAGACCTCCCTTCAGGACGACGACGCGACAGCAGCGGCCCCTATGTGAACAGGACATAAGCGCCGCACCCGCCAGGTCGCGGCCCAGTTCAATAGTTGCTCCGAGACTACTCACTTATATAGCAGCGAGTTATGATTGTATATACTGAATAAGTTCGTTTATTTCGTATGTTACCCGTTGCTTGAGACACATCTGTGTAAGCGCCAGAACGCAGCATGTCATTCTCAATGGAGAGAAGTCTTCCGAAGTAAGAGTGATTTCAGGTGTGCCGCAGGGGAGTGTCATAGGACCGTTGCTATTTACAATATACATAAATGACCTTGTGGATGACATCGGAAGTTCACTGAGGCTTTTTGCAGATGATGCTGTGGTGTATGGAGCGGTTGTAACAATAGAAAATTGTACTCAAATGCAGGAGGATCTGCAGCGAATTGACGCATGGTGCAGGGAATGGCAATTCAATCTCAATGTAGACAAGTGTAATGTGCTGCGAATACATAGAAAGATAGATCCCTTATCATTTAGCTACAAAATAGCAGGTCAGCAACTGGAAGCAGTTAATTCCATAAATTAACTGGGAGTACGCATTAGGAGTGATTTAAAATGGAATGATCATATCAAGTTGATCGTCGGTAAAGCAGATGCCAGACTGAGATTCATTGGAAGAATCCTAAGGAAATGCAGTCCGAAAACAAAGGAAGTAGGTTACAGTACGCTTGTTCGCCCACTGCTTGAATACTGCTCAGCAGTATGGGATCCGTACCAGATAGGGTTGATAGAAGAGATAGAGAAGATCCAACGGAGAGCAGCGCGCTTCGTTACAGGATCATTTAGTAATCGCGAAAGCGTTACGGAGATGATAGATAAACTCCAGTGGAAGACTCTGCAGGAGAGACGCTCAGTAGCTCGTTACGGGCTTTTGTTGAAGTTTCGAGAACATACTTTGACCGAAGAGTCAAGCAGTATATTGCTCCCTCCTAGGTATATCTCGGGAAGAGACCATGAGGATAAAATCAGAGAGAGATTAGAGCCCACACAGAAGCATGCCGACAATCCTTCTTTCCACGAACAATACGAGACTGGAATAGAAGGGAGAACCGATAGAGGTACTCAGGGTACCCTCCGCCACACATCGTCAGGTGGCTTGCGGAGTATGGATGTAAATGTAGATGTAGATGTAGAAGTAAAGTATTGTCTCTTTTCATTTTGTAATAAAATTCATTTATACGATTTGTTTGCATTGTTTGCCTAGCTAACCGAGTGCATAGGATTCCTAGACTCCTCGTATTTGACGACAAGTATAGAGACATAAGAAAATACAATAATGCTGGCTGGCAGATGTTAAATAACCAAGGCGTATTTTGAACAAAATTCCTGCAAATATACTGTCACAAATGGTTGGATTCAGTTAGTAGAAATTTAGACTTACAGCTCAGGGGCATTAAAGACATCCAAAACCAAAATGTTTGTGGCTCAGATTGCATTGAGGATGAGGATGTGGACCGTTGACGAATTTGTCTGGTACTGGAACCGGGAGTTAAACGGACTGTTGGCCTCGATGGTATTGTTACTGTGGAGGAGGAGAGCCAAGACAGCGATATGTTTCCCAATCGACCATGTTTGTTGAGGATCCAGTACCTATTTATACCACCAGAGAGAAGGTGTTGATAGCTAGAATCGAAGTTTATAGCCTGTCAGGGATGGGAGGATAGTCTGGATAGGCAGGACATCAGGAGCATAAACAAGGGCCATATCATCAGAACCAAAGTACTGATGGTCCAAGTGAGTATAATCAACGTTCATTTTCACAAATGACTGGCAGAATTCAGCTTTGAATCCAGTTTTTCCACAGGCAGTGTATTTCTCAAGACGAAAGTAGCATTGCTGATGCTGATGTTTTACAAAACAATTACTGCAGGAGGGAAACTGCCGAGGATATCGTCTGCCCATAGCGTCTTTGCCAGTAGCCAGTGACTCGAGGCAGGGAGGAGGCTGGGTTCAGTGAGCTGGGCAGGCAACAGTCACCTGCAATGCTGCTGAAGTCCTGATACACTGTTCAGAAGCCTTGATGAGGGGAAGATACGTCTGTGACGACTGATCAATTATTGTGAGGAGGTCGTTCTGGAGCCATTCGTCCTAATAGTGGGTGAGAATTATTTCCTTAAGCAGTTATGATACTTAAGATTGATTGTACTGCAGGCTTGTACCTTGAAAACAGCAGTCTCTCGAAAGGCCCTGTACTCTGGCTATTCAGTCCCTACATGACTGCCGATTTTCTTTATGGCATCTGAGAAACTAGTGATGGGTGGCCAAACTATGCTGCTGAGAGTCAAAGAAATCCCATAAACACGCCTTTAAACGTTCACAAATGAGGGCATATGGTTCGATCTCTGGATCGAGCTGCTGCAGCAGGTGGTACACTTAAAGAGCCGCGTATGATAAAAAGAATGCACAATACTGTACTTCATCTTTAACGCCATTTGCCCTGACGTGCTGCTCAAGGTGGGCCACGCCGTTAGCCTCTGGCTCTATCTTGTTCCCAGGTAGCTAGATTGACAGGAACGCCGTCCAGAGTCATTTCATTGAGTCAATGCAAGACTGGCGGTTCCAAAGTCCTAGCAGCGTCGCGATGATGCCAGCTATTCTGTCTAAAACCAAATCTTGAACCTGATGGATCCTACATTAGTCCGAGCATACGATCTGAAATGAAGAAAAATTTCGGTTCACTCGTTATTGGAAAACACAACCGTCAACCTGAGGCATAACTCATGCGTTGAGACAGAGTCCATTAGAAACAAACCCCTCATAGCCAAATGATGCATTCCGTACCAGTGGAGCTGTTCAGAAATTGAAACCCAAGTAGAACAAGAATAGTCAGTTTATTTAAATAAATATAATATCTGATTTCCTTCTTTGAGTTTTATTTGCCCAACAAAACAGGAAGTTCGCTTTCTAGTCTGAGTCTTAGAAAAGACACTCATAACGTATGCTTTATTGGCAAAAGGCCTAACAGAATTTAAATTTAAATAAGACGACACGGCTATGGCCCAAAGATCATTTTCCACAACTGTCCACACTGGAGAGGCCACATCACAGTTTAGCTCGAAGATGATTGCTGGATGCTCCACGAAGAAAAGAGTACCGACACAGAAATTGTGTGTCTGAGATCCACTTGACCGACGATTTCAAAAGAGTGTCTGAACTGAAGAAGTGCGAGTGCAGTCGGGGCATTGGCCCAGAGAGATCGTCCAGAAGAACTAGTTACGTACCACCAGGCGCTAGCCTAAATACGGTGTAGGGATCAGGATAATGCCGTAACTACTGGCGCACATCTGGCCCTGCGGGACTAAGTAGGTCTGCGAGCAGGGAAATCTCTCGTGGTGAGCGTGGTATCTCCTGCTGACCAAGCTTCCTGTCAGTGTCTCTGTGCTGGTGCTTGATGACGCGATCCCTACATGCAGTAGCGAAGGCCTCCCGCGATACGATATTGTTATGCGGGAGGATGAAAAGCCTCGGCATAGCAGAAATAGCATACTTCATGCCTCCACGAGACTGAGAATTTGTCTAATTTCGTGACAGAACAAGAAACTGGTGGTGGTGGTGGTGGTGGTTAGTGTTTAACGTCCCGTCGACAACGAGGTCATTAGAGACGGAGCGCAAGCTCGGGTTAGGGAAGGATTGGGAAGGAAATCGGCCGTGCCCTTTCAAAGGAACAATCCCGGCATTTGCCTGAAACGATTTAGGGAAATCACGGAAAACCTAAATCAGGATGGCTGGAGACGGGATTGAACCGTCGTCCTCCCGAATGCGAGTCCAGTGTGCTAACCACTGCGCAAGAAACTGGAATTGGTATGAAAGACAGAAGTGCGAAAATCACCATACCATCAGCTTAGCAGCTCATGCATCCAATGCAAAAACAGACATAATGTCTTATGGGATAACAGCAATCAGTGATTTTATAATGTTACTTTAAATCCGTCTTGATAGCAATTTTTTTATTATTCATATGACCACTTTCGGTTCATTCAGAACCATCTTCAGATCTGTAAAAATAATTATACTAATTTACTATTTTACGAAAGCAAATCTTTTTCATCCTATCTAATCAACATCAAATGTACCAGAACGTACCTGATATTTCAGTTACAGGAGTAACCCGTCCAATTCAGCAACTTTCACATGCTACGTCACATAAAATTGGTTGGCAGAGTGCACGTCATTTATATTAATTATAACACTATTACCGACAGGTGGCGTCTGGTACATTTGTTACATTCCATTTGCACATACTGTATTCAGTAGATCTTTTTTTATATTAAAAATATTTAATTAAAATATGTAGATGTCAAAGCTAAAATCTGTGATTGTCAGAATTAAAAAACAGTAAAATTATTATTTTTATACGATCTAAAAGGCATAGGGCGATTTATATAACTATGCTGCTGGTGTGAACTTGTTTTCTTCTACGGTCTGCTTCCGTGGTTCCCGCCACTTTGGTGTTGTGCCGCGGTCCGCTCAGTCGTCTGCTGTCCATCGCCGCGGGCAAGAGGGCCGCACAGGAGGGCCCCGTCAACGACGCCAGGCGTTGCACGCGTCTTCCGGCTTCTCCACCGCGCACCATCTCTCATCCCTCGCCCTGGATCTCCATACGCAACAGTTGTCATCTTAGTAGGTCGTCATAAATGCTAAAATAGGCGTTATGATTGAATTCGCTTTGTTCGTTGAGGATTAAATCCGGATCTTTATTTTTGTGGGTGTATATTTCGATCTCTTCTAAAATGTTAAGAAACCGTCCCTTGTGAGCTCTATGCAGGATGTCTAAGT
Organism: Schistocerca serialis cubense; assembly: GCF_023864345.2. Classification (NCBI taxonomy): domain Eukaryota; kingdom Metazoa; phylum Arthropoda; class Insecta; order Orthoptera; family Acrididae; genus Schistocerca; species Schistocerca serialis. The sequence goes on from NC_064643.1 coordinate 356,270,733, forward strand.
TGTTTTCCATATTCGTGACTGAGTGCTTTGTCGCAGCCATATGCGCCCCAAAAGCTGTTTTATTTTGAGAGTAGGTGTGCTCCCTGAATCTGGTTTCAAAGTTCCTACCACTCTGCCCTATATATTGTTTACAGCAGTCATTACATTTGATTTTATATACACCTGAATCCTGAAATTTATTCCTACTATTACATATTCTATGCCGGAGCTTCAATTTTAACGAGTTATTTGTTCGGAACCCTATTTTAACGTCGGATTTACGAAAGCATCTTTCAATTTTGTCTGCAATTCTTCCATTGTAAGTGAGAGCTACATATTTTTTCTTGTTGTTCCTCTTAACTGCTACTTGCCTTCCTTCTGTTTGTTCCATTTGCCTCTTCTTTATCTTCCTATAAATATTCATCACCTGCTTACACGTATATCCGTTCGCTACGGCCACTTGTTTTAAAATCACGTAAGGCTATCGTCACAAAGGCAGATAAGGGCGGCATTATGGTTTTAATACACGATATAGACTATATAGAGAAAACTGAAAAGTTCTTTATGGAAAACGGAATAGTAGAAGTCAAGAAAGATCCAACCAAGAAATTTCAAACAGAAATAAGGAAACAAATAGATAACAGTGTGTTTCTATTCACAGAGGAGGAAAAGTTTAAACTGAAAGTAATGAATCCGCGAATCCCCGAATTACGATCACAAATAAAGCTCCATAAAGTTGAAAAATCGATTCGCCCAATCGTTAATAACACCAGCAGCCCAAGTTATAAATTAAATAAAGAGCTAAATAACAGATTGAAGGCGGCATATACATATCGTCGGACTTTCAACATTAGCAACAGCTTCGAATTTGCCGAGCAAATTAAAGACGTACTTATACCTCAGAATGCGTCACTAGCTTCATTGGATGTCACCAATCTGTACACAAACATTCCCGTAAAAGAAACGATTGAGATCATTAAGAACAATCTCCTCACTCATGGTAAATTGGCACTGGGAGAAGTGATTGAACTAGTGGAAATGTTGGAACAAGTCTCGTCGTTCAATTACTTTACTTTCAATGGTAAAATTTATCAACAGAAAGACGTTCTGGCAATGGGGAACAGTTTAGCTGGGACGCTGGCTGACATTTTTGTAAATCACTTAGAAGACAAATTCTTTGATGAAACTCCTAATATCGCTGAGAAAATTGTATATTACAGGAGATATGTGGACGACTCCATTTTATTATACAAAGGAGATAAAAATGATATCGAAAACTTAGCACAAAAAATGAGCTCTCAACACCCGAAAATTAGATTCACAATGGAATTTGAAGAAAACAACCGTATGGATTACTTAGATTTAACACTAATAAAGAAAAATGGGAAGCATGAATTTAGCATATTCAGAAAACCCACGTATACAGATCTAGTTATCAACGAGCGCTCTTGTCACCCACCGCGATACAAATAGGCATATTTTACTTCGATGGTATACAGGCTACTAAGATTGCCACTAAGCCAACACGAAGTAGAAAAGGAGTTAAGTTTTTTAAAACAAGTGGCCGTAGCGAACGGATATACGTGTAAGCAGGTGATGAATATTTATAGGAAGATAAAGAAGAGGCAAATGGAACAAACAGAAGGAAGGCAAGTAGCAGTTAAGAGGAACAACAAGAAAAAATATGTAGCTCTCACTTACAATGGAAGAATTGCAGACAAAATTGAAAGATGCTTTCGTAAATCCGACGTTAAAATAGGGTTCCGAACAAATAACTCGTTAAAATTGAAGCTCCGGCATAGAATATGTAATAGTAGGAATAAATTTCAGGATTCAGGTGTATATAAAATCAAATGTAATGACTGCTGTAAACAATATATAGGGCAGAGTGGTAGGAACTTTGAAACCAGATTCAGGGAGCACACCTACTCTCAAAATAAAACAGCTTTTGGGGCGCATATGGCTGCGACAAAGCACTCAGTCACGAATATGGAAAACAACTTAGACATCCTGCATAGAGCTCACAAGGGACGGTTTCTTAACATTTTAGAAGAGATCGAAATATACACCCACAAAAATAAAGATCCGGATTTAATCCTCAACGAACAAAGCGAATTCAATCATAACGCCTATTTTAGCATTTATGACGACCTACTAAGATGACAACTGTTGCGTATGGAGATCCAGGGCGAGGGATGAGAGATGGTGCGCGGTGGAGAAGCCGGAAGACGCGTGCAACGCCTGGCGTCGTTGACGGGGCCCTCCTGTGCGGCCCTCTTGCCCGCGGCGATGGACAGCAGACGACTGAGCGGACCGCGGCACAACACCAAAGTGGCGGGAACCACGGAAGCAGACCGTAGAAGAAAACAAGTTCACACCAGCAGCATAGTTATATAAATCGCCCTATGCCTTTTAGATCGTATAAAAATAATAATTTTACTGTTTTTTAATTCTGACAATCACAGATTTTAGCTTTGACATCTACATATTTTAATTAAATATTTTTAATATAAAAAAAGATCTACTGAATACAGTATGTGCAAATGGAATGTAACAAATGTACCAGACGCCACCTGTCGGTAATAGTGTTATAATTAATATAAATGACGTGCACTCTGCCAACCAATTTTATGTGACGTAGCATGTGAAAGTTGCTGAATTGGACGGGTTACTCCTGTAACTGAAATATCAGGTACGTTCTGGTACATTTGATGTTGATTAGATAGGATGAAAAAGATTTGCTTTCGTAAAATAGTAAATTAGTATAATTATTTTTACAGATCTGAAGATGGTTCTGAATGAACCGAAACTGGTCATATGAATAATAAAAAATTTGCAGTCAAGACGGATTTAAAGTAACATCATGCATCCAAGTTTCTGACAAGAATAATATGCAGACGAATGGGAAAGAACACTGAGGATGTGTTGGATGACGAACAGTCCGGCACTACGTAAGATAAAGCACGAGAGAGGCAGTCCTCACGTTGCACTTCATAATGGAAGCGAGACTGTAGAAAAATCGACACTTTAGTAAGGTTTTGCCGACCTGGAAAAAGCGTTCAACAACCTCAAATGATGGGAGATCTGGAAAATTCTGGGTGAAATAGGAGTAATGTCCAAGTAAAAACAGACAATATGCAAGAAGTACAAGAACGAAGACGGAACAATACGACAGGAACATCAAGAAATACGTTCTCACGGATGTAGTATTTCGGATCCACAGGTTAAAACATACATCGAAGAAGCAATGGAAATAAAAGAAATGTTCAGGAATGGGATTAAAATTCAGGGTGGAAAGATATCAGTCATAAGATTCGATGATGACATTGCTATCTTCAGTGAAGGAAAGGTGAAGAAGAACTACAGGATCTACTGAACCAAATGATCAGTTAAATGAGTACAGAGTATGGGTTGAGAGTAAACCGAAGAGACTAAAGTAATGAGAACTAGCAGAAATAAGGACGGAGAGAAATTTTGTATCAAAATGAGTGATCACACAGTGATAAAGTTAAGGAATCCTCACGACGAACGAACAAAGGAGGATATAAAAAGCAGAAGAGCACAGGGGAAGAGCATATTCTTGGACAAAAGAAGTCTATTACTAGTAAACATAGATCTTAATTTAAGGGAGAACTTCCTGAGAATGAACATATGGAGCATTGTATTGTATGGTGATCAACCTCTGACTGCGGGATAAACGGAATAGAAGAGAATCGAAGCATTTGAGATGCATGCTGCAGAAGAATGTTGAAAATGAGGTAGAGTGATAAGGAATAAGGAAATTCTCCGCAAAATCGGAGAAGGAAGGAACATATGGAAATCACCCACAAGAAGAAGTGACAAGACGAAAGGACATGTGTCAAGGCGTCGGGTATTAACGTCCACGGTACTAGGTGATGATGATTGGTATGTGGGGCGCCCAACTGCGCGGTTATCAGTGCCCGTACAAATTCCCAACCTTTGCTCACTCCAATCTCGCCACTGTCATTAATGATGATGAAACGATGAAGACAACACAAACACCCAGTCATCTTGAGGAAGGTGAAGATCCCTGACCCCTTCGGGAATTGAACTCGGGATCTCGAGCTCGGGAAGCGAGAACGCGACCGCGAGACTGTGAGCTGCCGACACGGTACTAGAGGGAACTGTGCACGTTAAAAACTGTATAGGAATATAGAGTGTAATACATCTAACAAATAATTGAGGAAGTAGGTTGCAATTGCTACTCTGAGATGAAGAGATTTACACAATAGAGTAATCCGTGACGGGCAATATCAAACCCGTCAGAAAAGTGATGACGAAAAAAGGTTCTGTTTATTATTGTTAAAAGAATCCGCACACCCTCTGATATTGGGAACTCTACTGATACTCGATGGACGTCAGGTTGGTGTTGATTAGATTTACATTTATTATAACGCTTCAAGTATCCTACCTTGTCTTTCTCTGTATCCGATTGTCATATCTCTCTCATCACCCCCACCCACCCACACACACAGTCACACACACACACACACACACACACACACACACACACACATTTCCTGTACTCCACAAATTTAAGCAGAAAGTCAAAATTAAATGAAAAGTTTTGGAAGCTTTGATTACTGTTTGTATTCTGTGTCGAAAGCGGCAGTCGAAAAAAACCAGTGCTGTGAGGGTTGTCCCTCGCCATGCATAACGAACTGTACAGTATTACGGCAGTACCGACCATGTATAGTCACGTGATGCAATGTTCGTTTTGTGCGAATATAAAATATGAAAAAACGGAGGACGGCCGTTGTGGCTTGTAACGTAAACGTGACTGACGTAATTTGATGTTTTTCTTCTTTTGGTATAAATATTAAACAGGATCCGAAACATATTTTAATTTCATATCAGTGTGTATGTTTTTCGGTGGGTTCATCATATTTATTGTGGTGGAGTTAATGAGTCCCAGAAATCCATGTACAGTCTGCTGACTACATTTGTTTCGGAATTGGCAATCAGCGAACGCTCATGTTGTTACCCGCTACAATAGTATTAGTGGGTGTTAATTACTGTTAGTACTGAAAATTCAGAAAAGAATTCCTTCTGTGCAAGCACTCAGCAGTTCATTGCTTTTGCTGATGGTTTCAGAGCAACGTTTACAGTTTATAAAAAAACGCAAACGAAGCAGGTGTCTATATTGTACAATGGTGAATAACGACAGAAGAAAAAGAATAACAAAATAAACGAATGGTTTGAGGAGGCATAAGCTCTATCAATGTTATTGCCTTCGTAATACGGTACAACGTTAGAATCTATTCACTTATGAAGAAGAAAACGAAACGCTGAATGTGGTGAAAACGAGAAATCATGAAGAGACACGCATATGTAGAACACGTTTCTTCCAGCTACGCAGCAATTTACGTCATTTATAGATAATTGCACATAGTCAGTCAATACAGGGCTAAATATTCTGTATGTCGAAACAGAAATAATCTGGCAAGGACCAAGGAAGTGGTTGGCAGGGGTAAACACATAAATTGGGGGCCATTGCTGATAGTATATTAACATCGCAAATATCAGAGACACACGCTATGCTGTAACTCAAGCTTTTATAGCAGTCGTTACTAACACGATTTTTTTTTTGGTTCTACAACTTCGTAACATTACAGTACGGCATTTTAAGTAAATAATTTACGTAATTTAACGTGAAATATTTTCTACGGTTACTTTAGACAAATAAATGGATGTAACAAAGGAATCTAGGCTCAGAGGCTCAAACACACAAGATTATGACGAAAAACACGCAGACAAAATTACTAACATAGACGGCCAATAAATAAATATACTCATATAAAGGTATTGAAAACTGAGTTTATAAGAAATAATAATAACCTATCCTGATTTCACAATCAGGACGTTATCTCAAACTGTATTCCTGGCATTGTTCATTACATTAAATTAAATGCCTTATGGTATCCTTAGTTTTAAAATCTCACGGTGTGCAGTTAGTGTCTTTCATCCACGAAAGCTGGCCCATTTACTTACCAATATGGCAGATCTGCGTCGTTTCTGGATGCGTGGAGTGTACGTGAGTGTAATGGATGCATGTATAGTGTAGTGTGAATCCCTGAGCTGGTACATTGCCTGCTCCTCTGGAATAGCGCCAAAGGGCCGCAATGCTAAACGTCCCTCCCCCTCTGACGGACGGATCACAGTCAACAGTGTGGCATGCGCTAACTTCGCGAGACACTGCGGAAAGGTTTGTAGTTTAATACAGGACACTGTATAGTATAACCTCCGGAAAAAAGAAGTGACTTCTTGCTTCTGAAGCCTTAGCTGACGGACGCATGTAAATCACGGTCTGTAATTAACACAATTATCTGCAGCGCTATTATAATTTTTTTTAAATATATATCCAAATAATTACTGTAGAGTGTTTTTTTTTTGTTAGTTTCAAGAAAGTAACTTCCCTATCCATGATTTATTTATGTAACAATTAAATGTTGCCCTAGCCATTTTGTGTAAGCGCACTGTTGAAGCGACGCCGTTAACGGTAAAATGATGAAAAATTTTTAATAGTCATTTAATTCTGAAATTATTGAAGTGATTACTCTCAATAAATACGAAACGGCATCTTGTAATATTTTCCAATTCAATTTTTAGGCCAGAGGTACAGTTTTATAAAAAAATATTTTCTATAAACATATACGTTGCCACTTCACATATGCAGCTATACTGAAGCCTGAAGCCTCACAAAAAAGAAATTAATTAGCATTGTGTTCAATTGCCTTATAGCGTAACATTAAAGAAAGATTATTGTTCATCCATCGTGAGTAAGACGGATGTCTTCACGTTGGAATACGTATGTATTTCTGGCTATAGCGCCCTGAGAAAAATTAGTCGTGCCTTTTAACAAACATAAAAGAGAATTTCTATCAAAACGTTTCATTCCATATTTATCATAATAATACGTTTCATTCACTTTTCAAAAAGTTACGCGATAACCGACACAGTGATAGGTGATCAGAAACTATATGACACCACCTCTTCACACGTTGCAGACCAAGTGAAAATTTCATCGGCCACATCGATTACGTGAAACTCAACCAGTACTTTCCTCAAATGACATCTTGAAATCCATGAATCAAAGCAGTCAGGTAGATGGAGTACTTCTCTATTTGCGAAAAGTATTTGACTTACTACCGAATCTAAGCTTATTATCAAAAGTATGACCTATGAAGTATGAAGCGAAATTTGTGACTACAGTGGGCTTTTTTATAGGGAGGACGCATCAGGTTATCTTGGACGGAGAATCGTCGACAAACGCAGAAGTAATTTCGGGTGTGCCCCTGGGATGTATGTTGGAATCTTTTCTATTCGTGTTGTACATTAGTAAGATTCAGACAGTGTAACAGTAACCGCAGAGCTACTGGTAAACCTTTCGGGATGTGAGGTCGTCACCCAAGAAACTCTTCTGGTCCTGTTGTTTCGTCCAGGACTGCGCTGCACATTCTGAGAGTCGCTCCTCCACTGAGTATTGCCGACTGACAGGTCGGACGTCCGAGAGCGACATAAACTCTGAAGGAGAGGGGGCATGGTCAGAGTAACACGTGATGAGCAGAGATAATCCTTGTCAGCCATAAGATTTAACTATCGATTGTCGTCCTGTCAAAGATAAAACTGTCTATCGATTCTGCAGAGCTACTGGCCATATGTCGCTAAATTTCATTGCCTCCTCTTGCTTTTAAAATTATACTGATGCTTATAATTTCAGTGGCTTCTCTACATTGTTGCCGTTGTTGTGCTCTTCAGTCCTGAGACTGGTTTGATGCAGCTCTCCATGCTACTCTACGCTGTGCAAGCTGCTTCATCTCCCAGTACGTACTGCAGCCTACATCCTTCTGAATCTGCTTAGTGTATTCACCTCTTGGTCTCTTGGTCTTCAGTCCTGAGAGTGGTTTGATGCAGCTCTCCATGCTACGCCATCCTGTGCAAGCTGCTTCATTTCCCAGTGCGTACTGCAGCCTACATCCTTCTGAATCTCCTTATTGTATTCATCTCTAGGTCTCCCTCTACGGTTTTTACCCTCCATGCTGCCCTGTAATACTAAATTGATGATTCCTTGATGCCTACCAACCGATCTCGTCTTCTAGTCAAGTTGCGCCACAAACTCCTCTTCTCCCCAATTCTATTCAATACCTCCTCATTTGTTATGTGATCTACGGATCTAATCTTTAGCATTTTTCTGTAGTACCACATTTCGAAACCTTCTATTCTCTTCTTGTCCAAACTATTAATCGTCCATGCTTCACTTCCATACATGGCTACACTCCATACAAATACTTTCAGAAACGACTTCCTGACAAATCTGTACTCGATGTTAACAAATATCTCTTCTTCAGAAACGCTTTCCTTGCCATTGCCAGTCTATATTTTATATCCTCTCTACTTCGACCATCATCAGTTATTTTGCTCCCCAAACTGCAAAACTCCTTTACTACTTTAAGTGCCTCATTTCCTAATCTAATTCCCTCAATATCACCCGACTTAATTCGACTACATTCCATTATCCTCGTTTGCTTTTGTTGATGTTCATCTTATAGCCTCCTTTCAAGACACTGTCCATTCCGTTCAACTGCTCTTCCAAGTCCTTTGCTGTCTCTGACAGAATAACAATGTCATCGGCGAACTTTAGAGTTTTAATGTCTTCTCCATGGATTTTAATACCTACTCCGAATTTTTCTTTTGTTTCCTTTACTGCTTGCTCAATATACCGATTGAATAACATCGGGGAGAGGCTACAACGCTGTCTCACTCCCTTCCCAGCCACTGCTTCCCTTTCATGTCCCTCGACTCTTATAACTGCCATCTGCTTTCTGTACAAATTGTAAATAGCCTTTCGCTCCCTGTATTTTACCTCTGCCACGTTCAGAATTTGAAAGAGGGTATTCCAGTCAACACTGTCAAAAGCTTTCTCTAAGTCTACAAATGCTAGAAACGTAGGTTTGCCTTTTGTTAATCTATCTTCTAAGATAAGCCGTAGGGTCGGTATTGCGTCACGTGTTCCAATATTTCTACGGAATCCAAATTGATCTTACCCGAGGTCGGCTCCTACCAGTTTTTCCATTCGTCTGTAAAGAATGCGCGTCAGTATTTTGCAGCCGTGACTTATTAAACTGATAGTTCGGTAATTTTCACATCTGTCAACACCTGCTTTCTTGGATATTGGAATTATTATATTCTTCTTGAAGTCGGAAGGTATTTCGCCTGTCTCATACATTTTGCTCACCAGATGGTAGAGTTTTAACAGGACTGGCTCCCCAAGGCTGTCAGTAGTTCTAATGGAATGTTGTCTACTCCCGGGGCCTTATTTCGACTTAGGTCGTTCAGTGCTCTGTCGAACTCTTTTTGCCGGATTCATTTACTGCATTTTTATATTTTCTCCTTTCATCAATTAAATTCAATATTTCTCCTCTACACAGTCGTGAACAATAATGTGACGTTGTCAGGAAACAACGAAGTGAAGTTTTCTGAAACAGAAATTTTATCTACAACGTCAAATTATTATCCACGACTATGTGAAGAAGCCACTGAAATTTATAAGCATCACGATAATTTTAACAGGAATGAGGAAGCAATGAATCTTAGCGACATATGGACAGTAGCTCTGCAGAACCTCCATGAACTTCACAGTGCTTTGCAGAGTGTAGTTGTAGAAGCAGACTTGTACCACCGTACTGCGAGTCGTGCCATACAGGCGTAAGTAAGCGACGTCGTACGCGGAGGAAGGTCAATTATTACAATTGCGATGGCTGGGACACAGCACAGTATCCCAAGAGAAGTAGCATGCAAGCTGCAAGCAGAGCCACAGCTGTGCGGTGGAATCCAAGACCAAGACCATATTAAACTGCCTAAACTTCCACTTGATAGCCGAAACGTTCGTCGCAATTAATCTCACAGTCGCGGCCAATTGACAGCGTTGATGAAGAAAGCCTGCTACCTGCCTTGTAGCACAGAAGTTTAGCAGTTTCACTCGGTTATTTCCTGCCCAACTGCTCAACCGCCGCCCTCAGACTGGTGCCATTCTTCTCGTTAGTGGCTGACTCTCAGTGCACTGCCGCCGAATACAAACTCTCCGGTCGCGTGCTGTACTGATGGCTGGGTTGTTCCACTGAGACCAGGCGGTGCCCAATTATGACGATAGCAGTGCACTGATTGTGCGCCAAACGGGAATTTAAAATGTACCGGGAGATCCGGCATTATTTAAATCATTATGCACCCCGGTACGTCTTTCACAGTCGATGCAGTGAAATGATTTAGACATCCGCCAGGATAGCCGAGAGCTCTAATGCGCTGCTTCCTGGACTCGGGTAGGCGCGCCGGCCCCGGATCTAATCCACCCGGCGGATTAACGACGACGGCCGGTGTGCCGGCGAGCCTGGATGTGGTGTTTAGGCGGTTTTCCACATCCTCCTAGGTGACTACTGGTCTGGTCTCCAAGTCCCGCCTCAGTTACACGACTCGCAGACATGTGAAACACTTCCACACTATTTCACGATTTATACTAGATGCAGACAGCTGGGATACACCAATTCCGTCCCAGGGGGTATGGGGTGGGCTCAGGAAGGGCATGCGGCCATCCCTTAAAATTAATCATGCCAATTCCGTACCTAACCCAGCCGACCCTGCGCACAATGCGGGATACAGGCAGTAGCGAAAGAAAGAAAGCAGTGAAATGATTTAATTATCATTATGCTTAAATCCACAAACGAATTATAGACAACAACTGCTTTTAGGCACTGATTTAAGTAAATGGGTCAAGTTGAAAATTTGTGGCAGACCGTCCGCACTGACTTAATGGCCACTCTCAGCTAACGTCTTTAATTCGTTTTTGTCTTGATGCATAGTGGCTGCAGGCTGAAAAAGATGTTTGTCCTTTCGGACACTACATATAAGTCATCAAGCTGAGTTTCCTAAGTGATTTCTCGCGTTGAATGACTTAATGGTCAACTAAGCAATATTTAGTTAACTGTCCAGGAAGTTCTTGAATTACTATATTTTATCCAACCAGGCGGCATCACTTACCTAGTGCAATATTTTGCCTAACTGATTTCTTCTTGTCCTCCTGTGTCCTTTCTCTGTTGCTGGGAGATATATTTAGGATGTACGGCCCCGAGAATGTACATATTGGCTCAGTGCTACGATTGTTCGTTTAACCGCTGGCGTCTCAAATGCCGTAGGATACGTAACCATAAGGATACTGGATAAGCATGAAAAGGCTGGGTTCCAATTAGATATCATCCATTCCCTCAACAACAATAATTGCGTTTACTATCAATTACTATAGTGTTAAGAATCTTATACGACAACTTATTCACACTTACCTACAAGCTTCGTTTAAGGTAAAGAAGCAACCTTTAAACAATAAGTAAATACTATCAATAAAACTTGTTACAAGGCAATGTAGTTACACATGTACACCAACAAGATGATAAGATTGGCAAATACATTTAAGAAAGGTTCTAGTTTAACAGTAGTTAAAGTCCTCAGTGGTTTTACCAATGGACGAGTAAAATGCCCTTAAGAAATATCGTTAACAATAAGTGGATAAGTCCACAGAACAGATAAAGATAATTATTCAAACGCAATTTGCTTAAGGTCAAAAGAGCAATTGCTGTCAATTTCAAGAACTCGAGTGAACAGTTCATTCATCCTTTCAACGAAATTAATTGACACGGACGCACAATCAATTGCAACAAGTTATATGGTTATCCTGGGTGACAATGGGAAAACAATTACAGTGAAAGTAACATAAGAACCTTTTAAAAACATAAGCATAAAGCATTATCTCATGAAACCAAAGCTTGATCATATGGCCCGGCCGTTACAGAATTGCTCAGAGAAGAAGAGGCACTTCCCTCCACAGAATTAACTGAAATAAGGATCGCACCCAAAAATAATTTAACGGACACCAATTTAGGCCGGAATAAGGCAATAGACTCAACTTAGAACTGCGGAGAACTGAGCAAGACACAGGAAGTGGGTTGGAATCAAACCGCCACATTGACGACTGTAACACGGGCCGGAGTCATGCCGTAGCCAGTCAACACAAGCTACACTTCACGGTCGCTCGCTCCCGCGCCCGCCTTGCACACGTAGACAAACGCCAGCTCTTCCACAAGAAACAGGAAGCCACAATGAGTTCCACCTGAAGAATATATATATAAATGTCACAAGTCAATAAGTTAAATTACTGCCGGCGGCAGGCAAAAAACGTCATCCGAAATTGTACTGAATGCTTTCTCAGATAATTGTTTTGAACAATTAGTTCATGAGCCCACTCAAAGCGTAAATGGCTGTGAAAGCATACTTGACCTTTTAGCAACAAATAATCCTGCACAAATAGTGAGTATTGTGACGGATAAAGGGATTAGCGACCACAAGGCAGTTGCTGCTAGGCTAAATACCGTAACACGTAAAACCATCAAAAAGAAACGCAAAGTATATCTATTTAAATGATAAAATGATCTTAACGCCTTTTTAAGAGACTGTCTTCAATCATTCCGATCTGATCATGCAAATGTAGAAAAATTGTGAAATGTTTTCATAGAGATAGTATCGACAGCAGTTGAGAGATGGTTCAAATGGCTCTGAGCGCTATGAGGCTTAACTTCTAAGGTCATCAGTCCCCTAGAACTTAGAACTACTTAAACCTAACTAACCTAAGGACATTACACACAGCCATGCCCGAGGCAGGATCGAACCTGCGACCGTAGGGCTCGTGCGGTTCCGGACTGAAGCGCCTAGAACCGCTCGGCCACACCGGCCGGCAATTGAGAGATATATACCACAGAAATTAATAGGTGATGGTACTGATCCCCCATGGTACACAAAACGGGTCAGATCATTGTTGCAGAATCAACGAAAAAAGCATGCCAAATTTAAAAGAACTCAAAATCCCCAAGATTGGCAAAGTTTTACAGAAGTTCGAAATATGGCGCGTACTTCAATGCGAGATGCTTTTAATCATTTCCACAACGAAATTCTGTCTCGAAATCCGGCAGAAAACCCAAAGTGATTCTGGTCATACATAAAGGACACCAGTGGCAAGACACAATCAATTCCTTCACTGCGCGATAACAACGGTGAAGTCACTGACGATAGTGCCACTAAAACAGAGATACTAAACACAGTTTTCCGAAACACCTTCACCAATGAAGACGAATTAAGTATTCCTGAATTCCAATCAAGAACAACTGCCAAGATGAGAAACATAGAAGCAGATTCTTTGTATGTATCAAAACATGTGTTGCGTGTTAGAAATCTTCTCAGTGACAAATCTAAAGTGTTCAGTGAGAACAACTTACGTGGGCAACAATACGAATGCAGTGGGAATGCATTTACATCTGTTGGACGAATACTATGAAAACAAACACTCCAAACCGACGTTTCACGACAATTAATCTGTAAAAAACACACATGTCATAAAGAAAGCGTGTAAACCGTCTGAGGATGAATCACAACGATTCGAAACCGGTAACGGTACCCTTTGAATAAAGGAACTGAAAGTAAATTTGTGGCTGGTTGCATTCCTAACATCATCAATAGAAGTAGATATCCTCGGTGCAAAGAAGCAGCTTGAATCAATTAATAAAGGCAAGGCCTCCGGTCCAGACTCTATACCACCCAGGTTTCTCTCAGAGTATGCTGATAAAATAGCTCCATATTTAGCAATTATATACTACCACTCACTCACAGAAAGATCCGTACCTGAAGACTGGAAAATTGCTGAAGTCACACCAATACCTAAAAAGGAAAGTAGGAGTAATCCGCTGAACTACAGGCCCATATCACTAACGTCGATTTGCAGTAGGGTTTTCGAACATATACTATATTCGAACATTATGAAGTACCTCGAAGAAAACGATTTATTGTCACATAGCACGGTTACAGAAAAAATCGTTCTTTCGAAACACAACCAGCTCTTTATACTCACGAAGTAATAAGTGCTATCGACTGGGGATATCAAAATGATTCCATATTTTTAGATTTCGAGAAGGCTTTCGATACCGTTCCTCACAAGCGTCTTCTAACCAAACTACGTGCCTACGGAGTATCGCCTCAGTTGTGCGACTGGATTCGTGATTTCCTGTCAGAAAGGTCACAGTTCGTAGTAATAGACGGAAAGTCATCGAATAAAACAGAAGTAATGTCAGGCGATTCCCAGAGAAGTGTTATAAGCCCTCTATTGTTCCTGATCTATATTAACGATATAGGAGACAATCTTAGCAGCCGTCTTAGATTGTTTGCAGATGATGCTGTCATTTACCGTGTTGTAAAGTCATCAGACGAATTGCAAAATGATTTAGATAAGATATCTGTATGGTACGAAAAGTGGCAATTAACCCTGAATAAAGAAAAGTGTGAAGTTATTCACGTGAGTGCTAAAAGAAATCCGCAAAATTTCGATTACGCGATAAGTCACACAAATCAGAAGGCTGTAAATTCAACTAAATACTTAGTGATTTCAATTACAAATAACCCAAATTGGGACGATCACATAGATAATGTTGTTGGTAGAGCAAACCAACGACAGCGATTCATTGGCAGAACACTTAGAAGGTGCAACAGGTCCGCTAAAGAGACTGCTTACACCACGCTTTCCCGCCCTATTCTGGAGTACTGCTGAGCGGTGGGATCCGCATCAGGTGGGACTGACGGATGACATCGAAAAAGTACAAAGAAAGGCAGCTCGTTTTGTACTAACGCGAAATAGGGGAGATAGTGTCACAGATATGATACGTGAATTAGAGTGGCAATCATTAAAACAAAGGCGTTTGTAGTAGCGACGGAATTTTTTTGTGAAATTTCAGTGTTTCTCCTCCGATTGCGAAGACATTCTATTGGCACCCACCTACATAGGGAGAAATGATCATCACGATAAAATAAATCAGGGCTCGCACAGAAAAATTTAAGTACTCCTTTTTCCCGCGTGCCCTCCTAGAGTGGAATGGTAGAGAGACAGCTTGAAGGTGGTTCATTGAACCCTCTGCCAGGCATTTTATTGTGAAGAGCAGAGTAATCACGTAGATGTAGATGTATATGAGTCCCAAAACTATCAACATCCAGCAACAGGAGGGTGTGGCCCTAATAACCTAACGAAAGACCCCTGATTATTTCGCTCCAACACCTAGTAGAGTCAACTTAACAGAGCTGCTACAGGGAAATAACAAACACTACAATAAATAGCGAAAATAACCTTATTAAATTTACATAAAGATGTGGAGCCGCGCGGAGTGGCCGCACGGTTTGAGGCGTCATGTCACGGACTGCGCGGCCCCTCCCGCCGAAGGTCCGAGTCCTCCCTCGGGCATGGGTATATGTGTTGTTCTTAGCATAACTTAATTTAATTTACTTTAAGTAGTGTGTAAGTCTAAGTAGTTTGGTCTCTTAGGAATTCACACGCGTTTGAACATTTGAAAAATGTGGCTGAATGTGCCGAACTCGAATAATAATACTTACACAGAAAACTGCAGGGACAGCGGCGTTGGCCGAACGTCCACCCGTCGAACTTACCTTAAGTAAGACAAGTACAGTAACTTTATTGACACGTGAACAAATGTGCATAGCTCTTACACACCGGGACGTCAACAACATTGTTGAATAACATACTTGATTAAAAATAGGTAATCACCATAGTAAATATAGAATTTAAAAAAGTAATGTTTTAAAAGTATATAGAAAAACAGTTTAAGCTAATAAGATATGTAAACCAATAAGTAAGACGAGAAAGCCGTTCCACAACACACCCTGAAAACAAGGCTGCGCTCAAAAACTTTCTACAGATATCAGGCACACATTAATGGAACACCAGTAACGTTACACATTAAGCAGTTAGCAAGGTAGTAAGCCAACACAGAGCAATGGAGGCCGGAGCAACAGTCGATTACGTAGCGGCAGGCGGACCCACAGAACCAACAGCCGCAAGGTTTCCCAATCAAAGTTATACATCAGTGATACAAGCAAGCCACCAAGAACAGGTACCATAAGCAAAATGCGAATAGCCGCCGAAATGCATAGCAAGCACGGCAAGACACAGAAATAAGTACGTGCTGAATGCCAGTCGCTCACCGCAATGTTTGTCTCCGGAACAATAATCGTTTCTTACATGCAGGATGTCCACACACACACCTAGGGGTCAACTCAGCTTAATGTGCAGAGAGTTTGCTGCCCAAGTGAAACAGCGCTGGCAGCCTGTATGGCTTTGCTGCAAGATTGGAATCAGTCCCGCAGCCAGAAAGCTTAGGTCTGGACTCATGTAATATATGAACTGCCCCAGACAGCTGGCAATGACATGTAGGATCCTCGTAGACTGGGTGGAAGGTGTGTGCCTTTCCTCGACATTACCTGTTCAACGCCCAGAAGCATCGTGGTTAGCTGATGGCTCACAGACCAGTGGCCACGCCTATAGCTGATGAACCTGCCGGCGGCGGATCTAGCTGTCTGATGAAGAATTTGACCGATGATCTGCGCAGAGACTCTTATGGTGTCAGGGTGTAAGTCAGATGTAAGTCCAAGACGAAATGCTGCTAGTTGCTGAACAGGGCAGTATTTATTGCTTCCCAGCCCAGGGTAATGGAGGACAGTTTCTTAGATCGCTCGAAAGCGTAGCACCATTGGATTGTAATACGCGTCAGGTGGTTGAATCTGCCTGCCTGGGCTCAATACCCAAACAGTGACGAAACGCCCTCAACTGGGAGAAATGGTGCAATGCTAAGAATTCGAAAATTACCTGAAGCTAGGAGAAATCACTATGGGCTTATTTAGCTTCTTTGACTGTCTGTATGAAATTGAAGGGAAACCTTGAAATGGGCCGACATTTAAGGCTCAAATGTCGTCCAGCGTCTGAGGGTAGAGTCAGCTCCCAGGGCTTTAAACAACGAGGCTCCCGAGTAAAGAGATCAGTGAACGACGGGTGAAATACGAGGGAGGCGGGGCAGTGCCTTGGGAAACGCGGCCGCCGCTGGCAGGACATCCGTTACGGCGCTGGCACCCAATCCTAGATATACGCTCCCAGCTACAGGCAGCCCGCATTAATCTCCCGGTACGCGACCGACTCAGCGCACTTACCCCTATCGACTCTGGCCCATTTCATTGCAAAGTAACGGGAATTCAATGATCTGTGATTCGAAGACCCTAAGGAAATTACAGCTGCAAGTAAGAACACATTTGAGCCAGCAAGGGAAGTGCTTGGAAGGCATCGGAGTGACCCAGTAATCCAATTGTCTGGGGCCGACGATTTAGTTGTATCGATCGGACAACTTATCGGCCACAGGAACCGAGACCGACCGCCGTTGTTCCTTTCTCATGCCCTCGGATTGTGCCCACATTTATTCGGAAGATATTTCAATGTCTACGTCCTACTATGTATACCTTGTTCTACCCAGATGCTCCACGAATTATCATGTTATTTCTAAGGGTTACTTCCGACCTTCGCAACGTTGCTTACATCCAACCAAATGCATTTCAGCAGTGCGGAATGTTATATCCTGAGGTCGAAACATTTCATCTCTGGTCGTCTTTCATAGGTGACTGTAAAGGATACGCTTCTTTTTCATTATACACGGGGCGATCAAAAACCTCCTTTTCAGGGCGTCGCTGCACCGTATATGCAACCCAGCGCAACTCCGATGTGGATATATAAGCAAGGGGTAGTATGGCCTTATAAATCAGCTCTCGTAGTTCGAAGTCCTTAACGGGTCCATATAATTCAGACAATATGTAACCCATAATAAAATGGCTGACTTTTAAAACAAAGATGAAGTTTTTTAGTGTGTTTTCGGTCTTACTTTTTGCAATAACTAGTTACTAAACTGAAATAAAAAAATAGCCTATTACTCCCTGTGGACATGGCCGAGGAGTAATTCAGAAGAATATTCTTATTAGAGCTTGAGATACAGCGTATTTCAAGCTGACGGAATGGATTTCGGGCAGACTAATAAAGAAATGCTTCCGAAATTTTGATTAAACACTACTCTTCGGGCATGTTCGCAAGGAGTAACAGGCTAATCTTGTTTTTTATTTCTTCAAAAGTTATTGCAAAAAACGTGGTCAAAAACACACGACTAAACCACACCTGTGTTTCAAACTTCCGCCATATTACTGTTTTTCCAAATTTCAAAAAACTGTGCTATTATTTAATGCTTGGTATTCTACAGACTAAGAAAATGGTTTGGTTTTGGATTACAGATAAGATTTGCGGACTACGGGACCTCTTTCTTGACCGAGAAATATTAACTCCTCAGATGGGAGGCTTATTGACCACTGAATTTCTTACTAAAAGCAGAAAATTTTGCCCAAAGATCAATAAATAATTCACAAAAAGATTTACCTTCATTGCTTCATTATTTTTTCAGAAAATATTCGTAGAAGTCGCTTATTTCCAAGCTTATTTTCTACTCTGACTGAGAAGAAGGGACCTGTAGTGGCGAACGTCCTTTCTGTACACCTTTATATTTTAAGATGTTACGAGGAACTGAAATTCTGTTTCGTTATTTGGACAGAGTGTCTTGTCTGAAATGACAATAACACATTTTCTTGGCTCCAGTCTAAAACAGAATTTTCCTACACGTTGTGTCTCGTACACGAATAGTTGTATTTTAACCCCGTGGCTCCTCAATAAAAGTCTTATCTTTACAACTGTGCAAACGCTCTCCGTATGGGTTGTGGTTGTTGGGATGAGAAGCAGGTTACAGGCAAGCGGTATGCTTCGTAACTTTAACAGTCTTTTGCGCTAGTAATAGATGTGTCTGTCTTCATTTCGTTCCCTTTTTACCCTTCGGACTATCTGCAATTGGCACATCCCCAGAGCAACCCAACCATCGTTTCAATATCTGCATCTTGCAGCCTCTGTCAGTAAACGGTCTACAGCACAAGCATACTTTTAAGAACGTTCTTTATTTCAGTTGCTGTCTCAACTACTCATTTCTTATTCTTCTTCTCGTGAAGAAACTAGATTACGAGTTCAACTTTATTTGGGAAAAACAGTTTTCAGTCTTCTGAACGGTGTCTGACTGCGGATTGATTCCTACAGGTTCCAATTTTCTTATTGTTTTGTCTTAATCGTAGGACCTCGCATTCAACTTTACGTTCTGACACAGGGGATGCATAAAAATATGGACAAAACAAAAACGCTACATGGAGACGAGGTACGGGCGTGAGTCGTGCTTGGGTAGCTCAGATGGTAGAGCACTTGCCCGCGAAAGGCCAAGGTCCCGAGTTCGAGACTCGGTCCGGCACTTCGGCATCACCTTTTGGTACGGACATTCGTATCACTGTTGAGGGTTTTGGAGTTCCACCTCGCCAAGCAGTTCCCACATTCTTGAGTTCCAACAGTCGTCCTTTTCTTATCCGTGACTACCCTCTTCAATCACCATGTGTCACGATTATTCAACAAACTCGTGCATCCGCGGTGTGTCTTACCACGCGATGTTTTTCGGAATTGTGTGTATGCAATAAATACATCCTCGATATGGTGCCTCGAAACACTACATATGTTACGGAAGCACCCTCAATACGAGGACCAACAATTTCAGCATTGTCGAATTCACTTAGCTCTGAAATAATGCGCTCTCAATTACACAGAACTCTGTTTTGACCGTGACTGACACTTGCAACGTATTGGGGACATAGAACAGATGCCGCTCATGGTCAATTACAGCACGTAACCCGTAGGCTTGGCTGATATCTGCACTTATGTTCAAGCACAAATTTCTCACGGTGTTTCTACATTTTTGCCCGATTTCTGTAGCTCAGCCACATTTAGGGTTGAACGATTCATTTTAGAAATTTGTTTAAGAGATCTCGTGTTCTTGTTCTAGCTTCGTTAACTCCTTTGTATGTATGGTTGAACGATGTATTATTTTCTAATTTTGTCTGTACTCTTAATGCTTATGTTTTTCTTCTGTCATACCTCATTCAGTTTCGGCGCAGTTGTCATTTACCTCCTGACACACTATTCTCTTATTACGCCGGAATTTCACAAGCACATTTAATTCGCATAAATAACGGGCCGCTAACTTGCGTATGCGATGATGGCGCCTGATAGCGATCCCGATGGGTTCCATAGGACTTACATCAGGCCAATTTGCTCACCGAGAGATCAACATAAGTTCAGTATAGTGCTCCTTAAACCACTGTAGCACGGTTCCGGGTACGAGACACGGCCAATTAAACTGCTGAGAGATGACATCGCCGTTGGGGAAGACATGGAGAATGAAGGGATGCAGAAGGTTCGCAGCTGTCAAGGAGTCTTCGGTTATTACCACAGGTCACACGCAAGCGCAGGGTCTCCCAGCAGCCTGCATCCACACGGCAGCGCACGTTTCGAGAGACGTTCACCTCGATGACGGCGTTTGTGGAGACAACCATCGATCTAGTGTACCAAGAAAATGTGATACACCCGAAAAGCCGACATGTTTCCATTGATGAACGGTCGAATTCCGACGGTCCCCTGCCCTCTCCAGTCGCATTTGACGACGTTGTTGGGTCAACATTTAAGCACGTAGGGGTGGTCTGCTGCGGAACTCCATGTTCAACAATGTACAATTAACGGTGTGCTCCGAAACACTTGCGCGTACGGCAGCATTGTACTCTTTCGTCAGAGATGCTACGTATAACAATCTATCCTACTTTACAAAGCAGACAAGTTTCCAAGCTCCAAGTTCCCTGAAGAGTGTAAGTAGGCTGTTTATGTTTTCTTATTGGCAACGTTACGTAGCGCTCTGTATGAAAATCACTGGCTGTGCTGTGTGCAGTCTGTGGCTAGTTTGCATTGTTGTCTGCCATTGTAGTGTTGGGTAGCTGGATGTTAACAGCGCATAGCGTGGCGCAGTTGGAAGTGAGCCGCCAGCAATGGTGGATGTGGGGAGAGAGATGGCGGAGTTTTGAAATTTTAAGACTGGTAGTCATGAACTGCTATATATATTATGACTTTTGAACACTAGTAAGGTAAATGCATTGTTTGTTCTCTATCAAAATCTTTCATTTGCTAACTATGCATATCAGTAGTTAGTGCCTTCGGTAGTTTGAATCTTTTATTTAGCTGGCAGTAGTGGCGCTCGCTGTATTGCAGTAGTTCGAGTAACGAAGATTTATGTGAGGTAAGTAATTTGTGAAAGGTACAGGTTAATGTTACTCAGGGCCACTCTTTTGTAGGGATTATTGAAAGTCAGATTGCGCTGCGCTAAAAATATTGTGTGTCAGTTTAAACACAGTCATGTATAATTGTTCAAAGGGGACGTTTCAAGAGTCGTGGCCGTCAAACAATTTAGCGCCAAGTGGTAGTTTCACTGTCCTTCTACCTTCACGACAATAGCACGTGGTCATTCGACCAGCTTCGCCGTTTTCGAGACATTCATTCATAGGCTCTGCGTAGTAATAATGTGCCCTTTGTCAAAGTCGCTTATCTCAATGGATTACCCCATTTGCATCCCAAGTCTTCGTTCAGGTTATCCCCCGTTTGTGTCTGCTCCACTTACTTACTTTTGCTACCACGTGCCCGCAACGCCACCAGGTGTCATCCAACGCCGCAGTGGGCAGTGGTCATAATATTTTGGTTTATCTGTTTGTATTCTTCAAAACAAACTGTTTCTTGAAATCGAGCTCCCATTCTTTCTGTTTCCACTGGCAATTGTAATGTTCTGATGATTCGGATTCAGCTCTTGCTGGGCTTAGCATCTATATTGAGTCGATAAATGTAGGGTAATCTGTATGTTACGCAAGGTAGATTGCTGTGCATGAAGGGCGCACATGATTTACCACTGACGTATTCCTCCTTCCGCTGTCTCCTACAGTTCGAAACGAAATGTTGCACATTTATAATGACTGTCAATATGTATTTTTATAATTTCATGGTAATTTTATGTACGGTATGTGGGAAGAAGTATGAGCCCACTTATCAGTAAGCGCCTGGATGGTTCGGGAAGGAGTCATAATGCCCCCGTATCCTGTCCTGAGACAATCTGGACCAAACTATAATAACCATTCCTTGGTATACTGGATATTGGCACTGGGACTGAGTTGAAATCGAAGCCGGAGACAGATGAGGCGATCTTGCTGGCCATGAAGGTACCTAAACACATGCGAACAGGAATCTTGCCGGCCATGGGAGTATCTAAACACCACGTAGACAGTTCATAGTCCACTGTGTGGGCGATCATTGTCCTGTTGAAAAATGGCACCATTATACTGTCGCCTGAGGGGTAAAATGAAGACGCAGAATGTTCATTACGTACCACTATGATGTTAGCTTCCCCTCAGTCACTACCAGCCGTGACCTGAAGCCCGATGGCTCCCCACACCATGACGCAATGAGTGTCACCGCTGAGCCTCTCTACAATGTTGGAGGAATGGGATCTGACCTCAGGTCACTGCTATAAGTGCCGACGATGGTCATCCTAGTGTAGAACCGCGATTGATCGCTGCATACATAGCGACGCAATTCGTCGGTAGGCCATTCTTCCAGGCGTCACTACGAATGCAGCCGTTTCTGATTTGGTGTTAACGGCTGCTGTAACAGCACTTTTAATTGAGAACGAAATTATCAGGCTTATTCTCATATAAGGGAGAGGTGACCGACAATATAAAAAATAACTAATAGTATTGAAAAAGTTTTAATTAAAATTATCTATATATTATATCTCATCGGAGTAACCCCGCAGCAAAAAAGCGCCTCAGGGATATCAAAGAGGGTTCAACTCGGCTACCTTCGTTTCTAAATTCAACTATATAATTTATGCGGCGGTATTAGTACTTGTCATGTTTTCTGCGCTCTGAATAAATCTACTTAGTTGTGGCGTCCGATATAGATGGCATTTCCGTCTCATATGCTACGGAAGGCATCAGGGCACATCTGTTAAATGGCAAGATAAGTGAGTATAGTTAACTTATACGGAACAGGCTTTTGCCGTAAGGTCACGGACTAAGAATATCTGAGGAATTGTGTGCGCGAGAGAAAGTAGCGCCCAGTATTAGTGACAAACTATAAAAATCACGGATATTTCAGTTCCGTAATTTCTCAGAGTAATTGTAGGGTCAACCCTCCTTTTCTCTGTATACGAAGGTTGGGACTTTAATAGTGACAACTATTTATTTACAGCTCGTACAAAATAGGTACGTGTTTCAAAGTTTTATTGACCTTTAAAGCAGACACCAGCTTTGTGTAATATCCGTTGCCAGCGATGTGGAAATCGTAGGATACTCTTAGCAGTGCCAGTTGTGTTGACAGTTCGAGCGGCACGGTCTATTGACCGACGAATTTGTAGCAGTTCTGAAGCGAATGCCATGAAGTGTTTGCTTCAGTTTAGAAATCGAGCTGAACTCACGAGGGCTTAAGTCAGGGATGTGCAGTATGTGGTATAACACTTACCAGCCCCATCAGTTAAACAGATCAGTAACAGCTTGCACTGTGCGTGCTTGAGCTTTGACCTGAAAAATGATGGACAGATCCTACAGAAAGTGTCATCACTTCTGTCTCTATGCTGTTCAGTTTTGGAACACAACCTACGACCAGCTTAGAGACAGAAGTGATGACACTTTCTGCAGGACCTAACCACCATTGTGCAGGACAATGCTCAAACACGTACAGTGCAAGCTGTTACTGATATGTTTGACTGATGGGGCTGCTAAGTGCTATACCACCTACTGCACTCCCCTGACTTAAGCCCTCGTGAGTTCAGCTAGATTTCTAAACTGAAGGAAACACTTCATGGCATTCGCTTCAGAACTGTTACAAATTCGTCGGGCAATAGACCGCACCGCTCGAACTTTCAACACAACTGGCACCGCTAAGGGTATCCTACGACTTCCACATCGCTGTCAACGGGTTGTACACAATGCTGGTGATTACTTTGAAGGTCAATAAAACTTTGAAACACGTATCTATTTTGTACGAGCTGTAAATAAATAGTTGCCACTATTAAAGTTCCAACCCTCGTACAAAACGCAATCATTCATGATCATATGATCATATCATTATTATTAAATGTTAATAAAAATTAACGTGATTTCCACAATAGCGTGTGTATTAGTCAACGATAATCACAAGCAAGCTGCAAACTGTACTTCTGGATGACGAAAGGCTGGATAATGAAATATTACTAAGCGTAAACTAATAAAAGCTATTTCACATTTCACTCCAATCGGACAGAAATAATACAAAATCAGAAACAGTGCGGATGAGTAGTAATGTCGGAAATAAGAATTTGAAATAGTAACTAAAATCCAAAGAAGTCATTAACTATTTGTCTTCTTTAACGCAGTAACAACTAAAGGGTGAAGTCAACATTAAGTATTATTCTGAACACCCGAAATTTAGTCACCGTTACACTGAAGACGTTTGTGGCTGCTCCATCTGATGTCGGGCATATACCGTAGATAACGTCTAACTTGGGCACCTAAACTTTCCGAAATAGTGTCTCCTCTGTAATGTGGTCTTCGTAAGACACCGCTGTTTATTTCACTCGTATTGCACCCTCTCCGATCCATAGCTCATTATTAGCAGTGGTAACATTAACACTACAGTTACTGAAGATTGTAATCAAGATTTAGACAATCTGTATCCTGTATATACCTACTATAGCTCGTGTTCTACAGAAGTTTCATCGCAGCGTTTTGTTTCCATCGTAATATTCTAACCCAGTTATCGTTAATTTTTAAAATTTTCCGAAAGCTTTAATTTAGATTCCATTCAGTACTTACAATCTCGTGATAACTCACTTTATGACAGCAAAAAATTACAGAGACATCAAGAAAAACACATTTGTCAAACGCCTCCTGAGCAAAGGGTGGATGTTAGATTCTGGTCACCATTTTTACTAAGAGGCACAAAACTGCCCATACCAGCAGACGTGTTAAGAATTATAGTCGGCTTGGGAGTGAAGAAACAGATCTAAAGAAAATTTTAAAGAGTCTTGTTGCAAGAATTTTCGTTTCAGTCCACACCGGAGGTCTGTGCGTCAGTTTATCAGTTTATGTGTTCAAACAATTTCGCATTTTTGCTCACAAGACTGTGAGAATACCATTCGAGATCATTTCACCATAGAAAAGTCTGAAGTGGATACCTGGAGCGCTAAGCACTAGGCCATGGAGATGGATGACGTTTCTGTGAGGAACGCTAACTTACACAAATGAATATCTGATATCTCTACAGAGATTAGCCTAAACCATGTTCGTGCATCGTGATGCAAATTCCTCGACAGAGGATTAGCAGAAGAAATTTACAGTTACAGATATTGACATAAAGAGAAAAATTAGAAAAAAACAAGAGTAGAGAGACGGACATGCTAAAATTGAAAGTGTTTGATGAAGTAAGAAGTCAAATCCACCAGGCTGAATGTTGCATGAAATGACGAAACGGGTTCGTATGAGCTAATCAGCAACAGAATTAGTTATCTTATCCAAAGACAACCACAGTTGTACAAGCGAAGAAGACTACAAGGTGAGTATGACTCAACGGAATATGCGGTTAAACCCCAGATCCAGCTGCAGAAATAGTATTTACTTTCGCGACTGGTTTCAGCTTATAGGACTTTACCGAGTGTAACTGTTTACCGCAACTGAAGTCATGTTGTCAGTCGATATGGTCAGCACATATCCTAGGGGTGACGCTTTAAGCATTGGTTTGCGGACTACGTGGAAATGGCCCAGCCTTAAAAATAATACTTTTAACGTGTTGGAGCTGCTATTTACTCAAACTAATTGCAGTATCGTAATTTCCGACACCTTATGTCCGAGATGAGGATTTTGGGTTAACTAGTAGGTGGAATATGTTGAGAAGTCGTCAAAACTGAAAGGTTTATGAATGTTAGTGAATATATGTTACCCGTCGTAAAATATAGTGAACTGTAATGCTATGGTATGGAAAGTGAAGTGAACGACTCATCGCGGAAAACGGACTCCGTAAACACAAAAAGAAGGAGAAATGCTCCTGTTCTGTAGGAAATTTTAAATCGTTGTGCCAAATATTATGTCCAAAATTTACAAGAGGAAGTCTTGATGCAAAAGAAGAGGTGATTAACATTATACTGAAACAAAAGGCATACCCAGATGTTCTTGTTTAGTAATAATGAGATATAGGCTGAAATTATAAAGTCTGATACGAATGTGATAAATATAAACATTGCAAAAATCGTAATCGGCGAGGTCCATTAAAACTTAACAGAAGTGCAACAAACTAAAGAATAAACCTAGTAGGTATTGATATTGGCGTATGTAGAGCAAGGATTAAAAGCTATAAGTAACTGAAAAATAAATTTAGTTAATGTGTCAACGGAGGAAGAGCAGCGGATCACAAGATGAGAAAGTATTACAGGCGCACTAGGAACAAAAAAAACACAGTACGCGAAGAACCGAACCGACAACTAAGGGGAGAAATATCAGTATACTAAAATATAAATGTTTTTAAGAAGAAATGTCTGAAGACGACAAAATCAAAAACTGTTAGTTTGTATCTCAGTTGGCAACGGCCTTGCCGCACTGGATACAACGGTTCCCGTGAGATCACCGAAGTTAAGCGCTGTCGGGCTTGGTCGGCACTTGGAAGGGTGACCATCCAGGCCGCCATGCACTGTTGCCATTTTTCGGGGTGCACTCAGCCTCGTGATGCCAAATGAGGAGCTACTCGACCGAATAGTAGCGGCTGCGGTGAAGAGTACCATCACAACGACCGGAAGAGCGGTGTGCTGACCCCACGCCCCTCCTACCCGCATCCTCCACTGACGATGACACGGCGGTCGGATGTTCCTGGTAGGCTACTCATGGCCTGAAGACGGAGTGCTTTTCTTGTATCTCAGTTACTAAGTACAAGCAAAATACGTACCTGACATCAGCTGAAGTTGCTGCGTATTGCCCTACATTTCCATTGATCGTTACGTATTAAAATATCGTAGTGAAATTACAAAATTTTGGCTCTTTTTATGAAGGGATACAAAGTGTTAATAGGGCTAGGTAAACGGCCCAAAGGTGCAATAAAAATAAAGATAGCAGTTTTGATCCTGAGTTGAGAAGTACAGAAAACTGAACAAAAACCTTTTAATTTTCATGCAGTGTCATTTAGAATAAAATTCTCCAGAATTTTGCAGTTATCTCTACCACCATCTTCATCTGTAAGACTATTGACTCTTAGAACTGACACTAAGTTCTGCTTACATGGTGGGCAACACTGTCTGGGTCCTTCCTGTTTCGGTCCTGAAGATGATGGCGAAGGCAGCTGTCGATAGTGCGACAATTTTATCGAAGATGATGCTGCTTTAATACCGAAAATCATTTATTCAGGTGAGCCGCCGTGAAAGACAGAAAACTCTCATCTACGTACAGTGTGTGACTATTAGAAAAACTTGAAACAAGACAGTGACATATGCTGAGTTCCTTAGCGTATTTCCTACACTCGCAGGTGAATGACTTAGTTCCTCGCTGTAGTTAACCGCAATATTGGAACTACGGCAGTGGACAGAACTTTAAAGAAGAGTATACGAGCCGAGATCAGTTGGAGGGTACGGTAGACACGTTATAAATTCCTAAATACTTGAATCTCATCTGCCATCGCCTTTGCCATCATGTGCTTAGCAATGTGTAGACGTAGTGGTATTTGCGCAACAGCGCGCTAGAAAACTTACCGGTCAAATAATTAGACGCCCACAAGAAAACATTAAACTAATTCAGTGTTAAAACCGTCTTTAGCCTCGACAATGGTCTTTATTCGACGAGACAGGGAGTGTAATGTTTTCTCATCCACAATGCCGGAAACAAATTAGTAGACCTGGAAAGAGGACGTCGATTTTGATGACGGCATACGTCACATAAGGATAGTAGATGGTCTGATAATGCTATCAACAGATGGCGTAGTGGCATAGCTACCAGAGCACCATTTGTGTGTCTAACCTTTGCTTGGGAATGCTCACACCCAAAACGTCAGTGTGGCGCAATCGTGTGAAGCCAGCAGGCAACCATGACACCGAGACGTACTCGTGCTTCCTACAGCCAAGTGAGAGCGTATTAAATAGGTCAGATTGTGGTCTTTGAGTGGCGCGATGGACATTCCGGGGAATTGCCAGACAATTTGGACGTGCTGCATCAGTTATGCAACGATGCTGGTATCAGTGATCACGTGAATACTCTCACACGAATAGACGACATTCGGGACCTACCTTTCGCACAGGCGCCTTCCAGGATCGTCGTATTGTAAGGGCAGCAGGGCAGATCGTACAGCTACCACAGCACTATTAGGAGAGCTTGTGAGCCCAGACGTGTCAACACGAACTGTTGCGGACCGGCTATTAGCAGTGGGACTGTGGGTACGCACACCTCTCTCCCGTCTTCCACACACGCCGCAGCATCGTCGTGCACGGCTCAACTGGTTCCCTCAGAGAATCACTTAGAAGATGAAAGCAGATTCTGCCCGTACGCGAGAGATTATCGTTTGCGCGTATGACGCAGACGTGGTGAGCACTGTCTTGTAGAGTGCGTTAGTCCAAGGACAGGCCTTATTGTCTGGGGTGCGATAAACTACAACTCTTGTTCACCTTTAGTGTTTCAAGATGGGACGATAACCAGCGCTCTATACATGTAGAACGTTGTTAGAATCGTTCTTTTGCCGTTCCTTAACAGGATTGTGACGTGTTATTCCAACAGGATAATGCGTGCTCACACACTGCCCGTGAATCTCAACGTACTCTGGAAGATGTGCAGCAACTTCCCTCGCCAGGAAGATCTCCGCACTTGTCTTCAGTCGAGCACGTGTGGGATATGATGGAATGATAAGTGACTCCTGCTACTCGTTAACTAACAACTCTTCCAAAACTACGTCAACAGGTTGAGCAGGCGTTTGCATAACGTGTCAAATGACTGTATTCGCGATTTGTACGATCGACTGGATGCGCCTGCGTTGCCTCCACGGATGTTTCAACCTGGGTTGATATCTGGAACCTCGGAACCACTTGTGATATTATTCTGCAAATGTAATCCTTTCATGTACTTCAAATGCACTGTTGCGACAATAAATCTCGAGTGAATTGTACATCTCTAAAAGGATGCACTAATTTTTTATCCAGGAGGGTATAGTATTAAAACGATATCCCAGAACCTGGTACTAGTTGCTTATTGCCTACCTGATGGCTACAAAAATTTAGTTTTCAATTTTTTGGGTGATTAGTGACCGAATAACTTCGAAATGCTCTCATAATTTACTTTTTATGATGTATGACCTTATGTTAAGAGTTTAGCACAAAAAGGCAAGGGTACAATTAGGAACTGTGTGTTTGTCTTGAGGCAGCGTAAATGATGAGGCGCAAATACTTGGATCCTATTGATGCTGTATTTGGGACAGAGTGTACTTTACTACATCCAGCAAACTTTACCCATAAAAGATTTACGTCATTTTTTCTCGATTACACCCCACAACAAATGATGAAAACAAAAAGTATATCGCTTTCTACATTTTCGCTGTTCATGCAGTAGGACTTCAGCATAAAGTACGACATTTCACTGTATTTACTTCATTACCGATTCTGTTCGCAATGAAGTTTGCAGGTTGTATCTGCGTAATCCACTGAATGTACCTGCAAAATTATATCCTGTACGACATAGTTCAGGAGATATGACGTCATGAACACTCAGAAACGTTAAGAATTAGCTCTTACTAACCCACCCGGATATCCGAGCTCCTTTACGCCCCGATTCCGGGAATCGGGCGATTGCGCCGGGCTCGAATGAAATCCGTTTGGTGGATTAACGATGAGGAGTCTGTATACCGGCCAGCCGGGATGTAGTTTTTAGGGGATTTTGACATCCGACTAGGTGAATATCGAGCAGATTTCCAAGTCGCGCTTTAGTTACATCGTTCGGAAACGATTATAAAACGTTCACACTCTTCTCATGAATGACACATTACACAGAGGGGTTGGGTATTATGATGTATCATGCAGTGTAACTTGCTGTGACAGTGCGAGAGAGAGACAAAGATATTGTTTATTACTCTGTTGCGGTCAGCGCTCACATAATTATTCTTAGGATATAGTTTTTGTTTGTTCTTGTTAAGAGTAATTTGAGGAGAGGAGAGCCATTCTTGTGATGTAAAAAATCGACGCCATTGAGAGTTTTTGATTCACTTTGTAAAATATAAGCGCATATGGAAGGAAATCAGTTAATAGAACAATAAAATATTGTTCATTTCAAGAAGGTACGTCTTATTATACACCCAGCGATATACTGCTATTGTGAATTACTAATAAACACCAGCTGAGAACAGTTCCGACGGGAGCGTTCAGTTCTAGTGAAATAGTTCGAAGTTTTCTTCGGAAAAGAAGTCACTTCATGGATCATTCAAATCCACAATAGTAACTGGACATTTCTCAGAACTGAAAGCAATCTGATTGCTATGCAACAGAGCCCCGAAGAATATTTCTCCGTACTTTGGTTACCACTTTCAGCTCAACACGGTATCTGCAGCATCTGGAGCAGATTTCTACAACAGCAGAAGAGTGTAATCGCTATCAGTTTCACACACCGCCCTGTGTACACTGTATGTATTTACCCACAACAGTGAACATACAGTTACTCACACAAATAGAAAGACAATACTAGGTGGTGTGGGGAAACATTTCAGTATAAAGGCCCTGTAGAGCTAAACAGTAATTAGCCTAGTAACAAATGGAGTGTTTATAGATGGTGACCGTGACAGGACACGATCCTGATACAACACTCATAGTGAACATGAAATATAACCATGTTAGTAATTTAGTAATTAATGTTTCATTGTGTATATATATGTCTAGTTTTATAAAGTAACTACATTGTGGTCCTTTGTATGTTTCATGCTAACTGAACGTGCGGGAGTATCTTGTGAAGAGAACGAGTACGCCGTCCCAGTAGCCGAGCAGAAACTTCAAAATGGCCAGAACATTTGAGTTACTAGCTTTCTGGAGCATTTATGCATTTAGTGACCTTTCATCTATTAATTTTCTAAGTATAAATAGTGTTGCTATATTACTTTTACTAGAATTCCAGTATTTCAGTAGATATAGTAAGACAATATTTTATGTGTTATCTATGTACTGTGTTTGTGTCACATTGTAAAGTGTACATTAACAGCATTAGGACATTAACGTTTTTTGCGAGTGTAAAAGTTCAATAGTCACTTTTGTAGGACTTATTTCGAGGAGAAACTGTCAATTGCTCATTTACATGGTGATAACTAGATCTATGTTCAAAGCCAGTAATTAAATAGTGTGAATGCATCGTCAACTAGTGCCACAGAATTTAATACCGCCGTAGTTAGCGATATGTCGATTACGGCTGAGCAACCAGCAATAATTAATGCGCTCACGCCGTCGACACAAACGGTTGCTAGTTCCGACGTTCATATGCCGAAAGAAGTCCAGAGAAATGTGCAGCAACCAACAAACAACATGAATTTCATCTCTGACACAGACGCGTGCGAAAACGAAATGACTGTACCGAAAATTGTGTCGGTACAATCCTCATTAAGCCCAGTGCAATCGCCAATTGCTGAGAATACCGATTTGTTATCCCAGCTGATGTCAAGTTTGACTGTTATAACACAAGGGATTAAGGCATTGGAAACATCGCAATCTAATCTTGCAACGGCACAATCCACGTTTGCAAACGACATGAATCGTAGATTCCAGGCATTGGAAACTACGCAATCCACTTTTGCAAATGACATGAATCGTAGATTCCAAGTATTGGAGAGTGCGCAATTTAATTTGGCTCAGGAGCAATCTAATAAACTAAAAGAAATAAATGATAAGATTACTGAAAAATTCCAGAGTTTGGAAACAAAGCAGATTCACTTGATTACCAGTCAGGCACAACTCACAGTTACACAAGAACAACAGTATCAGGAATTAACAAACAAATACAAAGACATCTTATGTCGTCAAGATACACTAAATCATCAAGTGCAGGAAGTTATTCATGTGAAGAACACTATTGCGCAAGACGTGAATACAATTAAGCACGATAACGAGCAATCTGTCATTGAGCTTACTCGGAGGATAGACACTCTCAGTCTCGAAGGCGAGAAACACATAGAGAAACTTTTCAATGAACATAAGATCGCATTCTCTAAGGACATTGAAGATTGGGCGAAAGAGCAAACCGAGACAGTGCGAAATTATGTTGACAAAACCTTGAAAGAAACGGTTTATAACGTGCAAGTTAACAACGAAGCTGCACAAGAACAACTTAACGCAGAAGTTAAAGAGATTAAGGAGAATATAGGAGATGAATTTCCTGCTTGGAAAGCAAAGATAGAAAATACATGAAAAGCATGCCAGCAAGGTCTAGTTAATACTAGAGGGGCACATACTACTTGCAGTTTATCAAATGCGGACATTATTCCTGATGAAACCAGTGAAACCGAATCCATGCAACAATATCCATGTATTGGTGCATATTTACGTAATCAACCAGAAACAAATTATCGAGATTATCATTCGCCGCGAAGTAGCCACCAGAATACACCTGTGACTATGAATGAAGAAAAAATGCTTAAATATCGTCAATTCCAGATATTTATTCCCCGAAAGGAAGTCGATCATTCCCGTGGTATTTATCAAGCAATTTAAGGGGATATTGCCGCGAATGTGGACTGAGCAACAAAAAATTATGTACGTTGCAGGATTCATACATGGAGATGGATCGATGTGGGCGTCAGAAGCATCCGATTGGTGTCAAGATTATGACCAATTTGAACTCGCTTTCTTGCACAAATACTGGAATAAGGGAGTACAAGGAAGACTACGTAAGGAAGTTTTTGACCCACAACCTTTTTCTTTCAAAAATGGATCTTTAAGAAAGTATTTCCAGTAGTATATAAATAAAAGCAAATACTGGAATGAACCAATCCCGACGCAGGATATCATTCGAATATTAAAAGGCAAACTTCCACTTGAAGTTAAGGAAAAACTTCTACATGTGCCTGAACAACATGTGGAAGATTTTCTAGCCACATTGGATTCAATAGACATTCTGTTCGAAGAATCACGTGTGCGCTATAACCAGCCAAGTTACCAACCTAACAAATACAATAGTAACAACAAACAGTATGGAAACAAACCTTTTGCACACAATTCACGAAACCCACAGGTGAATTATTTCCAGAAAAACGTGAAATTTGGTAACAAAAACCCCGACCAGTGTAATCATGACCAACAATGTGAACAAACATATAAACGGAAATGGAGGAAGAATAATAAGAAGAGGAAAGGATACTATCAAGAAGGGAATTATCAACAAAAACGCCGATATCAGCAACCAACCCAAGAATATCACAACCAACCACAAACTTCAGGTTGGGTACCAAATGATAATGCAAATGAATGGAGAAATCAACCACCAATAATAACCGACGTAACGGAGTAGACATTTACTAATAATGGACAATCGTCAAACTAAACTCGACTGTCAGAAGCCCCGACGGTGCAGTCGAGGAAGTTTTTAGGGGCGAAGATTCAAGCGTCAATTTTTTTCGGTACAATGATGGCAGATTATTAATAGAAGAACTTCAGCACGATATGATGCCTTGTCAAGAGGAACATATCACTGTACCTGTAGCGAAAATTCAGGCGGCAATTGAAGGCATTATTGTGCAAGTTACTTTAGATACAGGAGCAGCAGTAAATGTCGTTTCTGAGAAGTTATTTCAAAGAATACTTCAAAAAGCAAATCCACCGATTTTTCCTGTTCAGTGTTGTAGAATTGTAGGTCCTACTGGTCATAAGTCTTCTCAGGTTAAAGTGCAGACTTAACTCCAGTTAGATATAGGAAATGTAGCTATAAATTGCACGTTCCTTGTAATAGAAAAATTGGTTGAGGACTGTATCCTGGGTATAGATGAATTTAGAGAGAGAAATTGGCATATCGATTTTTCTCTAGGCCGTGCCAGTTTTACAATAATGGATCAGAAACATCAAGTGAATCTTCTCAGGGAATATAGTACCCATGGAAAGTATTGTCAGGGACGAAAGCTGCAAATAAAGTGGATACATAGCAAACCTGTACGGTATTACCAAATGAATTACTTGCAACCAGTTTTAAACCCTGAAGATATGGTATATGAAAAGGTACAAGAACCTGAATATTTGCAACAACACCAAAGAAAGCAATTAAATGATCTTCTACAGGAATATCACGAAGTCTTTCAAGAAAGACCTGGTGTAATCAAGGGATATACATGCCATTTACATGTGATACCACACCGAGTTTTCTGCCGTATTTTTTATCCAGTACCGTGGCACCAACGAAAGGCAGTTGATGCGGAAATCCACCAGATGCTTGAATGGGATCTGATCGAACCTTCGACGAGTCCATGCTGTAGTCCGCTTCATGTTGTCTCGAAAAAGGGAGGAAAAGTTCGTCTCGTGCTAGACGCACGGCAGATAAATAGGATTATCGTGCCCATGCGAACTCACCCGAAATATATCGACGAGCTAATTCAAAAGTTCGAGGGGATGAAATACTTAACAAATATTGATTTGAGAAGTTCATTTTGGCAGGTGGCTCTAGACGAACCATCAAAATAGTACACCGCATTTGTACATGCAGGTAGAAGCTATCAATTTAAGGTTTTACCCTTCGGGATAAACGTGAGCTCAGGAGTTTTTATAAATGCTCTAGATTATGCATTGGGACCTGCACTTCGAAGCAATTTAACTTTATTTGTGGACGACATGCTCATAGCTACGACCACATGGGAGGAGCACGTTGATTTATTGAGAAGAGTGTTAGAACGTTTCAAGGAAGCAGGCATAACCGCAAATCTGCAAAAGTCCCATTTTGCTCGAGATAAAATCAAATTTTTGGGTCATCTTATAAATGGAAAAGGCATCTTACCGGACTCCGAGAAACTAAAGGCAATCAGAAACTTTGCAGTTCCAACAACAAAAAGACAGTTAAAGGGCTTCCTCGGAGTTGTCTCTTTTTTCAGGCGTTTCATTCACGACCACTCTATTAATGCAGAACCGTTGTACAGCTTGTTGCGCAAAAATACTCCGTGGGTGTGGACGCAACAATGTCAGAATGCATTTGAAGCAATAAAACATGCCTTAGTCAATTCACAAATATTATATCATCCAGATATGAGCCAAGAATTCGGTTTAATGGCAGATGCTTCGGAAATTGGAATAGGTTCATGCCTCTTCCAAGTGAAGATGATAGACAGAAAATCAACTTTCTGTCCAATAGCTTTTGCTAGCCGACTCTTAACTGCTTGTGAAAGAACATATACGACTACCGAAAGGGAAGCATTGGCCGTAGTCTGGTCATTTAAGAAATTTTACTATTACTTATATGGAGCGAAGACAACAGTATACTGTGACCACAAAGCGTTAAGTTTTTTGCAAACGTGTAAATTATTACATCCAAGATTACCAAGATGGACGCTCTCACTCCAAGAGTTTCAATTTGAAATTAAATACCTAAGCGGACAGGATAATTTCATCGCTGATGCACTGTCTAGAATGCCAGATGGAGATTTGTCAACTATCAACATCACGGACAATCCGTCCGAATTTAATGTTCTTATAATGACTGATAGAATATATAGGAAACATTTTCTTGACATGTGTAAGAACATGGAAAAACTTCAGAATGAAGATCCTCGTTGGCATTCAATAAAGGAAACTTTAGCAAAGCCTGCAAACGATGATCTGAAGAGACTGTACAAAGTTGAGGACGACGTCTTATTTTTCAAAGGGCATCTTGATTCAGATAATTGGAAGGTGTGTATTCCCGAGAAGAATGAGAATGACTTAATTTTGCACACGCACATCACTTGGGGACATTTTGGAGTATTAAAGTGTACTCGGAAGATTCAAGCATATTGCTACTTCCAAAACATTCGCAGGAAAGTGCCCAGACAGTTAAGGAAATGTAAAATTTGTCAGCTAGCCAAACCAGGAAATTT
This sequence comes from Schistocerca serialis cubense, assembly GCF_023864345.2. NCBI lineage: Eukaryota > Metazoa > Arthropoda > Insecta > Orthoptera > Acrididae > Schistocerca > Schistocerca serialis. Next base: position 356,306,662 of record NC_064643.1, read on the forward strand.
TTGTGTGAAAGATTTCCTACATCCTCTTATACCCACAGAACCGCTGTCAATCATTTCGGTCGACGTCTGTGGTCCTCTACCATCATCAAGGGGAGGATGCAAATATATTGTAGCTTTTCTTGATATATTCACTAAGTATGTCAAACTTTATCCATTAAAATCAGCTACTGCTGCATCCATAGCCAAGAAGCTGGTCATGGATTATATAGTCAAGGTAGGCAATTGAGAGGCTATTCCTTCTGACAATGGGTCAATGTCACTGGATTTCGTTGGAGGCAAACATTAGCCAGTTGTGGTATAAAACAAATTCTAACATCAGTGTACCACCCTTCGGCGAATCCCGTGGAACGAATTTTTCGTGAATTAAACTGGTTCATGAGAACATATCCCCACAACCAGCAACCCAAATGGATCGATTATCTTCACGATTTTCAGGAAATTGTAAACAATATGCCACATACTACGACAGAATACACCCCATACGAACTGATGTTTGGAAAACAGGAACAGAATGACTGGATTCGACCAATTCCTAAAGTAGCTATTAACAAAATAGACCTACAAAATAAAGTACGACAATCCTTACTTAATATAATGGACAAGGCAAGAAAATGGAAAATATATTTTGACAATCTACTTGGAAAAATAAAAACATATGAAGTGAAAGACCAAGTTTTAGTAAAAACTCATCCTAAGGCTTCACTTATACAGAAGAAGAACACAAAATGCCAATTATTGTATCAAGGACCATTTGTGATTACCAAAATACCCCATCCAGGAACTTATGTTTTGAAGGATGTGAAGAATGGAAAGGTGAAAGGAATGTATCCTCATCACTTGTTAAAGCAATTTCATGATGACTCAAGATTCTGAAGATTGAAAATACTATTCTTATCAAATAATATTGATTAGAGAATTTTCATTAAACCTATGAATCATACTTATATAGTGTTGTGTGAACGCTCGTGTTTGTTTTTGCCCAAAAACGTTCGTCCACAAGAGGGGCATATATGATGTACCATGCAGCGTAACTTGCTGTGACAGTGCGAGAGAGAGACAAAGATATTGTTTATTACTCTGTGGCGGTCAGCGCTCACATAATTATTCTTAGGATATAGCGTTTTCTGTTCTTGTTAAGAGTAATTTTTTAGGAGAAGAGAGCCATTCTTGTGATGTAAAAAATCGACGCCATTGAGAGTTTTTGATTCACATTGTAAAATATAAGTGCATATGGAAGGAAATCAGTTAATAGAACAATAAAATATTGTTCATTTCAAGAAGGTACGTCTTATTATACACCCAGCGATATACTGCTATTGTGATTTACTAATAAACACCAGCTGAGAACAGTTCCGACGGGAGCGTTCAGTTCTAGTGAAATAGTTCGATGTTCTCTTCGGAAAAGAAGTCACTTCATGGATCATTCAAATCCACAATAGTAACTGGACATTTCTCAGAACTGAAAGCAATCTGATTGCTATGCAACAGAGCCCCGAAGAATATTTCTCCGTACTTTGGTTACCACTTTCAGCTCAACACGGTATCTGCAGCATCTGGAGCAGATTTCTACAACAGCAGAAGAGTGTAATCGCTATCAGTTTCACACACCGCCCTGTGTACGCTGTATGTATTTACCCACAACAGTGAACATACAGTTACTCACACACATAGACAATACTAGGTGGTGTGGAAAACCATTTCAGTATAAAGGCCCTGTAGAGCTAAACAGTAATTAGCCTAGTAATAAAAGGAGTCATTGTAGTTTTTAGGGGATTTTGACATCCGACTAGGTGAATATCGAGCAGATTTCCAAGTCGCGCTTTAGTTACATCATTCGGAAACGATTATAAAACGTTCACGCTCTTCTCGTGAATGACACATTACACAGACAGGTTGGGTATACACAATCTATGCTGGAGGGGTTGGGGATGGAGTAACGGAGTAGTGACAAGAAGGACATACGTCCACCCTCTAAGAAACCATGCCAAGCCATAAAATAACATTGCTCACCTCGCGTAGTTGTGGGATGAAGGCACAAGAAAACGAGAAGAAAACAGGTTTCCCTTAAAATGACGCACAGTAAAATTTCAGTATAAGCATTAAGGTTCAGTTTATTTCTTCTTTACTGCTAACCCTATTCGCAAAAACCTTTGGAGTCTGTATTTATATATATATCACTGATGGAAATCTGCAACATTATATCATTTACGACACATAGTTCAGGACCTGAAACGTCATTAATATTCAGTTGCATGAAAAACAAGCTTTTGCTTAAAATGGCGTGCAGTAAAACTTCATCGTCAGGCATGTTGGTTTAACTTAGTGATTCTATACGACTAAATCCTTCAGCGATACTCTGTGCGTACAGTTTCTGAATATGAACACATCAAAAAAAGTTTTGCATCACCTCAGTTACGAGCGTTCCGGAACCTGTGCAGAAAATTGGAGTAGAGATCAACCTGAACATCATTTCCGCCCTGTTTATTGCTCATGAAAAAAACACATTACGTGTTGTACCACCACACAGCGAGACCTTCAGAGGGTGGTCAAGATTGCTGTACACATCGGTACCTCTAATACCCAGTAACACGTCCTCTTGCACTGATGTCTGCCTGTATCCGCCGTTGCATGCTATCCTTAAGTACATCAAGGCACTGTTGGTCCAGACTGTTCCACTCTTCAACGGCGATTCGGCGTAGATCCCACAGAGTTGGTGGGTCCTGTTGTCCATAAACAGCCCTTTTCAATCTATCCCAGGCATGTTCAACGCGGTTCATGTCTGGAAGCATGCTGGCCACTCTAATCGAGCGTTGTTGTTATCCTGAAGGCAGTCATTCACAAGATGTGCACGATGAGGACGCGAACTGTCGTCCATGAAGACGAATGTCTCGAGAATATGCTGCTGATTTGGTTGCACTGTCGGTTGGAGGATGGCATTCACGTATCATACAGCCATTAAGGCGCCTTCCATGGCCACCCGCGGGGTACGTCGGCCCCACATAATGCCACCCCAAAACGGCAGGGAACCTCCACCTTGCAGCACTCGCTGGACAGTACGTCTAAGGCGTTCAGCCTGAGCAGGTTGCCTCCAAGCATGTCTCTGACGATTGTCTGGTTAAGGCATACGCGACAACATCGGTGAAGAGAACATGATGCCAGTCCTGGTCGGTCCATTCGGCATGTTGCTGGGCCCACACTGCATGGTGTCGTGGTTGCAAAAATGGACCTCGCCATGGACGTCGGGAGTGAAGTTGCACACAGTTTGAGTCGAGACACGACGTCCTGTGGCTGCACGAAAAGCATTATACAACACTGTGGCGTTGCTGTCAGGATTCCTCCGAGCCACAATCCGTAGGTAGCGGTCATCCACTGCAGTAGTAGCACTTTGGGCGGCCTGAGCGAGACATGTCATCGTCAGTTCCTGTCTCTGTGTGTCTCCCCCATGTCAGAACAACATAGCTTTGGTTCACTCCAAGACGCCTGGACACTTCCCTTGTTGAGAACCCTTCCTCGCACAAACTAATAGTCCGGACGTGATCGAACTGCGGTACTGAGCGTCTATACTTGGTTGAACTACAGACAACACGAGCCATGTACATCCTTTCTGGTGGAATGACTGGAACTGATCAGCTGTCGGACTCCCTCTGTCTAATAGGCGCTGCTCAAGAATGATTGTTTCTAGGCGCTTCAGTCTGGAACCGATCGACCGCTACGGTCGCAGGTTCCAATCCTGCCTCAGGCATGGATGTGTGTGATGTTCTTAGCTTAGTTAGGTTTAAGTAGTTCTAAGTTCTAGGAGACTGATGACCTCAGATGTTAAGTCCCATAGTGCTCAGAGCCATTTGAACCAAGAGTGGTTGTTTACATCTTTGGGTGGGTTTAGTGATATTCCTGAACAGTCAATGGACTGTGTCTGTAATGCAATATCCACAGTCAACGTCTGTCTTCAGGATTTCTGGGAACTGGGATGATGGTAAACCTTTTTTGATGTGTGTATATCACTGAATGTATCTGCAAAACTATATCATTGCAGGATACATTGTTCAGCAGATATGACATCAAAAGTCGAGATACGTGAAACACTTGCTTTTGCTAGAAATGTAGTGCGAATTTCCCAGACTATATTCTTGCACTGCTTTATAATCAGAGAACTTAGCGACTTTCAACAAACATCAAGCATAGTTTCAAACCTTCGCTAACTTTTCCTCGCTTACATGGTTAACTGCAAGTATTTAACTCATTGACTCATTTGCAAAGTAATGGCACGTTTGATGCTGTTTTATACAATGGAGTTTGATCCCTTAAAAAGAAGCGATGTAGTGGGGCGGGGGGGTTACTGGTAGATAATTAGATCCTGTACAGCTGCTAAACAGCGGGCATGGTGATTGTCACGTTTCACTCGCTCTTCCAATTAGTTCTCGACATTTTCTGTGAGATTAAGACAGAGTGATTTAGTGGGCCAGTCGCGGTGTAATAGTGTGGCTGCTTGCTGGCCAAACCAGAAAAGTACGTTTGTAGCTCTGTGAACCGACTGCTTCATCTTGGAACACTGGACGCTTACCATGAAAATGTCGAACGCAGGGCTACACTCGGTAAACGAGAATTAGGAAACGGTTCATGTTCACAGTAACCTGAATTTGAAGACCCAAGTCGTGATACGAAAACTACAGGTATACATCACAAACCACCTTGCGGTCCAAGCAGTGCCCTGCACACATTGCGGGTTACATACCTCATGCTGCGGCTAGTGTACTCGACTTGGACTTTCTGTAAAGATGGTGGATCACTACTCCTCGGACCGCTCTACAGCGGTGCAGACAGCTACTGCCCAGTTTCTTTGTTGTCTGGCCTACTGAAAAAGTTCAGATTCACGTGAAGCTGTGAGCAGTCTCCCTTTGCGATTTAATCGACTCCGGATGGACAATGCCGCAGTTTCCTTCGCAGTGTACTTTTGGCAAACTGGTTAAGTTCAGCGGACAGTACTAATTTCTGCCCGGTTCGAAAAACACTGTCACTGACTGTGTTGTGAACAGGCGAAATTACTTTCGTCCGTTGTCAACTATGGGTTCTTTGATTACTCCGGGAGTGTTTCATTTTTAACTACAACGAATGAAATATTAGTTTACTTTTACATAAATTGATGAAAGATTTACTTAAAGCTGATGATGTTTGGTTTGTGGGGCCCTCAACTGCGTGGTTATCAGCGCCCGTACAAAATTCCAACCTTTGCTCAGTCCAATCTTGCCACCCAGTCAGCTCGAGGCAGGTGTAAATCCCTGACTCCGGTGGGAATCGAACCCGGGACCTTGTGCTCGGGAAGCGAGAACGTGACCGCTAGACCACGAGCTGCGGACCGATTTACATAACTTTGACATACTTAGCTTTGACATACTTCTTTGGCACGGGAGTACAGGATAATTCACATCTGTCATGAGCTACAAAGGCATCACTTGATGCATTGACAAACTGTTCTCTTGACTTACAATGTTCAGCATTAACAACACCACAAGTTGACCTGAAATTTTAACTACTCTCTCCCCTAGACGATGATATTAACTGCTGCAACTGAGGTCTCGAACTGGGGCTGAGCTCTTGCATGCTAAACACTACATTGAGGGAGATGATGTTGCTGAGAGGGAAGCGTGGTCTTCTGGAGCACCTCCCACACGTAGCTGCTGACTGCAGCGAGGTCCCGCTAATGTCTGCGGTATCGACTCGAGTTGCCGAATTTGATGTCTGTCAGTTGGGATCTTTCTACACCGAGTAGTTGGCACATACACAGCTACTCATTAGGTTAGCGAAGGACTGCCATGTGACTGGTACCGGACATGTGGCATCTATTTCGCTCCAAATCAGCAGGTGTGCTCTTACAAGAGATGTAGAAAGTTACATTGTTTGACTCGTAGACTGGTAGAACTAATATCCAATAAATTCCATAGCACTGAGTCTGTTCTAACAGACAAGATATGCATGAAGGCTCTGGTTCAGCTCTGAGCAAAGGCCTTTGATTTTCTCCAACATCGTGAGGAGTACAAACGCTAAATGTAGTCAGTGGAGTAGCGGCGCGCATTATGCAATCCTCGCTCTGCACAGTAGAAGGGCCAGGGGATTACTACTAGTATCTTCAACAAGTCCATGCTAATTCTTCGAAATCTAACAAGTGCCACAAGATACAACGAGGCTTATGCTTTAGATAATAACGAGAACTCTTATCAGAGGCGATCAGAAACTTTGTCGTTTTATGGCGGTGCTGCATCATATGTCCAACGCAACGTGAGTTCGAAGCCGGTACATAGTACTGATATGTAGGCAAGAGATTACTGTGGCATTCGTGTTTCTCCGACGTCTGTGCACTAAACGTATAGACGTGAACTATCGCGGTTTTATTACCAGATGCGTCCAAAAAGGACCAATGTGCTGTTATTCTTCCTTAGCTGCCGAAGAAAAAATACCGGTTGATATCTATCGGAGAACGAAGGATGTGTATAGGGTAGCATGTCTATCGAAAACCACCGTTTTGAAATAGTGCGATCAAGGGACGCTGCTGCTTCATGATACCGCATGTTCCCATGTCGTAAATGTCGTGACGTAGAAGTTACCCCAAGTGGGAGTCACCAGAGCACCCGACCAATAGTTCTGTCCTCACTCGATGCTTACGACTTCGGTCCCTTAAAAAAAAATCCCCTGACAGGTCGACTGCTCAGTCAGAAGATGACGTGAAGCAGGCAATTAGGGACTTCTTCACGCTGCAGGTCACTATTTTTTACCAAACTGGTGTCTTCAACCTCTTGCGTCGGTGGGATGATTGCTTCAACACTCACGGTGATTTTGCGTGATTAAGACGTCGATTCTGGACTTTACAGCCTTCGGAAACATTTTGAGAGCCCTTTATATATTTTAATGGCTGACAAAATAAATGGTACAGAGCTTCTACCATGAGACACTAACACATTTTTCTTCAGCACTGCCGTGTGGTTCATAACAAGCCGTAAGTACAAGTTAAAATGTGGTGTGATGTAGCTGGATGATGCACAAATGGCTAATAATCAAACAAAGGGCACATTTATTATAAAAGTCATCTATGCAAGTAAATATTTTCTTTTTAAAATATTGTAGCGGCTATTGATCGATCCATAAGGAAGGCTATTAATGTAACATGTACCGTATGGTGACACATACCTGAGCTCTCTCGTGACCCGATCTACAATTCGTCAGGACACGGAAGCCAATTAAACAGTTAGCATGCCTGGCGAAGACGTTAAGTAATGATAGTCTCCCGATGCGACTTACCTGGCATAGTAAGTTACCAGAAGAAAAGAAAAAAACCTGTTCATGACATGCTTAGACTGATATTGGACGTATCTCACATACTCGAGTGCAATTTCAGGGCTGTATAATACTGAGACGGGACCATCCAACGTATTGCAGAAATTTGATGGCATAATTTCGGCAACAAGTTCGTCTTTCAAGACGATAACTCAAGAGCAGTGTGTTTCAGGTTGATTATCTGGGAAGGTAATGACCAGGGAGAGTTGAAATCAGGAAAACATTTCTCAGATAGCAGGGATGTATTGCGGCTGAAACTGGGACTACTCCGTAGCAGGAGTCCTCTTCGCACCGCTATTGCACAGTATGACAAGGAGGCTCCAAACATACTACAGTGCACAAGGATAAAGCAACACTGTACTGGGATGGTCTCTAGATATCAAAGAAGTGTAAAGATGTGCTCTATTAAACTGACTGCCATTATTCACATAACCGTTCCTTATATATTTCGGCGTAAAATTACGCTTCTGCTTTCAGGAAGTTTATGACCCTCACGGTGACCGTGGGTTTGTAACCTACATTATCAGTCTGAAGATGCTATGTCCCGTTGTCACTCTCAAGCCCTGCTTACATTCTGAATAAAAATCGTGTATGATTACCGATGGTTTCCGGTATAAGGAGTGGCCCTCATTACGGCGACGGCTATGTCAGTGGAGAGAGGGAGGAGAGGATGTAGAGTCAGGATATGCATCTGGTATTCGAATGCAAACCTGCCCACAGTGGAGGAAGAATCAACAATGATCAACGGTATGCAGATGCAGAAAGCAACAGAAACCATCTCTCTAAAGTCACAATTCTGGTCATACCCTCCAATGGCGAGAGGTAGGAACACGTAAAACACAGGAACATTGTCGGACATCATCGTTTTCAAGGTCCATGTGTTAATGTGTGGGGAGTCATAATGTTGTTTGGGGCTACCGTCCTCGTTACACTATCCAATAACCGTTATTGTGACGCTGTACTCCTTGCACTGACTTCAGTGCTATGAACGACAATGCGCGACTCCATAGGACTGTGCAGGTAGGTGAGCGCCTGGAAAGACAGGATACTCGGGGACGAACCATGCTTCCCCGTTTGTATTGTCTAGGGGATGATCATGACTCACAGTGACTTCAGCGTAATTAATGTATTTGAATAAAAGTGTTATCTCTGCTCGTCTCATTGCGTTTTTCTTTCAGCTACGCCGGCCGGGGTGGCCGAGCGGTTCTAGGCGTTACAGTCTGGAACCGCGTGACCGCTACGGTCACGCGTTCGAATCCTGGCTCGGGCATGGATGTGTGTGATGTCCTTAGGTTAGTTAAGTTTAAGTAGTTCTAAGTTCTAGGGGACTGATGACCTCAGAAGTTAAGTCCCATGGTAATCACAGCCATTTGAACGATTTTTTTCAGATATCTTCTGTACTATACTGTAGCAGTTCTTTCTATATATGATCGACGTTTCATCGAGCTGTTTCATTTGGCGTTGAGTTACCATGCGGAAGCTACTTTCGTCCTTACGTATTGCACACCAGTGTCTTTCAGATTGATTCTCTGGGAAGGTAATGACAAGGGGAGGTGATCACGAAAAAAAGATGTGAGCAGAAGGAAATAGAATGCAACGAAAGGGTAACATTCTACATTATGAAGCATGGATTATCGTAAGTATGAATACAGATGTAGAAAGGGAAACAATTCCTAGTCAAACTAATATGCGTTAATATTAGCAGCATCAAAAAATGATATAGTAGGAGTTGGTTTCGTCACAAGTAGGAATGTAGGCAAATAGTTAAGTACTGTGAATAGTTCAACGACAGATCTATTCTCAGGACCGAAACCAAGAAAGCTCCCAAAACAATACAAGCTGTTCCCATGTACAGTCATGCTCAAAACTATCCAAACAAACTGAATTTCATTTCACCTGAATCGCATACAACCCGCATAATAACTCGATACTAGAAATACCAGGGAACACTTTATCACATATAAGACTGTCATTAAAGCTTGTAAGCTCACATTTATTACAATAAATAACATATCTGAAATGTTACCCTCTCATTATCACGTCAGATAGAAAATGCACGTAGTAAGATCGTCGTATTCATGATTTCCTCTTCAAAGTAACATACCGTACTTAATATTCAACACAAATGACATTACAAATTTAAGTTATTGACGAGCAGCTAACTGAGACTGTGCATGAACTTCAAATGACACGACGAATCGTCTCCTTCTGCATGCGGATTCAAACCCAGGTCATGCAGACTAAGCAAAGATTTCGTGACTGACGGAAACTAACAGTCAATCCTGACGAGGCATACACAAAGTGATATCCCTCGATTTTAGACAGTATCAGTTCGCAAATATCAACTTTAAATTACATACAGTAAACATTTTTAATGGACGCGAATCCCTACCCAGTATCTATTGTCCCTGTCAATAAACTGCGAGATATGTTAAATATTGCTTCTTCACAAGTAACGTACTTCAAATGCCGTGAGGTAAAGCACTGTGTTGCACAGCGATTCGAAAACAGAACCTAATCGGATTGTTACCTAAGCACAATCAACTATGACATTTCGGACTTTATCGGCAGTGGCTAGATGTTTTAACTGAAATGACGAGACGAAACATAATTTTTTTTCTTCCCAGGACTCCAACCCAGCACCTATTCCTGTTATATTCTAGAGAAAACGAACGTTAAATATGGGTTTGTTACACCAGCAGCGATATGTGAGCATGTCTGAACTAGAAATAATATGGGGAAGAGTGCAGTGCTGACTGGGAATCGAACCCCACACATATCGTTGTTGACTTCACTCAAAGAGACGTCAGCTACCGAATTTTTCTCCACCAGCAGCTCGGAATAACATCCTTGAACTTGCAGTGAATTTGCAAATAGCTCTATGTCTCACTGGGAGTGAAAAAACGTATGATGTCGTTAGTGTTGACAACGAATTAAAATACATTAAAAATCAAAATTATTATCCACCAGCAGATAGGTGTTCTTATGCTAGAGCTTGATAATACATAATGAAAACTTTAGTGTCGGGTTAGGTTTCGAATATATTCACGCACAATATGTGGAGATGTTGAGGAATCTGCAGTTTTGAGCAAACAACAACTTGTAGTGGAGCTGTATTGACACGAAGGGATCAAATTCCGCTTTAAGTGAGGTCTGAGTTGCAATCCCAGTTCAGAACCGGTTTTATCGACATACGGAAGCCCAAATAAAAGATCTAATAATTGACTTGTGACCCTATACAGTGATCGTTTCGTCACTAGTAATAAATAACAAGTATAAGAAAGGTTAATGGTGATAGAGTTTCTACTTGTCGCCTCCCCTGACTTTATTGTGGTGCAATCTAATGTCTACGTGGTAGAGAAGGAATATCACTTTTAATGTGAATTTCAGAGCACAATGCCATTATACCCTCTTCACTTGGCGTAGCCAGAAGAGAAAAGAATCTGTTTTTCCCTATCAAAAATCATGAGATGATGTTGGACACGAACCCACACCATAAGTATAAGTAGCTTTCATCAATCCAATAGACCGCCAAATCGTCTTCTGTGTGACTCATTTTTCTATCATAACGCCGTTGCGACACACTGAGTGAGAATTCTGACACACACGCTCGATCAGTGGTTTGCAGCATGTTCAGTACATCCATTTACTTGGTTGACCAAATCGTTATGAACTAGCTGCCTCGGCAACCCAGTGCATACAGTCGATTCTATTTTGTAATCACCGAAATAAAACGACGTAACTGCCACCTACACAGAACTACCAACAGTGTAGGATGCAGAAATTTAAATACGAAGTGTTCCTTTCCATTTGAGCTACTCTATTGCGCTATCGGTTTGTTGAAAACGTTGTGCAAATCAAAAGAAAAGCAGTAACTGTCTGTCTCTCAGAAGTCTAGATCCAGCCATATGCATTATCTCACAGCACTGTGGAATGCGGAAGTTCTGGAGGAATTTTTGTTAACTTCTGGAGCTTATAACGGATCTTTTACGTTGTGATAAATTTATTTTATTTTTTTGATAGATGTTTTCGTTAAATAGCTGAATAAATTGTAATTAGGAATAATTTAATTAAGCAGAGTAGAAAAGATAAAGTCAAAGAGATGTTCATTGTGCGGACATTGTCATAATGTAACGTCATTGCGTTGTTCGGTTGTTAAAACAAGTCGTTTGTGTTCTGTTCTGCTGTTCGGTTGTGCGCGTATCTGAAAGGAATTAATTCGGGGACTAGAAGAAACTTTCACATAATAGTTACGATTCGATGTTCCGACAAAACGGGTTAACGTCGGTGTTAATTTGAACTGTGGGCGACAGGATTAGTTTTGACTGATACGTGAAAACAGACGTAACGAAAGTTGTTCGCATATCATCCTTGAACGTGATTTTTTGTTTAATTAACGATTGTGGGCTCATTAAAAGCTATTATCTCATGATTAGGATCAATTCCTCTTTCCTCCTAGATAGGGATCATTCATTAACATTTACGCCATAAGAAAAAGGATTATTAATAAAAGTGATGTTAAATGACAATTACGTGTTATTCCGTTAGTGTGGAACCGACGTAATATATCTGAAATGACTATGATATATAATTTGTGTTGAATACTGAACTGAGATAGGAAGTAAATTGAAATTAGTGAACATTTGATACTGAGACTATAGAAGCAGAAGCGCTTAAGGTTTCTCTTCTCTAAAATGGCAAAATAGGTACGAACTTTAACTCAATAGCCGACATTACGTATTGCAAAGATATTAGAATTTCATACTTATTTTGACGACGCGCTGTTAAACGAAGGAACGCTGAGTCTCTGTACGAGTAATACAATTAAACCGAAAAACATAATTAATAACGGCGAATTCCGCTTTAACAAACTGTATTGCGTGTCGTCATCGGGCAATAACTGCTCAACCCTGGAGACTTGTGTGGTGAAATTAGAAGTCAGGCGTATAAAGCAAACTTAAAAATCCATTCAAGCTACAGTGGAGTCGGCACAACACGACGTAGGCAGTTATAAGCTACAGCAGGCGAGTGTGAGCTAATAGCGTAGCAGCAAGCGTCGTTCACCGTAGATTAAACGTCTCGAGTTCGAGTACATTCACATGTTTTAAAACGCAGTTCTGCTGTCTGCTGAAGTTATCAATCTAGTGGAACTATGAACATAATTCCCTTCACTTCTCAACCCAAAATAGTTGCATGTGGAAAAAGCTCCAACTTCTGCGACATTTTGATCTTTTCAGATTTAATAGATGGCCAGGCAGCAGATGCATCTCGAAACTTTTGTATAATGTATGGGGAGAGTGCATCGTGCCAAAATACGTCAGAAAAGTATTTTCTACATTCGCTGTCGTATGGTAGTGACATTTTATTCTTCTTCAAACCTTCTTTGACAGCATTAACTCAGTACAAGTTTTCAACATGCATGTAATCAATAAACTGCATGTGCATTGTCAGACTGTTACAGATAACATCAGAGAATTCCCATATATCGTTGACGATTATTTCTCTCTCATGTTTGCTATTGTTTTAACAACACTAAGAGACACCTTACGAAAGTTGTGCATTGTATTATAAGAAATGAAATAAAACTACCCACGATAACCGTACGACGAACGTCTGTTTTAATAATACTGAGTATCTGTACACAAGAGTGCCTCTATTGGCACGGATTAGTAAAATACTACTCACTTACATTTCTATTGGGTCTGTGTTTAATTGATATGTTGTGTCATACGCAAGAGATATGCAAATGTGGCATTTCATAAATAAAGTTATGTATCACTGGAAACCCAAAATTTGCTTGTCAGCAGCGGAACAAGGCGTTACCTGTTGTGCAGCATTGTAAGTTTTCACAATTGCGCTATGAGCCGAAAGAATTTTCTTGCGATTTTCTTATCAATGTTTGATCTGACTGCTTGTATCTCTTTCACAGAAAGGAAAAAAACGTTATAGTCAGCGAGACTTGAACCACGAACCATAACAGATACTTTTCCACATGTCAGCACGTTACGAGAGAGCTAGCAAAGAAACTTACGTTTACGAGGCCAATAGTGGCTAGAACTCGTAAATCGCTATTTAAAGGACGAGATTAGTTGCTACTTCCACGTGTAACCACTTTCCTTGGCTGAAAACCGTGAATTTACAATCTTTTGTTACACTTCAAGCGATAATAACTCAGATTATTCAATGGAAATCACAGGAAACGTCAAGTGAACTTTGAGGCTTAATTCCGTGCACATCAGAAAGTAACTCGTCGATCATCGAGATGCCAAACATACCTTGCCATGTTGCCAAATCTCAGTTTCAGTACCAGCAGCAAGAAGACGAACTAATGTGATCCTACGGCGGGCTGGGAAGTGGCCATAGCTGGCGTCTCAAAAGACGCGGCTGCTACGGTCTGGAATACGTCATGCGTCTGATTTGCTTTTCCTGTAACTAGGTTTAGGGACTGGAGCGTAGGTACTAATATAATATTCAGAAAGGACTGCACGGGCGACCACTACGGTCGCAGGTTCGAATCCTGCCTCGGGCATGGATGTGTGTGACGTCCTTAGGTTAGTTAGAATTACGTTGGTCTAAGTTCTAGGGGACTGATGACCTCAGGAGTTAAGTCCCGTAGTGCTCAGAGCCATTTGAACCATTTTGAACTGACTGCATACTAATCATTATAAATCAGTAACTCTCATAGTTGTTTTTATATTTCTGTTGCAAGTGTACTCAATACTAAGAAACTGACGTTTTGGTGCCTCACAACTAGTCGATCACAACAAACCAACAAAAATAAAAAAAAGGATGTGTGTGTGTGTGTGTGTGTGTGTCAGAGAGAGAGAGAGAGAGAGAGAGAGAAATAAAAAAGAATGAGAGGGAGAGTAAAAAATTATTGCAAAGAAATTGAATCATGATATTTAAAGAAATGACACGTTCCATATCATTACGAGATGTCGTATTCATGATCTATGGAACAAGTATTAATCTAATCTAGTCTAATCTAATATAATCATATTGCTGACTAGCCATGAGGAGTCATGAATTACCGAAATCTTCGCCAATATCAGTAACCAAATCTAAACTTGAAAATAAAAGACGACAGTTTTTGTAATAAACCGAGTCTCCCATCAACACTCTTTCGTCCTTGTTAACTAACCATGATAGATGTCTGACATACCTCCATTCAAGAGTAACAAATTGCGCATACATTTAAAGATGAAGCGCATGATGTGAAGCTCTGTGACGGAGATACGAACCCAACCCGTAATCGGACTGTTAACTAAGTAAAATCAAATGTTATATATCGGTTTTTCTTACCAGCTGCTAGGTGTTTCAATCTAAAACAAGCTTACAAATTTTTGCACCTCAGCGGCAATCGAACGGCACACCTACCGTCCTCCTTTATCATCCACGAATATAGCTTAAGTATCAACTGCTTACTCACCAACAGTAAGATGTTTGACCTATTGCGATTGTTGGCAATACATGAACAGACATTAAAAATGCACGTTAATTTTCACTAGCAGGCCGGTGTGCAAGTGATATGGCTTGAAATGAAATAATGAATATTTTTCTACTGGCTCAGGATTCGGACCCACATATTTACCTTTGGAGGAGACCTAGAGAAGATCGCAGTCTTGGTGAAAGGGACGAAATGATTGAACTATACTGTTCCGAGAGATTCAGATCCTCGAAAGAGGATTTACGAACTCGAATCACAGTCCAGCACCAAATTTTTCAACGCCTCTAGTTCAATGAAGTACAAGTAAAATAAGAGCCCTGTTCCTTTAAGTGGCTATCGGTTCATCAAATAAAATAAAATTTTCTAATGTAAGTAAGTTCCCTGACGACAGTATTTCAGTTTACCATAACATCAACCTAGGTCATTCCCAACGTAAACTGGCTCTGCCCAGTTGGTAATGAAGGAATGGTATGTTTCATGCTGATTCTGGATTATAACGCCATTCTCTTGAAGTTACCAGAGGTAAAGGTAAATGCCTGAACCCACGCATTGCACCTGTGGTAGTTCGTTCCACCAGACCATTGCGGCCAGATTTCTCAGCCCCAGTAGTGTGCTGTAACGGATGATGTGCTTAGCTTACAAAGTTAGTCACAGTGGAAAAAAAAGTGAGTCTATTAAATGATTAAGTAGAAGCAAGCATCTGACTGGGAGATTATGCTGTTCTTATGTCAGCAGGATGTAAAGACTCTTATAGGCATCATAACCTCGATGTGAAGCCATTTTGAAATTTTCACTAATTCAGCAAATTTCTTAGTTCGGGAAAATCCACTCTGAAGTGTGAAGCTACCGGATAATTCGATTATTTCCGTCATTGTTACTATCATTTTCTTCATACCGCTGCTGGAACACATGTGCTTAAAGATCATTTAATGGCTTTTGGTCATTATAGAAGTAGTCGCCCTAGAATTGGTCCTTTCCCTATCTACGGAATCCTTTTTATGTTAATATCAAACATCAGCACTTACTCATAAATTACATTAAAAGTAAAGTAACTGATGAAGACGTTACTTGATAACAAACCGAGCTGCCTTTCTTCATTTACTTGGACAAGAAATGGCTGTCGAATACTGCCATAAACCCAAAGCCAAGGGATCTTACTGCCTTCCGATATACGTCTCTGTCAGTTCTTCCATATATTTTGGTCGACGTCACCTGTTTCAAGTTGTGTATGACAAAGAATGTTTTAGAAAACCAATTGTTCTCCTTTGCAATAAACAGATAGACTTTCCTTCTAAGCTATCCAAGTTCAAAATTTTCGCAATATTAGTTCAGATGTAATACTTGCTTCTGTAATGTAGGAAAGTTCCAAAACCCACATCCGACTCATTGATCTTACACTTAGTCGCTGACCATAAATTCTAGCTCAGAGTGGCAACAGTTTAAGTAACCTAATGTAGCGAAGACTGTTGGTCAGTGCTCTTTAACACGATATAACTGTGTATATGTATGTGTGGGACCACTTATCACGGGATAATTATACATTTTAATTTTTACAATTGTATTTTATGATTTTGGTTTGGGGTGTGTTTAAATAATGTGGACTAGCATGAGACTTTTAATTAACTTTTACTGTGATAACACTCTTACGGACATCGGCTGCCCCAAAGTACATACGAAATAAAATGTATTAAAGATAACGAGCGACTCACCGCCTTCTAATAAATAGTTTGCGTGAGCGCTGCTATTTAGGAAAGAAAATATTCGTATTCTTAAGTAATCTGTAACTATTAATATGGGTCTCTGCGGCTACTGGTTATTTATATACCAAATGTCACAAAGATTAAGGAAGATTTTGCGGAGCTTATTGAATGGAATGATTTTCAATATTTCCTCTTGATTATTTGCAAGGCAAGACTGCAGAAAATATCATCTGCTTTTAGGCGGCCAAAATGTAACATACTGAACTCATTAAGTGCCGTGAATTTTCGTAAGTGAAATGCATTAGTACTCTCTTTAACTTTGAAATTAATGGAAGATCAAAACTGGGAAGTCTCTCGTATTCACATGTAATAAAATGAATCGTCATCGTAATGGCCGACCAAATGCTGCTACGGAAGAAGAGCTCCCCTACTACGAAGTTATGTAAAAACATGGTTAATGAGAATTA
This sequence comes from Schistocerca serialis cubense, assembly GCF_023864345.2. Lineage (NCBI taxonomy): Eukaryota > Metazoa > Arthropoda > Insecta > Orthoptera > Acrididae > Schistocerca > Schistocerca serialis. The sequence goes on from NC_064643.1 coordinate 356,323,602, forward strand.
ATGGTTGGGACCATGAGCGTTGACAACTGAGGCAATAGTACACACTTCCTAATAATAATTTCTATTATATTTTTCAAAAATACAAATAAAAATTACGTTAATTATCAGACAGGACTACAATGGCTGCCTACCACCAGACGAAACAAAATGGGAGAGAGAGTTTTCAATAAAGCCACAGTCTCTGTTCATGTTCATTTTCATTACACAGATATATAAATGTTCTTTTTTATATCACATCGCAGTTTGTAATTTCGTGGTATAATTGTAATTTTTAAATCTTTCCTACACATTGCGGACACGTGTGCAGTCTTGAAATAATTTATGATTCACACGCGACACAATCAAAGACCTTTTTTTCCTTTTCTCCAAATGTCCATTTATGTAACGTACCGTCACATCTTCCTCACCGGAAAATACGCAATTCACTCATTGGGCTCCATAAGAACACTGCAACAATAATTTCTGTGTGTATGCAATGCTTACAGATTATAGGATTTGCTCTCTCTTCCACTTCTGTATACAATATGATTGAGCCAAACGGGCCCTTTATCATTACAGGCCCTGGGCAGTGCAACATCATACTGACAACAATAATGTGCTTATACTGACAACCTCACTGTTCTTTTTTCCTGATTTGTAATCATTTAAATAAAACAACATGGCCTTCCAGTGGGAAACATTTCGTCCCCTTCTCTTCGTTGAAATTTGTCATTAAGCTTTCTGCCTTCCAACCAGCGAAATGTGGTAGAGTATGGCCGGTAAACGATTCACAAACCCCGATTTAGTGCTGTTAAGATGATTTCATTATACATTGTCGTAGCTGAAGGAATTTAGTTTCTTCTTAAGTCGTCTTATGCGGCGACGTTCACAGATATCTCAAATAGGAAAATCTCTTTATCCAGGTATGAAGGTTATAAAACAAACTTCCCACAGTTTGTGTCAAGTTGATCTTTTCGTCTGATAGCATAGCGTAAGTGTTTTGTCCAAGAGGTATCACAAGTACTGTTCCTGTAGCTGTGGCAATCATTGGTTGAAAACGAGTTTAGCACCAATGGGTACAGTATTGCTAAATATTCAAAATGATTATCAACCGAAGACTGAGTTCATATACAAACTGAGTCGTATTTATAATACTGAAGCTAGACTGTGACTGTGTATCCTTGTCTTCCTTGAGTGGGCACTGGAAGCCGATTGCGCCCACGTATACAATACTATGATCACTTCGAACGCTGTAGTTAACGTTGCTCTCATAAACTAATGTTGTTCTTCAAATTCTTCTGGGTCTTCAGCGTGCAATACGTGTTGTAGAATCAGTCTTGACCACCGAGTCATTCCCATAAACCCCTCTACTACTACTACCACTACTATTCACGTAAGGTGGATAATACAGCTGTGGTCCCCTCAGAAATCTATGTCCAGCAATATACTCGATCTGGTAACACTGTAGACTGCAGCACTTCCCGGAGGTAGTCTTCACTACGGTCTGAGTACATCACTCTTGACTAAGACTGTAGTATTGAGATAAGACGCGAATCTAGGTAATACGACGTCTGGCAACCGAAAGCACAAGTCACCAAAATTTTTGTCGCCCCTTTCCTTTTGGTGCTGAAGCTATGAGTGCAATTCAAGCGAATTTACAATATATTTCGCTTTCTGTCACATTGGTAATAACAGTTGGATTCAGCCATATTTTGGCGTGAGATTTCTTATCCGACCATCTGCCTCTGAACACCGCATGCGTCTGAGTTCCCTGGGACCTGATTGCTGCCTACTGGCGGGGGTTGAGGAACTGCGCTGCCTCACCTTCTGCTGACAACATCTGCTCCACTCCTCACTCTCGATGGTGTAAAATGCTTTAATGTTGTTGAGTGGTGACTCATAAAATCTGTCTACAATTTGTGTTTCACACTCTGTAGCAATGGAGGCACAAAACCGTTTTTATTTGATGAGTATTTTATTACACTAGTATGCAACACATCTATGTGGACAGAACTAATTTCATTGTTTCTGATTCAGTGCGCTATAATTAAAGTGTCACATCCTGTTCTTTGTCCTTTTACAGGAGAGTCTTCAAATAACTTATTATTTGTCATGGATTCATATGTGTTCGTCAAGGCACAGAGAGTAAATGCAATGTAATGTGTTTGGTTTCTTTCTTTGATTCCCTATGGTAAATGGATGCAAAACATTGTGTCAATACCTTTCAGAACTTGCTCTGTAGAAACTCAAGCAAATTGCTTGTTTTGAGGTCCATACATTAATTAATGAACTAGTGAACGCTGTTCAAAATTGATATTTTAGATATTCAATTGGATTTAAGGCGACAAAATTTCCTCATATTTGAAGCTACCCAGAGAAAAAGTAAGTTGCTAGAGCCGCTGTTAGCAAATGTCTGAAGAGAGCTCCTAATTGCTACTGTGGAAATTTAGCATAGAAGCCCTATAACAATCAAAAGGTTCACATACTTCATACTTATCACCCTGGCATGTGAGTGTTAAGAGAAGAACAATATTGTAATTTGTATCGTTGACGGCCGATTTGAATTTCTTCAGAGATGCTTATATTGTGAAGCAGCTTGGCAGTCAGAAAGCCGCGATCTATGACCATGAACACGACATACTGAGCCGAGCTACGAAGAGGAGTTGATGTGTAAGGGTTTTCTTCCGATTTCAATACAGAATTTTTTCTGGAAATTTGCAGCTCCATAAAATAAATCAGAAAAAAAAGCTCGCACATGCTGGCCCCTGCCACGGTTAGAACTGATGACTCATTTAGCCATTGGGACAGGAGACACAGGTGGTACCACGGGGTTACGGACACACTGTTGTCTGCACGCCACTCTCATCACGGTATTGGTCGCTCAGCCTCATAATGCATCATGCAATATAAGTCGTCACTTATGTGAAGAATAGCATTTCTTTAGCCAAAAATTTGTATTTTCTGTCTCAGTGTCTTAGATTACATGAGGATTGTATAGCACGAGTCATTCAAATGGAATGGGAATATCAAGTGAATTTTACGAGTCAGTTCAGTACCATACGCGGAAGTGATTACACTGTCACAGTGTTGCCAATGTTTGTAAGGATGTTGTCAATTCTTAGTTGCGCTAGGAACAGCTCTATAGCGGTATACGAGGAGAATCCTGTGCTAGTGTCATAGGAGGATACGCAGAGGAGGTGTGGGATTTGATTAATGTGCAGCGTTTTCTCTTACCAGGTGTGTCAAACATTCAGGTGTATAGTGTTCCATCACAATTACAGTTTCTCACAATATATATATATATGAATAGAACACTTGCCTTGTTGCTTTGTGACAAAAAATTATTTCAGTACAATAAAAAGTCTTTGTAAATCAACTTTGTCCACCTGTCATGAAAAGTAAGATAACAAACACTTTGCACCACGAAATCGATTCCATCTATGTGCAGTCTTGTGATCATACAAGTAGAATATCATGATTTGCACGAGAATGTAGAAAAAAGTTAGTGCGAATGGAAGCTGTAAGAAACACAGTTAACTAATTATTCTGTGCCACGTAATAATCAATTCATTTGAAAATTCAGAAGAGAGGAAACTAAAAATTATGCCTATTGAGACAGAAACTAAAGTGCAGATGTGGGCACTGTGCAGATCTGTGATTTTTCATCTTCAGATCTGTACAAATAATGTATACTAACCAGCGTCTTCATTGCTTTAATAATGTTTCCCTCTTGTCTAGCCTTCTAATGATGAACTAGATCCACACCCGTGAGTCTGATTGTTTCTTTGTATCCTTCCAGCTATCTTTGTGTGTTATTTTCGGTGTTCAAAAAGCAAAACATTATGCCTGCTCCCAAGAGGTATTAGAACGAGGTTGCAAGAAGGCTAACGAACTATAATCAAAATACACTGAGAGTCCAATCTGTCTGTCGTCATGGTGTTAAGTCGCCAGAAATAGTTGGGTATTATTGCCTGCATCACTGGCCACAATATTTAAAGACTCCCCCAACCAAAATCATTAAACATAATTATAAAAATAAAAATATATAATTATCCTGTGATGAGCGGTCCCACACATACATATATAAGTTATACTGAGATAAAGAGCACTGGCAAACAGTCTTCGGTACTTTAGGGTACTTAAACTGGTGTCACTCTGAGCTAGAATTTATGGTCAGCGACTAAATGTAAGGTGAATGAGTCGGATGTGGGTTTTGCCCGGCACTAAATTTTTCATTATGTATTATCAAGCTCTAGCAGGAGAACACCTATCTGCTGGTGGATAATAATTTTGATGATGAATGTATTTTCATTCGTTGTCAACACTAACGATATCTGACGTTTTTGAATCCCAGTGAGACACAGAACTAATTCCAAGATCTCTGTAAGTTCAAGGATGTTATTCCGAGCTGCTGGTGGAGAAAAATTCGGTAGCTAAAGTCTTTTTGTGTGTAGTCAAGAACGATATGAGTCGGGATCGGTTCCCAGTCAGCACTGAACTCTTCGTCATATTATTTCTAGTTCAAACATGCTCACATGTCGCTGCTGGTGTAACAAACCCATATTTAACGTTCGTTTCCTCTAGAATATAACAGCGATACGTGTGCCGGGTTGGAATCCTAGGAAATCAAAATTAATGTTTCGTCTCGTCATTTCAGTTAAAACATCTAGCTACTGCCGGGAAAATCCAATATGTCACAATTGATTTGCTTCGATAACAATCCGATTAGGTTCTGGGTTCGAATCCCTGTCCAACAAAAAGCTTTACCTCACGGCATTTCAAGTAAGTTACTTGTGAAGAAGCAATATTTACCATATCTCGTAGTTCGTTAACAGGGACAATACGTGCTGGATAGGAATTCGTGTCCGTTAAAAATGTGTACGTTATGCAATTTAAAGTTGATATTTGCTAACTGATACTGTCTAAAATCGAGGTATATCACTCTCTGCATGCCTTGTCAGGAATGACTGTTAGTTTTCGTGAGTCACGAAATTGTTGCTTAGTCTGCATGACCTGGGTTTGAATCCATATTTAGAACGAGACGGTTCGTCGTGTCATTCGAAGTTCATACATATTCTCAACTAGCTGCTCTTGAATAACTCAAATTCTTAATGTCATTTTATGTTAAATAATAAGTACGGTACGTTACTTTGAAGAGGATATCATAAATATGACTAACTTTCAACGTGCATTACCTAATTTACGTAATAATGAGAGTGGTAACATTCCAGGTATGTCATTTATTGTAATAAATGTGAGCTCACAAGCCTTAAGGACAATTTTATCTATGTTAAGGTGTTCCCTGATATTTGTAGTTTCGTGGTATTACTTTATAATTTGATTTATTGCGATACAGAGCAATGTTTCCTAGTGGTGACTTGTTGGAACCATTTTCAATAGTCAAACGACTGTACCGAGGAGCGATTAGAGGACCTGCTAGACAGCTGCGTTTTGCGGGTTGCATTCGAACCAGGTGAAATGCAATTCAGGTCGTTTGGATATTTTCAAGCACGACTGTACTCCCTTGTGTGACTTAAAATAAAATATTTGGTTTCCAGTTTACAACATCCTGTGAGTCCTGTCGATCCCAAAGTACTTCCTCCTCCTGTGGTTTTTATATTATATGTAGGTATTACTAGCTGAAATTTGTTACTGAGCTGAATAAAATTTCCCGTGGCCGATTCCACACGCTCTCGTAACTCTGCCTTCACTTCGTTCCCCTTCTGAATGTTCCAGTCCCACATTAGCACTAGTTTCTCGTGCCCCTTTGCGTACTGACTGAGCGGCTTCCTCACATACTCTTACGTGTCGGTGAGCCATGCGTGTGCTTTTGGCGATTCTGTTTCTCTGGCGTCTCGGTAGGTGGCACGCTCGTGGATTTAAGCAGGAGCCCAGCTCACAATTGCGAGCAATTTGCAGGTGACACCGCTTCTTTTAACATCACCGCGGAGTCTTGATACGGCATCCGACGACTTCAGACTCAACTGGGAGTCACAAAACAGTGGCTAGTCACAATCAAGATACAGTTTAACCATACATAAACGACGGCTATGATTTGCGTTCGTCGTAAACCACTTCTTCATGAACGCCAACATCTTCTCCACACAGACATCACATGAGCAATATCACCAAATTGCTTCGAGTAACTCTCCACCAGAAGTTGCTCTTTAAAGCATAGATCTTGGAAGAACGGACGAAAGTTGTCAAGATGATACACATGCTTTAGCCACTCCTGAAAAGTAACGACCTCAACGATCGCACTAAACTACGATTTTACCTAGACATCATACAGCTGATGATACTATATGGTGGTCCCACATAAGGGATATATGCCAAATCACATATTGTGCTCTTTCCTACTTCAAAACAAATGTCTAAGGCTCGTGGTCAACGCTCAGCGACGGGCACTAACTCGAGAACTACGTCAGGAACTCAATATGACAACCGTAGAACAACAGATCGAAGACTGTACGCAAAAACACGTAAACAAAATTAACTTTTCGAGGCCATAGTCAAGGGAATTACAAAAAAAAAATAAAGGGGAGTCTCCTAGAGACATGACACCGAATAAAAGCGCCACTACCCCCTTTTCTTTTGGTCTGCAGTGTTCTGACTGATTTGATGTGGGCCTCATCTCCTGACTCTTCTATTATTTGATGAATATATTCCTCTACCCGGCCATTGACCTTCTTCTCTGCGAATGTACACACTTTGCCCGAACTCTTACGGGACTCGTCAGTTTAGTCTGGCGCGAGTAATGAGTCAATGGGCAAATATCTATTAGGATTAGTACAAATTTAGGTTGTGGACAGTTGGGAACGTGGGTCTCACGGGAGGCGTGCATAGGATATCCTCCGTGCTCTCGGTGGCTCACATGGATAGAGCGTCTGCCATGTAAGCAGGAGATCTCGGGTTCGAGTCCCGGTCAGGGCACATATTTTCATCTGTCCCCGTTGACGTATGCCAACGCTTGTAAGCAGCTAAGGGTGTTCATTTCATTGCAATTTCAATCGGTACTAGGTTGAGATGCTTTCTGATTTTAAGTAAAAAATATGATTGTTGTAAAAAGCGTTTAGCACCCCATGATTTTCACTTTTAACACCGAATTCCGGTTTTTTTCTTCTTAACATCATTTCAGTGCATTTTTGTTTCTAAGTGTTTTTCGACATCACTTTTTCTAGCATGTTATATACAAATGTCACACCGGCAAAGAGTACAAAATGCAAACAAACGGACGTTTTCTACACTCCATAACGCACGGAAACTGTTCGCAGTATTGCTTTAAGAAATGAGTTTCAGGTATTTTTTTGCAAAAATATAATACCGAATGCAAATATTACGAACAAGGCAAATAAGATACAAGTGCAATAAAGCCATTCAGGAATTCAAGTAACAAAATAACACTCATAACCGTCCACTCTTTAAAAAAAAAATCCATGAATAGAGAGTCTGCCATGTAAGCAGGCGATCCCGGTTTCGAGTCACGGTCGGGGCACACATTTTCAGCTATCCGCATTGATGTATATCAACAACACCTGTCGGCAGCTAAGGGTTTCGATTTAAGTATCATTTCAATGTGTAACTTGTTGTTGTTCTATTAGAATAGAGTTAACTGAGAATTTTTTTCACGTCTGGTGCAATGAAATGAAACTCGGTACGTATGCAAAACTTGCCGAGTCAGTAACAGATCGAGTTTAAGCTCTCATACGACACGAGGTGGACACTGAAAATATTTACTGTGATACAACACTTCTGCACGACTTAATTCAATAATACAAAATAGAATTTCAGTAAAGCAATGAAATATAGCTTCACTGTTGTTGTTTTGACTCACATTAAGCGAAATTTATCGTTGGGGATAATATTTAGGATCGTTCTGTATTCTCATGGGTGAACCAGAGCGAGGCGTACTACGACCTGCCAATAGTGGTATGTGCCGAACTACAACATCCGGCGTAGACGATTTGTTCGTTAAATTACGCATTATTAAGGTAGAAGTTTCTTCCTAAAGTAGTGCCCGTGATCCAATCCGTGAATATTGTTCCGTACTACGCTCGCTACATGTGTCGTTCCATGAAGCATGCTAGTGTACAATATAATATTCGTGGTTAAGTATTAAAGTACTGATCACGTAACAAATAACATAAAACATAGCCGGTATTCGTGTGATTCCTTAAGAAATCCGGTGGCCAAAATATGTACAGCGATATTTACATATGTTTACCAGACGTCAGAATACAGTGTTGCTCACATGGTTAGAAATTTATTTGCTTATCAAAAAGTGGCACATTACACATCACTTATGCCAGCACAGGAAGTATATGACCCTCTCAATGCATAAGCTTTTTGGATCATCCACGAAATTGATCGTTAGCTTTGTTCAACAATCCTGTTTTGGGGCAATATTGTGTGCCATGTTTTCGAAATCTTATGTCAATTTCACTTTTGATATCGCGCTCTTGAGTAAATTAATAAAAATGATTGTAGAGAGCATCAACATACCCCCGAAAATTTTCCACTCGAGAATACAAAATATGCCTACTAAAAAACAACTTTTCGATAACTACCGTTGAGATCTCCCCAATTTCAAAAGCTCTCCTACGACTCTGTACTAATGATAGCTATGTGACATAGGCAGAGCAGTGCCTTTAACTTGATATGGTATAACCGTGCACATTTTGGCACACACATGAAGAGATTGTGTTCGTCAAAAATTTCTGCGTTACAAATTACAGAAGCTCTTGGATCACGTTAGTCTTTGACAAAGTCAAGAATGCCATATTCATTTTCAATAAGCAAATTTTACGAGCATTATGTAATAAAAGAGCGCCAGTTAGTTTTTTCTGCGACCTATCTAAGGCTTTTGGTTGTGTGGATCACAGTATTCTCCTAGAGAAATTGAAGTTTAATGGGAATGATGGTATTGACAACCAAGGGATAGTTCATATCTAACAAAAGGAATGCAGAAAATATAGTCCGGAGACGTAATTTTGACTGGGGAGAAACCCTATATGGGGTTCTCCAAGACTCAATCTTAAGTCCACTATTGCTCCTCATATACGTAAACCACGTTCCGTCTAATACGCATTAAACAGGAGTATATCCTTTTCAGGTGACTTAAGTGTTGTAATCAATCCAACGACACGTACATAAGCAGAAGAATTGTTAAACAATGTTCTTAAATGTGTCATTGACTGGTATTCTGCGAGTGGCCTTGCCCTCAGTTTTAAAAGCACACAGCATAAATCAGTTCTGCACTTGTAGGTATACTACGCCAATGATAAGTGTAACACATGCTGACGGAATAATAAACAGGGTGGGAACTTGAAAAGGTTTATGTCTCCATATTAATGAGAGTTTAAACTGGAAATCCTATGAGAACTTAGAATCAGTAAGTTGACATATTTTCATTCAGTAACGTCATAAGGATTAATGTTCTGGGGTAACGCATCTTTAAGAAATAAAGTTGTAAAAGCTCAGAAATAATATGTGGTGCTCACCCATGCTCATCTTGTCGACATCTGTTTAAGGAGTTCACCACTCTTACTATTGCTCCAGAGTATGCTTTTTCCCTCATGAAGTTGATTGTAAATAATCCACCACAGTTCAAAAGGGACAATTATGTTCATAATTATGACACCAGAAGGAAATATTACATTCATCACTCCACGTTACGGTTGTCTTTAGCAATTAAGGGGTGTACAATAGTACAACAAAAGCTTTTGATAATTTATCTAGTGATATATAATGTCTGACAGATAGAAAAGTAAATTTAAAAAACAAACTGCAAAAGTATCTCCTTGACAACTCCTTCTACTCCATAGAATTTCTATTACTATAATGCCTAAAAGGTGGAGAACAGGAATTATAAACACACACATGCATACCAAAAACATCAAATGTTCAGAATATAGTCGTATTTACTAAATAATTTGTGATGTGAGTGTACAGTGACTTGTTCCATATCATCAAGATTTGTCATGCAAAATGATCCATGGAAGATGAAACTAACTAACTAATCCACCTTCTAGTTAGTCAGTCGTTAAAATATTTTATTGTCTCTTGGAATCTACCCTCAGCTGTCAGATTCCTGGGACCATTACTGTAATCGCATCATTGTTTTCTACATAACAAAGTAAAATGGTTACCACATCGCAATTATACCTGAAACAAGAACTTTGTTGCACAATAAGATATCAGAGGTCACCTGCTTCTGTAAACACAACTGCCGTTTGCGTACAGTTCTACAAAGCAACTGGTTAAAAGAACTGCCAAACGTCAGTGATTGCCAAAACCACGTAATAGTAGTAGCTTCATTCATCAATCGGACTGTTCTACAAGAATAATGGACTTGTCATAACAATGAAAGTTTAAGAATTAGCGAATAAAAACATAATTCATCTACAAAGGCTTTATCACACTTACAGGTAATGTTGACAAGGATAGGAAGGCTGTCAGCTGTGGCCTTACAGTAGGATCTATCCTGATATATGCCCGACATAATTGAAAAAAAAAAAAAACTAAATCAAGACGACCGGTTACCCTTCCGAATACACATGCAAGTCTGTTTAAAACAGTTTTATCACATTCGGTTTATCCCTAGTGTACAATATTGTTTTGCATATAAGTTGTTTTAACACTGTAATAGGCTAGAGCTATATTGTCCATTTATTTCTCACTACCAATCGCTGCACAGACTATATACACCACACACACTTTACTTCAGAATTAGTCGTAGACACTCAATCACCTGGCGTCTAGACAATAACCATGGTCTTTTATGGTTATTTATTACAGTTTTCCGTTTTCTTGTCAGCACTTCTTTATATACAGATGGCAGCAGTATCTCGTATATAAGGTGTAAAAGACCAGTGCGTTGGTGGAGCTGTCATTTGTACCCAGGTGACTCCCGTGTAAAGGTTTGCAACGTGATTGTGGCCACACACAGGTGTTAACAGATTTTGAGCGCGGAATGGTAGTTGGAGCTAGATGCATGGGATATTCCATTTCGGAAATCGTTAGAGAATTCAACATTCCGCTATCAAAAGTGTCAAGAGTGTGCGGAGGATACCAAATTTCAGGCATTACCTCTCATCACGGACAACGAGTGGTCGACAGCCTTCACTTAACGATCGAGAGCAGCGGCATTTGCAGGGATTTCAGCATCGTCAGTGGGTTTTATTGTCTTTCTATAAAACAAAAAATATTTTTTACTACTTATAAACATACAAACTTGAGTTTTCAAGACAGTACTTACAACTTTGAGAAACAGATATTTTTTTAACGTATTATGTTACTACATGCTGCGGATTTCCTGGATTTTTGTGCTGTTTAATGCAGTTGTTTTGTTTCACAGATCGCTGCACTCAAACGTCTATCACACTACACCAACCCATAAACACCTCAAACCGCCACTTCTCAATGCACAAACACACACTCGCAAACACACACACACGCACGCGCACACACCCATACCCACCGACACACACACAGATTCAAAACTCCCGCCCAGAAAACATTCAACTGCTCAGCTGTTCGCCATCTTGTTTCCATAGTTTGTACATACTGATAGAGAAGTTACTTAATGCAGATCTTTGTAGCGAAGGTATCGGGGAACCAGAAAAAGGAAGTGAAATGCATAGCAAAACAAATACACACACACACACACACACACACACACACACACACACACACACACACACAGTCTTTTCCACATACTATTATTGAGTTAATGGTAGACATAACCATAACATGAACAGTGGTAAAATTTCGAAGTAAATAACTGTTCCACATTAATTCTATATGGTTGCTGATGACAAACTGAAACAAAAATCACTGCCTTAAATAACATGAGAATCCAAGAAATCCACAGTATGTTGTAACAAGTTATATATACAAAACTTTATGTTTTTTAAATACGCAAATACTGTCGAAAAAAAATCCAATTTGTGGGTGTACGATACAACTAGTAGAAAATATTTTTCCTATTTTATAGAAAGACAATAAAAAAATCACTGATGGTAGTGAAACTACGGCGAAACATGTTTCGGAAATAAAAAGAAAAACATAAATTTTATTTTGTTCAAGGCACACACTCTCCAAAAACAAATCTACTCTAATGACAACCTGCTTGCAAGTGTCTCTGTAACGTCGTCGATTATTCACTTGCGTTTACAGTACACCCGCATCCAGTCCTGTTGTCCATTCCCTGTAACCCACTCATGAAGCATGTCGTTGTTTTCTACTGACATTCCCAACCGCTAATCGTTGCTGTTAGAGTGCCATGATTCAAGCTCTGGTCTGGAGACACACTAAAGAAGCCATTGATTACGCCGGAGCTGAGGGCATAGCGCTTATGACGGCTGCTTCCCTGGCTGATTTCTATGCCCCTCTCGAACTTGCAGATGGAAATTTAAACGAACCCTGATTGCCTCTGGCAGGCTCGCCTAATAACAAGCGCAGCTTTCCGCCCTCAGAATGTTCCGGCCGGCAAGGCCTCTGATTTCTCTCTCTCTCTCTCTCTCTCTCTCTCTCTGTCTCCCTCACGCTTTCTCCCTGTCTCTGTCCCTCGCCACTAACACCAAACAAATGACCTCTCTGAATGAAAGTGAGGCTGGCGAGCAGATTGTTTTCTGGGCAGACGAAAACTAATTCTGCCGAAGTGCGGCGTGCAGTTTCTTCGCATCAGCACTTCGGACGGCTATAAAATTTAAATTAGCTCGCTGTACCCCCGCCGCTATCTCAGCGTCTGCTTGTAGCACTGCTCTCCTAAAACACTGCGCGAGAGCACTTCCTTAGTTTCCCGTTTAATGAAAGGGGTTCTATCTAAATTAATATCTTTGGGAAACCTCTACTTTACGACCCTGGAACTAAAGTTAAATTTCGAAGAGATTCCTTGAGGAGAATAAACAAAGATACAGCAAAATGTTACATTCAAGACACTTTAGGTGTGACTGACAGCCTCAAATGTCTTGTCAATTCAACGAAGCATCGGGCAAAACTAAAGAAACGAATCTTTCTTGTAACAGGTCTGTTGACAGTATCATCGTACTCTTATTTGTGCCCGTTGCTGATTCATGCTTCTATAGTGTATTCATTGCACATTTTTCTGTTGATGTGTTACTCGGCGAATTTCTTGATAGACTGTAACTGTCAAAGTAGTCGTCGAGCTCGGTCGGATGCTTGGCATCCGGGTGAATTTGGCATCTCAAAGCTTCAGTATGTCACCATTTTAGTCCTAGCTTGTAAAAAAAGGGAAAAAATAAAAATCACGCTCCATGAAACGAATATCGACATGAGAATGATAAAAAACTATCGTGGTAGCATCTGGATAATCTACTATTTATCGCGTCAGAAGTAAATTGATACATCCGTAACACCCTACGTCAACGGAAGTTAAGAAAAGAAAAAATTAAATATACACGATGATCAACCAATATTTTTTTTTGTTTACCAGACACTATGAGCGCCATTAGTGATGATGCGATGGGGTCCTTCCTTACGCCTGTTTCAGAACATAAACTATGAGGTTAATTTTTTTCTGGTATGTAAAGCTTTCAGAACCCTGCATTTCTACCATCAGATCCGTGTATGCACGTCATATAATTGTGTAGCAGAAGCCATTCATGGCCGCCTTCGTCCACATTTGCGTTTGTTTGAGTTTATTTAAAATATCTTGGTTAATACTGACCATGTTTGCAGACATACTTCCTCAGCTGCTTCTTCCCTTATGTTTATCATGTAGGCGAGAACAACAGTGGACGTCTCAAACACTATTACATCCTGTCCTAGAACATAATTATAGACAATCGTGTTGCATGTCCCTTTGCTTACTACTGAACACCTGCATCCATTAGGTAACAAAGATGCAAATGATTTAGGTTTCATTTTTCTTATTTCTTTTCTTACTTCTTATTGTTACACCTCCAGTATCCACATATATGTAATCCACTAGCGAAGAAAACTACTACCATAACTACTGCTACAACAACTGAAACGTCCCCTTAGAAAAATTATATACGTGACTGGGCTTAAACTGACACACAACGCAATCTGACTTTCAAAAATCCCTACAAAAGAATGGCCCTGACTAACATTAACCTATACCTTTCACAAATCACTTACCTCACCAAAAATCTTCGTTACTCGAACTACTGCAATACAGCGAGCGCCGCTACTGCCAGCTAAATAAAAGATTCAAACTACTGAAGGCACTAACTACCAATAGGCATAGTTAGCAAATGAAAGATTTTGATAGAGAACAAACAATGTATTTACCTCAATAGTGTTCAAAAGTCATAATGTATAAAGCAGTTCATGACATCCAGTCTTACAAATTTCAAAACTCCGCCATCTCTCTCCCCACATCCACCACTGCTGGCGGCTCACCTCCAACTGCGCAACGCTACGCGCTGTTCACATCCAGCTGCCGCTGCCCAACACTACAATGGCAGACAACAATGCAAACTAGCCACAGACTGCACACAGCACAGCCAGTGATTTTCATACAGAGCGCTACGTAACGTTGCCAATAAGAAAACATAAACAGCCTACTTACACGACGACGTTTTGTAGCACGGAGAAAGTAACGTACAGTTTCAGTGCAGTTAGAAAAGCTAAGAAGTCAAAACTGAAATCAATAGTACATTGAAAGAACAATCCACTTCTTGTTTAAACTAATTAACACTACAGTGATATATGGCCTACCAAACTGTTCGTCATCTCATTCAGATAACAATTGTTTCATAGTAACGTTAGGCTCGTAACGTAACCACTCATACTAAACGACATTTTTGTTTATGCTAATAAGTGTCAATCTCACATCGGATGCTGTAACATATGTTCTTTGATTTTCTTTGAGAATGCTGTACGTTTGTTTGTTGACCCAATTATTTGTCATCTTTCAGTTTTTGAATGTAAAATTGTTAAGAACTAAGAGACGTGTAACAGAGATCGTAACGTTCTTAGCTGCATCACCTCATACTGAAAGGGTTAGTTGTTGCCCAAACGTTGTACGTAGTCATGTAGACAAAGTGAGTAACTTCGCGAGGGGGTCGCGCTTATCATGACGCTAGCGCGCGCGTAGCGAGCCTCTCCGAGCAAGTGGCGTTTGTGGCCTAAAGAGACGAGTCAGCTGATATACACGAGGCGAGCAGCAGCCTTTGAACAGCAGAAAGTGATGTCACTACTGCCCAGAATCATTAATTACGGCCCTGTATGAATTATAAGTACAGACTATCGGTATTGATTGCCAGAGACAAGAACATCGTGATAGTGATACCGGTACGATTTAAGCTTGCACAACACAACATACACTGAGAGTCGAAGAAACTGATACGCCTGACTAATATCGTGTAGGGCACCTGCGAGCACTTAGAAGTGCCGCGAGACGACGTGGCATGGACTCGACTGATGTCTGAAGTAGTGCTGCAGGGAATTGACACCGTGAATCCCGTAGGGCTGTCCATAAATTCATACGAGTACGAGGGGATGGAAATCTCTTCTGAACAGTACATTGCAAGGCATCTGAGATATGCGCAATAATGTTTGCCTCTGGGGAGTTTGGTGGACAGCAGATGTGTTTAAACTCAGAAGAGTGCTCAGCAGCACTCTGTAGAAATTCTGGACGCGTGGGATGTCACATTGTCCTATTGGAATTCTCCAAACCCAGCGGAATGCACAATGGACATGAATGGATGCAGGTGATCAGACAGGATACTTACGTATGCGTCACCTTTAAGAGTCGTATCCAGACGTATCAGGGAGCCCACATCACTCCAACTGCACACGCCCCACACCATTACAGAGCCTCCACCATCTTGAACAGTCCCCGGCCGACATGCAAGATCCATGGATTCATGAGTTTGTCTCCACCTTCGTACACGTCCATTCGCTCGATATAATCTCAAACGAGACTCATCCGACCAGCAACATGTTTCCAGTCATCAACAGTCCGATATCGGTCTTGACGGGACTAGGCGAGGCTTAAAGCTTTGTGCCACGCAGTCATTAAGTGTATAAGAATGGGCCTTCGGTTCTGAAAGCCCATATCGATGATGTTTCGTAGAATAGTTCGCACGCTGACACTTGTTGATGGCGCAGCATTGAAATCTGCAGCAAATTGTGGAAGGGATGCACTTTTGTCACGTTGAACGATTCTCTTCAGTCGTCGTTGGTCCCGTTCTTGCAGGATCTCCACCAGGCGCAGCGATGTCGGACATTTGATGTTTTACCGGGTTCCTGATATTCACTGTAGGCTCGTAAAATGATTACACTGGAAAATCCCCACTTCATCGCCACCTAGGAGATGCTGTGTCCCATCGCTCGTACGTCGACTGTAACACCAAGGTCAAACTCACTTAAATCTTGATAACGTGCCATTTTAACAGACACTTGTCTCATATAGGCGTTGCCGACAGCAGCTCCATATTCAGCCCCTTTGCATATCTCCGTATGTGAATACGCTTGCCTATACCAGTTTCTTCTGCGCTTCAGTGTAACACGAGACAACTGGAGTTATTTGTTCGACAGCACTATCACAGAACAGATGTCTAGGTTTAGCCGAGTTTGTATCAACATATTGTTCAAGTCTGATACGTGAACTCACATGAGCCTGTCTTTGTCATGAATTTTACTCACAACATTTTATATGCTGTTAAGTGTAAAGGAGAAAAGTGTTTACATGTACAGAGAAGTAAAGCTAAATTCATGTGCTACTTCTTCCCAGCACTGAATGAGAAAACGATCGTAAAGACACTTCATTTCGTAAAGCTGCGATCACTTAGGGGCTCCTGAAATGCTAAACATTTTTTAATGGCTTGCAATTTGCTCTTTCCTCAATGTACATATTCAGCCATCGCAAAATCGTATCAGAGGGCCCCATGTGGTGATTTTGCGTCATAGAGTTTAAGGTGAGTCTCTGCCCTGAAACCTCAATTTTTTATAATGTTTTGATCGCTATTTCACGTCCTTGAAGTGTTTACTGTTCCATCCGACAACAATTTGGCTGTATTCGAATTAAATATACGTTACGAACTATTTGAAATGTGGAGTGTGCGAGAGAACGTGGCACATTGACAGCCACCAAAATGGTATCTGTCTGTCAAGACTTGCATCTGAGGCTCAACTGGCAAGACGCGATGATGGCAAGACTCCAAACGCAAATGAAAGTTTGCACAGTGTCATCTGGTCCAAGTGTCCAAAAAAATTAGAAAAAAGGTACTTTTGGGTTTTGGAGACGCAAAAAAACTGTTTCTCAGTTTAACACAGGTTGTTTGAAGACTGAAGAATACAGGAGTCCCCGCACTCCTTTATCACCATCCCAGAATAAGATCTGCTTATCTATAAATCGGTGACGGATCAAACAGTCCATACGATGTTGCCTGCAGAATAAGAAATTCAAGAAAAAGGCTACAGTGGTCTTAAAATTACAATAAGATGAAAATTCTTACAGGAGCTGGAACGGAAAGATATGGTGCTGCTCAATTTTAAAGGCTGTGTGTCTTGTTCTAGCATTCATTTTGAACTACATTTTTAAAATCCACATCCCGTGACTTTGTTTATCTAATTTTCGTCCCAACATTTTTATTACAAATATTAACCAGTCGCAATGCAATTTCTGCAGGAAGTAATCTTCAGGTATCTGCATAAATCTAGTTTGTCTATTTTGTTCTCATATGCACGTACTGATAATTAAAGAAAACTTAGACACGTGAAAAACATACAGAATATTTTCCATAAAATAATGCATAGGGCTGCAGAACTGTCTTCTGAATATCCAAACAGATGTATGAGTACCAAAAGTGGGTTTTCAAACATACCACTAAAATCATTTTAAAACTTCAAAACTCAAAATCTTTTGAAGTTATGTACCTCAAAGTTTGTGTTTTGCTGCATTTTTATGTGATAAACGATATTAGAATTTGTTTGAAATGAGAAAATTAGAAGAAAAGATAAGAGTTTTGGGCGGAATCTCCGCTTAAATCTGACCGCCATTTCAGTTAAAGTAAATGCAGTTTTTTCCGAAAACAAAGACTAAACTAAGTGCAAAGTTAAAAAAAAATATTCCTAACGATAGTTATTACAGGTGTAAATGATAACAATGAAAACAGGTTTCGCTCGTGTAGTATGGCTTTGTAAAATGATAGCCTTCCCGTTAGTCTTTATCAGATTGTGTTAGGCAATGGTTATGACGCACTGAACATTGTAGCAGCAAGCACGACTTGGTTTGTGAATGTATTAGTGTCGGCTAAACTTGAATGTAGAGTTTATGGAGTGTGCTAAGGCCATATTTGGCAAAATTAATACTTGATGTTGTAACTTGACGTCACGTATGGCGGTCATTGAACGTTAACTACTTTCTCGTTTCACACAGATACTGGATTCTTAAATGATTGTTATTAATAGAGTACAGTGAATGAAACCGAATACAGATACTGTGAAGACTAAGTGTCTATGTTTGTCACACATCTCTGGCGACAGTTATCGTATATATTATTTCTCAACGTTGTTTTTATGCGATAAGCAGTATAACCGTACATCTTAATCAAAAATAATGATTCATATATTATTTTCAAGATTTTGTTCACCATTAATGACGAAAAATATACAGTTAGTTTAAAGGTACTGTTTTCGTTGAAAAAGATTATTTTGGAAGATTTTTGTAAAGCCATTGTAAAAGTTGCCATCTACTAACAGTTTAATAACTTGAGTACAAAGTACTAACGTTCCACAATAATTTATTACTTCATTATGAAAGGAGGAGACGAAAGAAATCTACGGAATGTGGGTGTGGAACAGTTACAGACTTCTTTCTTCCCCTCCCTTTATTCAGGGTATTTGTCATATTCATCAGCTTTTCCGTATGACGTAGTAGACTGTGCCGTAGTCGCTAGTAGAACATTTCTGTTTTATACAGTCTAGCAGTTTTGATGTTTGAATGTACTGTAGTATAAGATTTATTTGTTGAGAGTCTCTTTAGGTATTACATTGTGCTTGTGTTTTATGAAGTTACTGTCATAAAATGTCATTTATTTTTACACGACATTCTTTGTACAGCTATGAATTCTCGTTGAAGTTGTGTGGATTACCTGTTTATCATTAAGTTATCTAACAGTAACCTAAGAACCCGAAAGCCGGCTGGTAACGACCTAATGTATTGTTGTATAACAGTAATACCAGGTATTCAAGTTATTAATATGTCTACATTCCTCGAAGAACAGGCGGAATATTCCGTAAATATATTGACAATTAGTTTAAGTGACGTGTACGACAGCCGTTTCTGTGGCCTAGATTTATGCGATTTCGACCATGAAGGAAGGCACCATTTATTGACACTGTATTTTTACTGTTATGCACAACAGCGGATGGAGTTGCTTACTTTCTTTGAGAAAGCGTTATATACTGCGGAAATAAACTATATTACATCACCGTTCATCATCACAGGTAAGTACAGTTCATAACTTAATTTATTTAATTTTTAATTCATCATTACTTTACAGCGTTTGCAACGTTACGTCACACTTCTCCTAATCTCAATACCGTTAAACTGCAACAAAATTCCTAAATATCGTTAGTGTAATTACGATAGTTCTATTGCCGCTACATTCAATGCCACAGAAATAAATGAACAAAACGTTTCGCATTTCTCTGACGATGACTGTACAACAGTTACTGAATATGCCATTTCTAATTTGTTGCCTGGAGATGCAATGGTTTACCTCAGTTCCAAACCTGTCCAAATTGAAGAAATAAATAAGGTTCAATTGCACCCTATAAATTTTTGAACTCTTTAAATCCGTCTGTTTTGCCACCTCAACAATTGCTTTAAAAATGGTATTATTACATTTATTTGAAATCTTAACGCTAGTCTAGCTATAATTAATGTTATAATATTAGTGCTGACTCGCATGGGTAAGACCATCATCACTGCTAATTTCATTGACTCCAATAAAACCCTACTCATACGCCACATTAACTTCACGCGTTGTTATCCAGCCATGTCTTTTGAAATCATAAGACAGAAATTCCGAATAAAAGTAGTCTTCGCTACGACCATTAACTCAACATAAGGTCAAGCGCTTCAAAAGGCAGGACTGTACTGACCAGAACCTGTTTCGTCACATGGACAGTTATACGTGTCTTTCTCACGAGTTTACACATCAAATGATATTTATGTTTGTTCAAATGGCTCTAAGCACTATGGGACTTAACATCTGAGGCCATCAGTCCCCTAGACTTAGAACTACTTAAACCTAACCAACCTAAGGACATCACACACATCCATGCCCGAGGCAGGGTTCGAGCCTGCGACCGTAGCAGCAGCACGGTTCCGGACTGATGCGCCTAGAACCGTTCGGCCACAAAGGCCGGCTATTTATGTTTGTACTAAAGACACATGCAGCCACAAAGTTAACGACGATCACATTATAAGAGCTAACATTCTTTTCAAAGAAGTTTAGTAGATTAAAGAAGTTTAATAAAATAAAATGCATCTGACAAAGACAATATATGCTTTTTATATTTTTTACAGTGAGAGTAACACTTATTACCACTGTTCAGAATATAACACCTTTTATTAATAATTAGCCACTTTCATTTACTTATTTCTGCAATACTATATTACTTACTGGTGACTAATCAGGATACAGGGATAATTATTTTCACGGTTCATCTAGTATTATTTTAAATCAGTTTAGCTTCAGGCTGTGTTTAAAGAGAACTTTTAATACATTTGTATTCAGAATTCCAGTAAAGTAAAATGAAAAGAGCCGTTACAGGCTCCCTTGATGCAGGAAGCGAAGTGTGGGTTTTGCTGCTTTCTGAGACTACACGCAGTAATCTGGGCAGGGCGGTGGGCGGGTGGGCTTTTACGGCACAACTCTCGACCACAGGCAGCTCCTGCCGTGGCAGCCTTTAAGTTTTTTTTTCCTTTTGTATCCATCCCCTCAGAGAAAGCGATCCGCTTTCACTGATCCGAATCTCTCGCCCCAAGGAACAATTTGCAATGGAAAGGGTATCTCGGAAATTCCACTGATTTCGTTTCACCCTTCCTTAAAGACATCTGCCTAGCGATTTAAATATACAATCTCCTGGGGACGTCACTGAAAGCTAAATCTTACAGTGCGTATGAGATGAGAGAATAATTTCTTTGATTGCTCTATCTAGACATCATTAGCAGTACTGAATCATTCTCCAGATTTTAAAAGTAATCCTTTCAAGCACATACTACTTGTCTTAATCTCAGAACTACCTGAACGTCGAAAAAGTCATAAGAAAAGTCGAGATCGGTAAAGGAAAAATAATACGATTTACCTATATATCTGTACAGAAGTGGCAATTCTGCTACAGCATCTCAAAATCATGTATTTGTCCAGGGGCTACGGAAGATGTACGCTACTTCGCACCGTACATGCAACTGGCTCATAATCGCTTTTACTTTAAGAGAGAATACAACATAAAGCGGAAAAACTGAACAAATTTTCATGTAAGAAATAATCCAATGTAGTCCCTTACAGTCTCCCACTTGAGTCTTCTACTCACGGATTTTGGACAAGTAAAATATTTTTCTGCACATCATGCTCTTATTTTATCCACGCCGTGCCGTTTGTTGAAGCCGAGTGGTTCTAGGCGCTTCAATCTGGAACCGCGCAACCGCTACGGTCACAGGTTCGAATCGTGCGTCGGGCATGGATGTGTGTGGTGTCCTTAGGTTAGTTAGGTTTAATTAGTTCAAAGTTAGAGGGGACTGATGACCTCAGATGTTAAGTCCCATAGTGCTCGGAGCCTTTTGAACCATTTTTTATCCACGACGTACTTCGTCTATCGTACTTGACCCCTCGAGCTGTTTACTACGATTTTTACATTCCTGGCTGTATTAGTGATATGTATGAGGGCGTGCTGAAAAGGAATACCACTGAATTTTTTATTCTGTTCTCAATATCTGGTGGCGTACTGCATGCCATGCATATTATTTGATCGACTTTCCTGCTTCGCTGACGGAAGTTGCAACTTTCTGCCGCTAGATGTCTCCAAATTGCAGCATGTAACATGACAGTATGTAACGTAACTATGTAATCAAGTTTCGAATTCGAAAAATTCGTCCACACATGGAATATCTTCTCCCTCAGCCTGACAATGCCAAACCACGCTGCGAAATTTGCAACAATCCGACGCCTTGGGTTTTCTGTCATCGATCATCCTCCACACAGTCCCGACTAGGCCCCATCGGATTATCATCTGTTTCCATAAGTTAAAGAACATCTCCGAGGACTTAACTTTGATTGTGGTTCCGTCAGAATCAACCACTCTACAGTTACAGTATCAGCGAACTGATCTCTCGTTGGGGGAAATGTATTTGTCGTCAGGGTGACTGTGGTGACAAATAAATTTGTAGACATGAAGAATAAAGATGTAGAGCGTAATTTGTCAGTGAACCATCGCTAGCAAAGTCGGCTGTACAACTGGGACCTGCCGTGTGGCGGCGCTCGGTCTGCAATCACTGATAGTGGCGACATGCGTGTCCGACGTATACAACCGGACCGCGGCCGATTTAAAGGCTACCACCTAGCAAGCGTGGTGTTTGGCGGTGACACTACAACTCTTAATCCACACTAGATGTATGGTTCGTCACTTCTACATCCACAGCTTATTGTCTCCCATAACGTAACAGTTTGTCTTGATAGGCCATTTACAACTATTTAACTTCTTTGGGATACTGCATACCATAGAAAGACATTCATCGTGACAACTTTCTCTAGCATTCCTGTCTGCAAAGGAAGCATCAACGTGGATGTCACTAGTATGTACAAGCCGAACTGCTTACTTTGATAGTGTCCTCATAAAATCAAAGGGAACAAAATAGAAATACGAGTACCACAGGGACTGAAGTATGAAACTTGTGCTTCCAGTCCAACGTGAACTAACTTTCATGGATGTTTGTGGAGACAAGATCTACATTACTTACACAGAATGGTTTGTAGGAGTGAGCCTTTATCCTGTGGATGTCGGGTTGATCTGTAAACAGTTTTTTACGGTTGTGTCAATAGGAAGTGAAAGGACGAAGATCTCTGAAACTCAACATTGGCACAATCTATGCACGGCTACATGACCTGTGAGCCTCAATTAATTTGAGGAGGTTAGCTAATATTTTAGTGAGTACTATTCTTTCTCAAATGCAAATAAGGCAACATACATAATAAACATACAAATATAATTGCATTTTCTTAAAGTAAGTGAATCAGTTCCGAAATATGGTGGAAAAGTAACCTTTACAGCTGTTGTCGTTAACAGTAACTGGACAGGAAAAGGCCGCAACATTAAAATACGCCAGAAACGCAAGCAGACAGACGCTATGGTTTTTTTATTTTCAATTACAATGCTGTTTAGTATACACAGACACACTGATAATAGCTCACTTTATCGTAGTCCACCCTCAATTATTATACTACAGCTGTTATCCGGAACTGTGCTTGCCTGTCAGTAGTTTGTTACAATGAGTGATGGTAAATAAGTAAGCTACTGTACGTGCAGTAACGTCAGCTGCCCCACGTGCCCTCCTCCTCAGTTAAGTACAGCTTGCGATTTGTGCCCCCTCTCCCCATTCCCTGTCTACCACCCCACACGATGTGTTGGCAATCAAAGTGCCGCTGCCGAGAAGTGCGTGAAGAGCGGCATGGAAGGAGTGCATATCTATGCATCGTGTTACTGAAGTTTGTACACTTTATACGACGTGTATGTGCGCAACAAATAGTGTGGAAGTGTGGATTCAACACATTTAACATTGCATGAGTACTACACTAATTACTTTTAATCGTATCACATAGCACTTATCAACCTGTAAGCATTTTTACAGATACGATAAAGAGCAAAACTCAGAGAGTATGTAGTACTTTTTTCAGAGGGTAAATACTGTCTTTTTCCCTAATTGTCGTCATGTTCATAAAATCAGTAAGTATCTTGTTTTCACACAGTACAAAGCAACTTACGTTCTTGAGCAAGGCTCAAGCTATCTCCATAATATATATATATATATATATATTATATTATATACATTATATATATATATATATATATATATATATATATATATATATATTACAAAGAACAGATAACATATTCATATATATAGTTAAGGCTCAACGGCCATTTGACCATCTTCTGTGCGGATGCACAAACAGTGCCCGAACTCTTAAGGGAATCGACAAAAAGCCGCGAGTAATGAGTATAATGGGCAGGGCACTATGAATATAGTGCGGGACAATAACTTGGGAATGTGGGTCCCACAGGAGGCGTGCCAGAGATAAGTCCCTGCCGTCGCACTAACTTTTGTGTCCTCGATGTCTCAGATGAATGCCGGCACGGTATCTCACCGTGTTCGGTCAGAGCTTTAGCCACCCTCTGTAATAAAAAACTGAGTTAACGGTTCAACCCTGAACTTGAACGGGTGGCATGGGACATCCGCACCGAACAAATGCAACGAACAAAATGAGAACAATAAAAAGAAGATAGATAGAGCGTATGCCATGTAACCAGGAGATCCCGGGTTCGACTCCCGGTTGGGGCAGAGCACACATTTTCAGCTGTCACCTTTGACTTATATCAACGGCTGTATGCAGCTATGGTATTCATTTCATTGTAATTTCTATCTCCATAACAAATTTCATCGCAGTTGGTTCTACGGGTTAGTCGTGAAACGTAAGAGACACAGTTACTTTCGCATTTGTAATATTAGTGTGGATATCTTTAGTTTCTATGATCTGATTTTGATGAAGTAAAGTCTATGCTGTGCCATAAGTTATGCTCATGTTACCTCTCAAAATCTAATGAAAGTTCGTCTAGCAGTTTTGGAGATTATGGTTTTCAAAGAGACACAAAGAGAGACACTACAGTTTTACGTATCTATTATTGCCGGCCGAAGTGGCCGTGCGGTTAAAGGCGCTGCAGTCTGGAACCGCAAGACCGCTACGGTCGCAGGTTCGAATCCTGCCTCGGGCATGGATGTTTGTGATGTCCTTAGGTTAGTTGGGTTTAACTAGTTCTAAGTTCTAGGGGACTAATGACCTCAGCAGTTGAGTCCCATAGTGCTCAGAGCCATTTGAACGTATCTATTATTAATTTGCAGAATAGAGAGATATCGTGCAGAACGCGTGAATACACCTAGCGAGCCATTAAACTAGCAAAACTATAAATACAGTATGCAACAAACGTGGAATTTGCACAAAGTGCACGAGTTTCTGGGATTTACAAATGAATAACATTTGAGCAGAAAGCAGACATGAGTAATCTCGCCTACGTTCTACATACAAGGACAGATTATGCAAGTATATTTCACTTAGAAATCCCGTTTGAATGTTCCTTTGGTTGTGAGGAGGAGAAACTTCTTCCAGTACGTGTCGGAGTTCGAGCCTTTGGAGACTGCCATTCCTCGTTCCATATTGCTGCTCGCTTTGGTCGCTACGTCATACCATCATGGAATTGTGAGATTCAGGATGACCATTCATAATGCTGTGCAGAACCTCAACGTCCCCACGTGACTGGCTTCCGAGGTGACCGTGTGTTCACTCTCTCACATAGGATCGTACTGTCACGTCACGTTCCTTGTGACTGTAAATATGCTTGTTTGCAGCAGAGTAAATATCCACACAGACTGTGCGACATCTTCTGTCACGGCGACCAATGTTGAGGCTTTCCTTAATGTGGCTGCAAAGACAGGAGCCGACAGCAATGGACACACGGGAGGCACCATATCGTCTTTTCAGACGGGTTCTACTTCCGCGTTTGCCATCACAATGAATGTATTCATGTGTGAAGGCACCAAGGAGAATGGACGTTACCATATGTCTTGAGTCATTGTCGAATGGGCTCAGCACCTGGCGTGATTATGTGGGATGGTGCATGGTAAACACAAGCACCTCTGATTTGCGTTGCAGGTAATTTGGTTAGTAGCCATTACTTTCTTGACGTGTTAAAATTTCGGGCTAAATCCTACCTTTGTGGTATACGTAACCTTATTTTTCAACAAAGCAACGCACGACCAAATTTTTCCCGTGTTCTCCTGACCTACTTCGATACATTTATTCAGTTGTTTATTTATTCCATTCCACTGTAGCGGGTAAAGCTGTAATTTAAACACAGGCTGTATTGCCTCTCTACTACACACATGAAAAAAGGTTTGCATCGCCTCGGTTCTGAGAGTTCCGGGACCCGTAAAGAAAATTCGAATAGAGATTAACATTAACATCATTTCCGCCCTTTTTATTGCTCAAGAAAACCACACATTGCATGTTGTACCACCATATAGCGAGACCTTCAGAGGTGGTGGTCTAGATTGCTGTACACACCGGTACCGCTAATACCCAGTAGCACCTCCTCATGCATTGACGCATGCCTGTATTCGCCTGGCATACTATCCACAAGTTCATCGAGGCACTGTTGGTTCAGATTGTCCGACTCCTCAAAAATGGTTCAAATGGCTCTGAGCACTATGGAACTTAACATCTGAGGTCATCAGTCCCCTAGAACTTAGAACTACTTAAACCTAACTAACCTAAGGACATCACACACATCCATGCCCTAGGCAGGATTGGAACCTGCGAGCCTAGCAGTCGCGCGGTTCCGGATTGAAGCGCCCAGAACCACTCGGCCACCACGACCAGCCTCCCACTCCTCACCTGCGATTCGGCGTAGCTCCCTCAGAGTGGTTGGTCACGTCGTCTATACACAGCCCTTTTCAATCTCTGTCAAACATGTTCGGTAGGGTTCATGTTTAAAGAACGTGCTCGCCTCTCTAGTAGAGCGATGTCGTTATCCAGAAGGAAGCCATTCGCAAGATGTGCACCATGGGGGTCCTCCCTGGCACAAAGTAACAATGCGGACGCGATCGAACCGCGGTATTGACCTTCTAGGCATGGTTCAACTACAGACAACCCGAGCCGTGTACCTCATTACTGGTGGAATGTCGAACTGTTCGGCTTTCGGACTCCCACCGTCTAATATGGGGTGCTCATGCATAGTTATTTACATCCTTGGGCGGGTTTAGTGACTCTCGGAACCGTCAAATGGACTATGTCCGTGATAAAAAATCCACAGTCAAAGTCTATCATCATAAGTTCTGGGAACTGGGGTGATGCAAAATTTTTTTGATGTGTGTATTAATATACTACTGGCCATTATAATTGCTACACCAAGAAGAAATGCAGATGATAAACGAGCATTCACTGGACAAATCTATTATACTAGAACTGACTTGTGATTACATTTTCACGCAATTTGGGTGCATAGATTCTGAGAAATCAGTAGCCAGAACAACCACCTCTGGCCGTAACAACGGCCCTGATACGCCTAGGCACTGAGTCAAACAGAGCTTGGATGGCGCGTACAGCTACAGCTGCCCATGCACCTTCAACAGGATACCACTGTTCATAAAGAGTAATGACTGGCGTATTAGGACGAACCAGTTGCTCGGCCGCCATTGACCAGACGTTTTCAATTGGTGAGAGATCTGGAGAATGTGCTGGCCAGGGCAGCAGTCGAACATTTTCTGTATCCAGAAAGGCCCGTACGGGACGTGCGACATGCGGTCGTGCATTATCCTGCTGAAATGCAGGGTTTCGCAGGGTTCCCATGAAGGGTAGAGCCACCGGTCGTAACACATCTGAAATGTAACATCCACTGTTCAAAGTGCCGTCAATGCGAACAAGAGGTGAACAAGACGTGTAACCAATGGCACCCCATACCATCACGCCGGGTGATACGCCAGTATGGCGATGACGAATACACGCTTCCAATGTGCGTTCACCGCGATGTCGCCAAACACGGATGCGACCATCATGATGCTGTAAACAGAACATGGATTCGTCCGAAAAAATGACGTTTTGCCATTCGTGCACCCAGGTTCGTCGTTGAGTACACCAACCTGTCTGTGATGCAGCGTCAAGGGTAACTGCAACCATGCTCTTCATGCTGATAGTCCATGCTGCTGCAAACGTCGTCGAACTGTTCGTGCAGACGGTTATTGTCTTGCAAACGTCCCCATCTGTTGACTCAGGGATCGAGAAGTGGCTGCACGATCCGTTACAGCCATGCAGATAAGATGCCTGTCATCTCGGCTGCTAGTGTGATACGAGGCCGTTGGGATCCAGCACGGCGTTCCGTATTACCCTCCTGAACACATCGATTCCGTAGTCTGCTAACAGTCATTGGATATCGACCAATGCGAGCAGCGATGTCGCGAAACGATAAACCGCAATCGCAATCGCGCACAGCTACAATCTGACCTTTATCAAAGTCGGAAACGTGATGGTACGCATTTCTCCTCCTTACACGAGGCATCACAACAACGTTTCAGCAGGCAACGCCAGTCAACTGCTATTTGTGTATGAGAAGTCGGTTGGAAACTTTCCTCATGTCAGCACGTTGTAGGTGTCGCCACCGGCGCCAACCTTGTGTGAATGCTCAGCATCTTCTTCCTGTCGGTTAAATTTCGCGTCTGTAGCACGTCATCTGCGTGGTGTAGCATTTTTAATGGCCAGTAGTGTAATAATAGTTAAACATTATTTCAAAAACATTCTAGCTTTATTATGAAATAACTACATAACCTATCAGAGACATGACTGCTACTCTTATTCACTGTGTGAGTGAGGCATAATGGTTATCGCATCTACCTAATAAACAGGAGACCTAGGTTCGAATCCCAGCCTTGGTGCAAACTTTGAAACGTAGCAATGTGCCGGGCACGAGTGACCACGCTTCAGATAAGCAATAGTATTAAGCCTTTTTAATTAAGCGAGGGCCGATTAGAATGCAGCGGGGTGGCAGGCGGACAGACGGCCAGATCGGAGGTAGCGTGCCGAAGGATTACGATAAGTTCCGAGTCTGGCGCGGTACACCAGCACTGTGACTTGCAAGAGCATGTAGGCGGAAGGACACAGAAAAGTCGGGGGTAGTTTAGAAATACGATACAGCAGCCACAGGCGGGCACCCCTTGGGGATGGAGAGGGTGGACTGGTCTGACTAGAGGCTGTCGAAGGGTGAAAAGGTAGTTCGTTTGAAAAAGCTTTAAATTAGAGCGGAGGCACAGAGTAAATGTTGCATAAGAGTGAAAATCAATAGTGTTCTTGCGCAGAAAGCAACAGGTAAAGCATAAAGTAAAATGTGTCTGAAACTTCCTGGCAGATTAAAACTGTGTGCCGGACCGAGACTCGAGCTCGAGACCTTTGCCTTTCGCAGGAGAGCTTCTGTAAAGCTTGGAAGGTAGGAGACGAGGTACTGGCAGAAATAAAGCTGTGAGTACGGGGCCTGAGTCGTGCTTGGGTCGCTCAGTTGGTAGAGCACTTGCCCTCGAAAGGCAAATGTCCCGAGTTCGAGTCTCGGTCCGGCACACAGTTTTAATCTGCCAAGAAGTTTCATATCAGCGCACACTCCGCTGCAGAGTGAAAGTCTCATTCTACAACGTGTTTGTTTTAAGGGCAGAGATGGTGGCTGTCGTCACAAGCGGTTTAGTGGGGGAGAAGGAGCGCACAGCTCGCCATTGTTGAGGACTAGCGGTGAGACCGGGGAGCAGTACAGATGGCCGGCAGTTGTGCCCCTGCAAGATTACCAACTAAGCTTTTGCTTTGTGCCTAAATCTGCATAAGGCCGTGACAGAGTAAAGTTGTGTGGGTGGTGAAGTTATTTTGACTGTGAATGAATGTTTACCTTAGTATGTGACAGCTACTGAGGTACAGAATCAAATAGGTAATTGAGCAAAGCGTAGTGCATGCAACAACACGACAGTCACTGAACGCGATAAGTCAGCTGCTGTGCTCGCTCCTGCTGTTGTAATTCTGTTCTTGTTTTTTGCCAATGATAATTATGACCGATTGGTTATGAACATGCTTATTTTATGTCGGGTATCAAGTGTATGTAAGGACTCAATTCCGTGGCATCCGTTAATACTAATTCCTGACCTTGTTCACTATAAGACCCGCGTGGCACCTGAGTGTTTATATTAATACGATCACAGTTGGGATTAGCCTGATTGAGACGACAACAATATGCAATCGGTATCTGACAGTGATCTTAAACCCACTTAGAGGCTCATATCCGTCTGACCGCTATCTAGCTGGATTCTAGAGCGCAAACTACGATTTTGCAACACGTTTGTAGTAAATGGTGTCAGAGGACTATGAAGCTAATATAATTGCTTTTATCAGTGTTGCGTTGCATTATTTAGTAGCACCAGAATTCCTCTCCAAACCCTTAATTCTACGTATTTACGGAGTACAGAATCCACAGGGTGCCGAATAACATACTAGTGGCTGAACTGCAGGTAAGGGCAGGTAAGATTACAGATCGAGGAACTGCGGAGGTAGACTACGCTGCCACCGCGCAGGTAAGTTACAAAGAGGACCTGCCAAACACCCCTGTAAATTTACCGCTTACCGTACCAGACAGTCCAAGGGGTCCAGATCCATCCGTCGCTTCAGTCTGCATACATACGTCATAGATATTTGAGACCTAAGTAGGTATCTGAAAACATTGCATGGGGGCTTAATTAAATAGATATGCATGCAAATACTTTTAATTTTTAGTAGTTGTCTGTCCGATTACGAAGTCTCATAAACGGTTGGCCGTGACTAGTTTTAGTACGCAATCTGACTGCATAGAATAACAACAAAGAATGAAAGAAAATTTTCATTAACACAGTTAATTAATTAAGTCCCTAGCAACTATAAAACGTACGAAACCAAAACACAAGTGTAATTGTTCTGTGTGTGGAAGTGTGATTCAACGCACATCTGGTACGGTTCTTCTTCAATAAGACAAGAAATTTTGAATACCATTTATACTGAAGTAATTTAAAAAAATAGAAATACTATAATTGCGTAAGGAAACCAGAATTACACTCTAATACAAGAACACAAGCCAGATGCTTTGTTGACTGAACCTGTAATGACGCATTATTTAAGACATTGAAATAATAAAAAGAAAAGGGAATTTTTTTACCTTCATATATATTGACTCCCTACTACAACATCTCAACACCGACTGACTCCTACCACATCTCAACAAGCACTCTCCACCACGACTTCTCGACAAGCACTGCCAGTGGAGGCGGCGGAATAAAACTCTTTGGCCCAATCTCTGGCGATGTGGCTCAGTGTAGCCACCTTTCATATGCCCTTCCTCCACGGGCCAGAATTTGATGGTATTTTTGCCAGCATTGGTGGTGAAAATACCACCAAATTCGTCCACAAAATACAGACAAAAATAAAAGAAAATATAATACGTAAATATCACATAATTAAATAAAATTTTGGCTTTGCACTGACCTTTCAATAACCTAATATATAAAATACAGTAAGCAATACAAATTCTTTCATACACAATGCACAAAAAGTCAGTTTATACAAATGTTCACATAAAATGCTTTCAATGACTCACAAAAAAGTAGTTGATAGTTCCAGCAGTAGCACCCAGCAATGCTCAACAGGTGCAAATACCAACAAGTGACATCATTTTAATAGAAGCAGTTCCATCAGTGGCACCCAGCAATGTTGAACAGGTGCAGACACCAACAAGTGACATCTTCAGTAGAAGCAGTTCCATCAGTGGCACCCAGCAATGTTGAGCAGGTGCAGAGAGCAACAAGTGACATTATGTCAGTACAAGCAGTTCCATCAGTGGCACCCAGTAATGTTGACAGGTGCAGACACCAACAAGTGACATCATTCAGCAGAAACAGTTCCATTAGTGGCACCCAGCAATGTTGAGCAGGTGCAGACACCAACAAGTGACATTATTTCAGTAGAAGCAGTTCCATTAGTGGCACCCAGCAATGTTGAGCAGGTGCAGACACCAACAAGTGACATTATTTCAATAGATGCAGTCCAGCAGTGGCACCCAGCAATGTTGAGCAGGTGCAGACAGCAACAAGTGACATCATTTCAGTATAAGCAGTTCCATCAGTGGCACCCAGCAATGTTGAACAGGTGCAGACAGCAACACATGACATTATGTCAGTAGAAACAGTTCCATCAGTGGCACCCAGCAACGTTGAGCCAGTGCAAGTAACAGTCCATAATATTCACCATCACTAATCAGACAATTTATCAGAGATTATCAACAGAAATTAAACATTTCCAAGTGACACACATCAATGTTGAACCAGTGCAGGCATGAACAACAGTTTGAATGCACACACAATTGCTTTTACAAAACTATTCTCAATGCTCTTACACTAAAAATACAAATTATATTAAACACACAAATGATATCAGATAATTGTCATATTAACTATTACAAATACACAAATATCAGTAAACCTATAATATTTATGGGTGTCAGTGCAAGCCACAACAAACAAATAAAATAATATTTAGGAGATAGGTCGGTTCCAATTATTTGGGATTAGGAAGGGAAAACACACAAAACACACTCACTCATCTTTCATCCACATTAAGTGCTACTGTGTAGTTGAATAGTGTTAACTGTGTAAATGCAATTCTGTCAAAATTTGATGTTCAACTTGTGTATCAAGTAGTAGTGGCACAGTGTATAACAGTCAATAACAGTTAGTCAACGTCATAGTCATCATGTCAAGACCAATGTTTGCCAAGCCAAATCAAATACACGGTTGCTGAACAACTGTCAGTGAGCCAAGATACGCAAATGTTTCCTCTCAAAAAAAAAGTATATACTGCTTAGTGATTTAACAAAGTGTGTGTGTAGACAATCTTCCTTCTACTTGAGTGTTCTAGTCTGCCATCTTCATCCTCCTTGTTCCATATAAACCAACAAAAAAAATATGCTCCTCACTTACTTTACCTCTTATCCACCAAAACTCCAATAATCATCAGCATCACATAATCTTAATACTTCAATAATACCTCTTACGTCGATACATATAAACCTTATCACCAACATCATTTCATTTCCATAACAACTCTTTCCTCTAGTCAGTCTCCTCGAACAAGTACAGATAAAATCCTAATGCAAACTTCATCATCCCATGCAATCCGAAGACACAGTGTCCACACACAACCTCTGTGTAATCCATCTGACCCAAATCTTCTACTCATTATGAATTATAAGATACATTTTGGTTACCTTGTCCATCATTAAACAAAAGAAATGCATACATGACCTCTAACAGCCTTTAGTTCGAATAACTCTCAGTAAGTAAGTACGAGTACGTAGTATGAAAGATCACATAAGACTTTGAGTGAATAAATCGTAATATTTCACAGTGTGTACACCACTTCAAGAATCATGGCAAATCAGAAACATACATGTGGAGTATTTCTTGTGTCAAGTGTCACTTCCTATTTCAATTGCTCACGAAGAATGCAGTGTAATAACTGTCAATGGTCTAACCCTAGTGCTGGTATGTCATGTCGTTAGCGTCCTTCCTATTAGCATAAATTTATACAGCTTCCATAAAACCTCCAGCTCATATGACTTCTATGAAGTTTCTTGTACTAATGTCCTTCGTCGAATTATAGCAGTTCATTTTCTTATCTTAAAAATATAAGGCACTGAGCATAAGCAAAACATGCAATAGCGAGTAGATATACCAGTGGAGAACAGAATGTCAACAAGTGGATGCAGCACAATTCCTACAACGAGGCTCTGCCAAGCAAACAATCTGTAATTAATACCATGGTGTGACTCAAACTCCATGTTCGTACACCGTATATCAGCATTTCTATATGCCAATTTAAAGAGTAGTTATGACAACAAAACAGAAATGTGTAAATATGCAATCCATATGCACAGCAGCAAACATATATCTTACGTAATAAACAGGTCATTAGCATCATATCAGCATAAGCAAATAAATGTTCGTATGTAATCTTAATAAGTAAACATGAAGGCGCAAGCAGAGAAATCACAAAATATAACTTACATACATAACCATATCAGCACAACTAATCAGGTGACAATTATAATTTAAATAAATAGACACAGCAGGCACATAGTAAAAAAAAATGTGACATCAGTGAAAAAGCAGTGCAGCCAAGCGATGCATAATATACATAAGTAACAACCCTGTTCATTAATCAATCATTGTCAAAATCAGTTAATGTACGCAAGCACGTCGCTTCACAAGTAAATTCATAGAACATGAAATTTAGCACAAAGTCTGAATCACGTAATCGCGAGCAGCAAATTGCGTCTAAAGTACATACCTAAGTGGAAATATGTTACCTGAAAAATGAACTCAATTAATAGTTACCTATTTAGTTTATTACTTTCTTCTTCGAAATGACATTCATCCTGAAATTTTCTCGACAGCAAGTCCTCTTAACGTCGGATAGACACAGAATTTACCTGAAGTTCTTAAATATCCTGAAAAATACTGAACGTTAATAACATAATTTATCAAGTCACTATAGCTTTATACTGAATTTAATCGGAGAAATTAGACTATGTATTTGTTTACAGCTGGCAGTGCATTCGCACTGAGCGCTCGATCAGCTGTAGGCGCGTGACGTGGGAAGTGATTGTTTGCGGTCAACGACTGCCTTGTGCGGCGCGCAGACTTGACTGTTGCTTTGAGTATGTGCCGCCGCCAAAACACAGTGCGGTATCCTTGTATTCTCTGCATGTTTACATGTAGCTGTTAGTTTCTCTAAGGTATGCCATTCCACAAAAATTTTAACGTTCGAGATATGAGTTATTCCCTTAGAGCGCCGAGATTTAAGAGTTTCTACTTCGACAGTGTTATCATGAATAATTTTGCGAACTCTATATGGACTGTTATAAAACAGAAAAAATTTGCGACACAAGCCTTTTCCTTTGTGAGACAAACGATGAGACTTAATTAACACCTTTTGACCAACTGACAAGGTTTTTAAATGACCAGGATGTTTAGCTGATTTCTTTCTTCTAGCAGCCGCAGATGCAATATATTGCAGAGCCAGGTTGACAACTTCAGAATGCCGCAGTTTCCGTGAAGGCGGAAAAGGAGCGATTTCAGAAATGCGATTTGTCGGTGCTTTGTTTTTTAATATCAGTATAGGCGGTAAAGAAGTTGAGTCATTAGGAAGTTCATTCAGAATGTTTTGAAAAATGTGAAGATACTGATCCCACGTTCTGTGATTCTGATGACAATAAAGTCGACACAATTTATTGATTTCCTTCATCCATCTCTCTGAAGCATTAGATTGAGGGTGAAAAAGTGAAATGAAAATTGGTTTAATCTTACGACGGCGTAGAGTACGAAGCCAAATTTTAGAGCGAAACTGTGATCCATTATCTGATATAACCTTATCAACATGATCCACTTCTTTAAGAAAATGTTTGATGAAAGCATTAGACACTGAACGAGCTGTTGCTTTGCGTAAAGGTGTAAAACACATATATTTTGATTTGAATTCCACTGCTACCAAAATGTACGCAAAACAATTAGAAGAACGAACCACTGGACCGAACTAATCGACTGCAGCCATGTCCTTTAATTTCGCTGGAATGATAGGAAACAACGGTGCTCTGTGAGAAATAATTGGCGGCTTAGCCTTTTGACATAATTTGCATTTGGCAGGAACAGATCGGCAATAGTTTTCTGCACTACAACGCCGTTATCTTCAATCTCTTGTAATAAATGTGCACCTAGGCCTTTGTATGATGAGTCCGTCGCCAAACAAAAATCTTTAGATAAATCCGGATGTGAAAGAAGCGGAGCAGCAACTAAAGCATCACGAAGTTGTTCAAATTCTGACTGAGCTTCCTCATCCCAACACCAATTAGAGTTCTTTCCAGATAGTTCACATAAACGAGGTGTGGCCAAATCGTCCAATCTAACAAAGCGTCTAAGAAAATTACAGACACCAAGGAAACTACGAACATCACGTTTTGTGGTAGGAACAGCATAATTACGAATAGCGTCTAATTTCTCTGGATCAGGAAGACTACCTTCTGTAGAAATAATGTGACCGAGAAATTTCACCTGAGAACGAACAAATTCAGATTTTTCCAAGTTCACTGTAATGCCAACTCTTGCAATGATACGTAATAATGAATCCAAAATTTTGTTGTGCTCACTCCAAGAACGTTTAGCAATAAGAATGTCGTCAACATATGAAGTAATATTGTCACGAAGATAAACAGGTAATATTTCGTTTAAACTACGAATGAATGCTGCTGAAGGTTCAGTAAGTCCAAATGGTAATTTCCGAAATCACTTTTGGGTAAAATAGTCATATCCGGTTAATCTTTAACGACTCTCTAGATAGATTGATAGTCGAAGAGTTGTTTTGACAGATGCAAAGAATAGTAAAAGAGTAGGCAGCGGTGCAGAAAACTAAAAGGGAAATAGCACCACTGCAGCTCGGGGCCCTATGCACGCTACGGCACATATTCACTTAGTGTAGTGAATCCCCTGAGGACTTTAATAGCCGCACATAATTTCCAGTTTGTGATTTGTGGCCAGTTTCGTGGAAGTGCGTACATAAATTGATCTAGCCATGAACATGGATGTATGTCATTCTTAGAATTGCGAAAGATCTTAAATTTCCGAACAGTCAAAAAGTGTTTATAGTCAAAGTTTTCGCCTCATGGCGACAAAGACCTACCGCAACTGTTCCAGTCCGAATGTCGATTATTGTCAAGTTCACGCGCCTGGCGCTCTCTTGTTGCATCCCGTAAATGAAACAAATTATTTTCTTCAAAGCCCTCTGCTATCTGTGATTCTAAATTTCTTCTGCTGTCTTTTCCTACGATTTCGCCTTCAATTTGTTTGACTTGCTATCGTAATGCCTCAAATTCCCTTTTGACGCGTTCATTAAATTTTCCCTTATTTTCAACATGCTTATTTATGTTCTGGTACTCTTCGGTTTCTGCAAATGGCAATGGTGCTGTATCATCTGAATCTCTGTCCCCATTTAAACTAAGACTTGTCAATTTATCTGAAATCTCCTCAACTCTTTCCGATAAGTCACCTAATTGTTCTTTCTGTTTATTTACGTCTTCCGCAAGTGTCGCGACTCGGGTTTCAGTATTGACACATTTGGTAGTTAACTGTTCATATTGTTGTGTTAGGTTATTTAATCTGTCATTTGGTATGGATTCCTCGATTCTCTCAAATATTTCTTCCTTATCGTGTGCACGTTGTAAATTTAACTCTGAAAACTTTTGTACTATCACGCGATCCCTTACATCCTGTTCTCTGTCCTGTTCCTCTTGTCTAATTTCTATTGAAATTAAACTATTATTGTGAGCATTCAAAATCGGTTGTACTTCTTCTCTACTTTCTTTCTTTGATTCATCTTTCATATTTTTGAAACATGTCCCTATTCGTGAGTCTAACCGTGTTTCCATTGCTTCCATCTCGGTTTTAATTGTTCCTATCTCAGTTTTAATTGTTCCTAACTGTGAGTCTAACAGTGTTTCCATTCGTGATCCCAAATTTAATATAGCACCCATCAACTGCTCCATATCTTCTGTCGTTAATCTCGTATTTTGAAAATTTTTTGATTGTGAAAAATTTTGAACTGTTTTCGGACTATTTTCCCGACTTATTAAATTGTTTTCCACTTCATTATTCGTCATACTGTTCTCCTGTGTTGGCGAGTTCGCCATGTCAACAATTTCGTCATTCTGACTATCCATCATTTTTGCCTTTTTCATCGATCGCGTAATCATTTACAAAACATGCAAAATTTGTCACTATACGAAAATTACACACAATGAGACTTTATCTCCAACAATACCATTCACACGAAATGCTTCCCGACAAACACGATTAACGAACAATTGAAATCTTCATAATTGCACAAAATTGTCAAATGCATATACAAGACATCAAAAATTAAATTTTGCAAAATACCATTAGAAGAATGACAATTACCAAATCTACACATGCAATATAGACTACCATTACTAAATTACAAATTACTACAACAATACTACTGTCTACTATTTTTACAATCAGAAGAATTCCCAGGGACGATCCGAAGCAGCGGCCGCCACGTGCATGGGGGCTTAATTATACAGTATAAATATGATGAATGCAAAATACTTTTTAATTTTTCGTAGCTGTATGTTCGGTTACGAAGTCTCGTAAACGGTTGGCCCTGACTAGTTTTAGTATGCAATCTGACTGCATAGAATAAAAACAAAGAATGAAAGAAAATTTTCATTAACACAATTAATTAATTAAGTCCCCTGCAACTATAAAACGTACGAAACCAAAACACAAGTGTAATTGTTCTGTGTGTGGAAGTGTGATTCAACGTACACATCTGGTATGGTTCTTCTTCAATAAGACAAGAAATTTTGAATACCATTTATACTGAAGTAATTTAAAAAAATAGAAATACTATAATTGCGTAAGGAAACCAGAATTACACTCTAATACAAGAACACAAGCCAGATGCTTTGTTGACTGAACCTGTAATGACGCATTATTTAAGACATTGAAATAATAAAAAGAAAAGGGAATTTTTTTTACCTTCATATATATTGACGAAAAGCACTCTGATCATTACAATATCTCCATTCAAACAACATCTGCTGTCTAGCCCATCAAAACTGCATAAAACATGGAACAAGCACTCCCTACTACAACATCTCAACACCGACTGACTCCTACCGCATCTCAACAAGCACTCTCCACCACGACTTCTCGACAAGCACTGCCAGTGGAGGCGGCGGAATAAAACTCTTTGGCGCAATCTCTGGCGCTGTGGATCAGTGTAGCCACCTTTCAACATATTATTTCATTAAACTATTGTAACAACTGCAGTTCTTGTCTTCCACATTTCACAACTGCACTTCATCGCTTCCTGTCCATACGCATGCTCTGCCAGTTTCTTGGGCGCTGTGGTGGGCGGTTATAGTTACATTTATCTCTTCCATTGTTTGTTGGCTCCCTGGTCGCAGGAAACGGTTGCCTTAAACCATGACCACAGTCCGTGCTTTTGAGGCCAGACTGCATTCTGGCCTGAGCCACCAGAGGCTGTGGTCACATATGTGTGACTTGCACTTGCTTGAGTGTGTGTGTGTGTTTGTGTTGTAAGACGTTGTGGTCTCCTGACCTTCATTGCTTACATATTCCGCCCTCACAGTCATATTCCGCACATCAAGACGCTTCATTCGAACCTGAACTCGATAAGATAAAGTCAATGTTGTATGAATTCATGTAAACGATATGCAAATAGCAAGTGCGCACCGGGGTCGAAATACTCGAGGGTGGCATACACACATACATTCCAGACACGACGGTCACGGGAGCTTTTAGTTCGAGAGAGGAAGACCACACACTGGGAGGCCAATCCCTTCAGAGGACGAGTCAACCTCGGCCGCCCGTGGAGCAGACAGCATGTGCCCGAGTGAAAGGGGGAACGACCCCGTGTTCGGCTTAAAAGCAAATTCCGCTACATTGTGTGGGAGCGTCCAACCTATGCATTCTTTACACATAGCACGCAGTTTCAGAGATTTCCACAGGGAGACAGCAAACGCCAAACGCCGATACTACAGATTTCCGGATTGGTCGCCTTAAACGAAACGTCGTTCTCCCGTTTTAGAAGAGCATTGCTGAAGGAGTAATGGACGAGACCGAATGATAGGCCCCTTCACGTTTGGCGTGGAGAGGCGCCGTTCCGTTGTCGCTCTTGGAGCGAGCAACAAGTCTCTCCTCAGAACTTCACTGGGAGAGCACCTCTGTCGAGAGCAAATCGAAGTGTGACTCTATATTGCGTCCTTGCGATTAAGCGTTGTTCACTGTGTTGGCTGACACACTTATTGTGCTGTGTGAACGGACAGAGTTATAGTTAAACGCCTGCGAGTGAATTTTTGAGTGGCATAGTGGTGGACTGGTTATCTAACCGGTGTACCACGCCAATAGTTAGACTAGGGGCGAATAGGAATCCTTGACTTCATCAAGGCGTAGGGAGAGTTTGATTGGCGAAGGTCAATCCAGATAAAACGAGATTTATCTTATTTGTCATCAGCGAGCGGCACAGACTGCAGTCATCGCAGCTTACCGTATTGTGCGCTACAGCTATTGCGAGCTCCACATTTCCTGCACAACAGTACACTTCACTGCATTTCACACGCGACAGCCTCGACCGTACCTAGTAACATTCTAAAGGATAATTATTCAAGTTGAGTAGGCGAGCCTCTCAGCCATTCTGCCAAGTCAATAACAATCTTAAACTATGTATAGAAATTTCATTAGCGAATCCTATCCTTGAGAGGTAACTTCACATTCCGAAAAGAACCAGGATATAACTTACTCAATTCATAACTAAAAGTGCCATTGTGATTTCTCAGAATTTTTGAAAAAGAAATAATAATTTTTGTTAGTTTCATGTTTTTCTTACACTAACTAGCACTACTCCAGTATCCCACTAGTTACGTAAGAAATTTTGTGAATTTTCGTGTCATTTCCTTACAGCGGACGTCTCCAGAAGATATTTATTGCTGAAACTTTTTCAGACATTTCTCTTTAGAACGTTAGGAGCGTCTGACTGACTTCTGTAGTAGTGTGGGGGTGGAAATTGCATCTTGCAGGAGCCCCAGGGTAAAGGGCACATCTCAGATTAATCCGTTGCGCAGAATAACAGAATTGCAGATCAACCCCACGCTCACAGTGTGTGTATGTTTATGTTGTATGTTTTCGGAGAAGGCCTTGCTGGCTGAAAGCTCCCTTTCCAACAGCCTTTTTGTTGTTCTCTCTGTGACTCAGCAATTCCACATGTTGAGTAACAACAATCCTCATTATAATGTTTTTTTCATTCTTATATCAATTCTTATGTTTATTCTTTAGGAAGATTTGGTGCATTCTGCTGGATGATGCCGATCGTAGAATCATTCGAAACATAGAAATGTCGAACACCACGAATATCACGCGAAGGCAGGTTTGCCACAGTGGCAGTCCTTCTTATGAATCTCACTCGGGAAATAAACGTCGTTAACAATACTGAAGATCTCGCGCGTTGACAACAATTTCGCGGCGGACTACCGATAATGTATCGTTTTACCGGACACTCACGCTACTAGTTGATTATCAATCAAGATACACTCCAGTAATTTCACCGACAGCAATTTCAAATAATTTTCTCATTCATTTATGCTTTTTTCTATTCATTCATTATATGTACAATTAGTAGAAGAATACAGACAACACTGTTTGGATGTACATTGGTATACAATCGTGTAGTAATCTTCTACGTATATGCGTAGTTAAATGTAATACAAAAAACAAAAAATGTAGTAATCGAATTTCGAAATCGGGGTGAAAAAATTTGAACCAGCAAGGCAACACACTGCGCCCCGCTTCAGCTGAACTTTTTCCGCGGTAAAATGCACATAAAATACCTCAAAAACTTTGACCGTCGTGTTCTCAGAACGTTCTAGTGTCTACGGGTAAGCCGAGATAGTGTTAGCTTATTTTGACACCTCTTCCACTGAGCGAAGTTTTTGGGAAATCGGGTTGTGGTGCTTGTGGATGTTCTCATCGTGAGTCGGGTACGAGGGGCTATGCGATACACTTCGTCTTATGGGCCGCGGGATTATG
Source organism: Schistocerca serialis cubense (assembly GCF_023864345.2). Taxonomy (NCBI): domain Eukaryota; kingdom Metazoa; phylum Arthropoda; class Insecta; order Orthoptera; family Acrididae; genus Schistocerca; species Schistocerca serialis. The sequence goes on from NC_064643.1 coordinate 356,365,081, forward strand.
ATCTGATTTGCGTCGTATGGTAAGACCTTCAACAATCGCGACTCTGTGAGCAAATCAGGGAAGAACAAAATAGAAGATGTGTAATGTATTTTTTGGATGTAATTTCTCTAGTGTAGTGAATGCACCAGGATTATAAGTGTTACTAACATGTACTGAGGTTTGTATAACTTTGTGGGCGTACGTTTGTAAAAAATGTTCAAATGTGTATGAAATCTTATGGGACTTAACTGCTAAGGTCATCAGTCCCTAAGCTTACACACTACTTAATCTAAATTATCCTAAGGACTAACACACACACAGCCATGCCCGAGGGAGGACTCCAACCTCCGCCGGGATCAACCGCACAGTCCATGACTGCAGCGCCTAAGACCGCTCGGCTAATCCAGCGCGGCGTACGCTTGTAAAAACATTGTCTCCAGTTCGAGATTTTATCTGGTAGTGCCTCTGGCATACCTGATTCTATCGATTATTTGATACTTCTGAGTGCCTGAACCATCTCTAGTCTCTTACAGCCTCACCTCAAGAACAAAGGACTTGAGACCTGTGTAATATGTCAGCGCGGGGACAAGGACATCTGTAGAAGATATCATCCGCGTGAACCATTGCAGAATCTCAATCTTGTGCCTTGAATTGACAGAGTACATATACGCCACACATTTGCCTCATTTTCAGTACAAATGGGAAGAACTGCATCCCATGTGTGGTAACACAGAGGAGGGAATGAATGTGAAGGGTACGTGTGGCACTGGACACTGACTCCATTCGTCACAGTCAGTTATTAATTCAGTTTCGGTCACTTCTTTCCAGTTCATTGATATTTTTTGACAACGTAAGACCACAATTCAAGAGAAAAGCAGTGGTGCATTATTAACCGACAAGTAAACCCTTAGTAATTTCAACTGTGTAGTACATTTTGTTACAACGTAATACAATTCTTTCATTTATTACATTTCTCACTTCTACAATCCTTGTTCACCTAATCTATTATCTGTGCCGACTGTGTGATCAGTTTCATTCGAGAGACCTTTTTCATTGTTGACCAGAAGGAATACGACAGGCGAAACTCAGCGTTCAACCTGTTTCCATAAACTTTCATTTGTCTTTTATTTTTATTTTTTCCCCTCCTTCATTGCTTCAACACTCATTTTAGACAAATCCGAAGCTGAGTAAACGGAACTTTTCTCATTTTTTGTTATCCATTTCCATTTTCACCACCATCTTTCCGAATGTGCTAGGTCGCGTTCAGTAAGTAAAGCAACCAATTTATTTTTTCTTGGTCAGTTGCGGTTGAAAAATTGTGGAGGATGTTGTGGGACATCGTGGGATATTCTCGGTTCAGCCTCTAGAGTTTCATGAAATTCCGATAGGTACAGCGCTGAACACAGCCTTCAAAATGGCATCTATAACCGAGGACCTTTCCAGGCAGAGAGCAGTTATTGAGTTTCTTATAGCGGGAAACCAGAACGTCACAGACATTCATAAGTGCTTCCAGAATGTCTATAGAGACCTAGCAGTGAACAAAATCGCGGTGTCGCTGGGTGAGGACTCTGTCATCGCAAGAAGGCCGCGCCAACCTGTCCGATCTCCCGCGTACCGACTGGCCGCACACAGCTGTTAACTTCTGTAATGTTGGAACGTGCAGATACTCTCATTCGGTGTGATAGACAGGTCACAGTAAAACACCTCGCCGCTCAGCTGGGTGTCTCCGTTGGCCTTACACATGTTTGTGCTCCCGAGAGGAGCTCACAAAACATTAATCGACTGTTCTTCAACATCCATCCTACAGCATGGATATCGCAGCTTCCGACAACCATATGTTTACCCCAACGAAGGATGCACTCCGCTGGAAGCAGTACGTGGATGCAGTACGTAGTTGAGTCCGGCGCCGACCAGCACAATGGTATCATGCGGGCCCTCCTAGTAAAGTAACGTACCGTCGTCGCACTGATCTGAGATTATGTTGAAAAGTATATTTTTGTAGTCAAAAGAAAACAATGTGTGTGAAATCTTATGGGACTCCACTGCTAAGGTCATCAGTCTCTAAGCTTACACACTACTTAATCTAAATTATCCTGAGGACAAGCGTGTACACACCCATGCCCGAGAGAGGACTCGAACCTCCGCCGGGACCAGCCGCACAGTCCGTAACTGCAGCGCCCTAGACCGCTCGGCTAATCCCGCGCGGCGTAGTCAAAAGAGTGAGGAATGTGTGGCATATTGTAACCCTGAATAAAACCAAGACGCTCTCAGAAAAACAGTGTGCTGCGTTACTTACTGAACGCCTCTCGTATTGCTCATCACCAGCCTCCATATTTCGTCACTGTCACTTTCTTTTCCTTTTTGTAATTTCGCCTTTCACTGTCGAAGGCACTCTGTTCTCAAGGTGTATGGATATTCTGTGAATCTTTGCTCATTTCCTTTTATTCTTCAAATCTATCGTTAAGTGAAATGTCAAGATTGCTACTCTAATATGCTTATCTTTTTCTCAACCCAAACTGTATTCTCTTTACTAATTACTCAAGTTCCTTTTTGTCTTTTATGTGTGGTATTTGCAGTCAGTAATGTTGAGACACGAGACATAAGCTGTTAAACAAACTAGCTAACAATTCTACTATTCAGAGTTTTTCCCTTCCTTCTGAAATACGAAAACAAACTGCATCGATACTCCCAATGTAAAAACTTTGGGAGTGATTTCTGTGTTATGTTACGACTAAAGTAATGGGGGAGAATTGCGTCTCAATGTCGTATACAGGGTGGTCCATTGATGGTAACCGGGCCAAATATCTCACGAAATAAGCATCAAACGAAAAAACTACAAAGACGAAACTTGTCTAGGTTGAAGGGGGAAAACTAGATGGCGCTATGGCTGGCCCGCTAGATGATGCTGCCATATGTCAAACGGATATCAACTGCGTTTTTTTTAAAAAATAGGAACCCCCATTTTTATTACATATTCGTGTAGTACGTAAATAAAGATGAATGTTTTAGTTGGACCACTTTTTTCGCTTTGTGATAGATGGCGCTGTAATAGTCACAAACATAAGACTCACAATTTTAGGCGAACAGTTGGTAACAGGTAGGTTTTTTTAAATTAAAATACAGAACGTAGGTACATTTTAACATTTTATTTTGGTTGTTCCAATGTGATACATGTACAGTTCTAAGAACGCATGCTGTTACAGCGTGATTACCCATAAATACCACATTAATGCAATAAATGCTCAAAATTACATCCTTCAACCTCAATGCATTTGGCAAAACGTGTAACGACATTCCTCTCAACAGCGAGTAGTTCGCCTTTCGTAATGCTCGCACATGCATTGACAATGCGCTGACGCATGTTGTCAGGCGTTGTCGGTGAATCACGATAGCAAATATCCTTCAACTTTTCCCACAGAAAGATATTCGGGGACGTCAGATCCGGTGAACGTGCGGGCCATGGTATGGTGCTTCGACGACCAATCCACCTGTCATGAAATATGCTATTCAATACCGCTTCAACTGTACACGAGCTATGTGCCGGACATCCATCATGTTGGAAGTACATCGCCATTTTGTCATGCAGTGAAACATCTTGCAGTAACATAGGTAGACTATTACGTAGGAAATCAGCATACATTGTACCATTTAGATTGCCATCGATAAAATGGGTGTCAATGATCAAAAATGGTTCAAATGGTTCTGAGCACTAAGGGACTTAACATCGGAGGTCATCAGTGCCCTAGGGCTTAGAACTACTTAAACCTAACTAACCTAAGGACATCACACACATCCATGCCCGAGGTAGGATTCGAACCTGCGACCGTAGCGGTCGCGCGGTTCCAGACTGTACCGCCTAGAACCGCTCGGTCACCACGGCCGGCGGCCAATTATCCTTCCTCCCATAATGCCGCCCCATATATTAACCCGCCAAGGTCGCTGATGTTCCACTTTTCGCACCCATCATGGATTTTACGTTGCCCAATAGTGCATATTACGTCGGTTGACGTTACCGCAGTTGGTGAATGACACTTCGTCGCTAAATAGAACGCGTGCAACAAATCTGTCATCGTCCCGTAATTTCTCTTGTGCCCAGTGGCAGAACTGTACACGACGTTCAAAGTCGTCGCCATGCAATTCCTGGTGCATAGAAATATGGTACGAGTGCAATCGATGTTGATGTAGCATTGTCAACACCGACGTTTTTGAGATTCCCGATTCTCGCGCAATTTGTCTGCTACTGATATGCGGATTAGCCACGGCAGCAGTTAAAACACCTACTTGGGCACCATCATTTGTTGCAGGTTGTGGTTGTCGTTTCACATGTGGCCGAACACTTCCTGTTTCCATAAATAACGTAACTATTCGGCGAACGGTCCGGACACTTGGATGATATCGTCCAGGATACCGACCAACATACATAGCACCCGCCCGTTGGGCATTTTGATCACAATAGCCATACATCAACACGTTATCGACCTTTTTCGCAGTTGGTAAACGGGTAATGTATCACGACGCAAATACCGTCCGCACTGGCGGAATGTTACGTGATGCCATGTACTACACAGAGTACGCGAAAGAACTTGCCACCCTTCTAACAGCCGTGTACCGCAAGTCTCTAGAGGAACGGAGGGTTCCAAACGATTGGAAAAGAGCACAGATAGTCCCAGTCTTCAAGAAGGGTCGTCGAGCAGATGCGCAAAACTATAGACCTATATCTCTGACGTCGATCTGTTGTAGAATTTTAGAACATGTTTTTTGCTCGAGTATCATGTCGTTTTTGGAAACCCAGAATCTACTATGTAGGAATCAACATGGATTCCGGAAACAGCGATCGTGTGAGACCCAACTCGCTTTAGTTGTTCATGAGACCCAGAAAATATTAGATACAGGCTCCCAGGTAGATGCTATTTTTCTTGAGTTCCGGAAGGCGTTCGATACAGTTCCGCACTGTCGCCTGATAAACAAAGTAAGAGCCTACGGAATATCAGACCAGCTGTGTGGCTGGATTGAAGAGTTTTTAGCAAACAGAACACAGCATGTTGTTATCAATGGAGAGACGTCTACAGACGTTAAAGTAACGTCTGGCGTGCCACAGGGGAGTGTTATGGGACCATTGCTTTTCACAATATATATAAATGACCTAGTAGATAGTGTCGGAAGTTCCATGCAGCTTTTCGCGGATGATGCTGTAGTATACAGAGAAGTTGCAGCATTAGAAAATTGTAGCGAAATGCAGGAAGATGTGCAGCGGATAGGCACTTGGTGCAGGGAGTGGCAACTGACCCTTAACATAGACAAATGTAATGTATTGCGAATACATAGAAAGAAGGATCCTTTATTGTATGATTATATGATAGCGGAACAAACACTGGTAGCAGTTACTTCTGTAAAATATCTGGGAGTATGCGTGCGGAACGATTTGAAGTGGAATGATCATATAAAATTAATTGTTGGTAAGGCGGGTACCAGGTTGAGATTCATTGGGAGAGTCCTTAGAAAATGTAGTCCATCAACAAAGGAGGTGGCTTACAAAACACTCGTTCGAACTATACTTGAGTATTGCTCATCAGTGTGGGATCCGTACCAGATCGGTCTGACGGAGGAGATAGAGAAGATCCAAAGAAGAGCGGCGCGTTTCGTCACAGGGTTATTTGGTAATCGTGATAGCGTTACGGAGATGTTTAATAAACTCAAGTGGCAGACTCTGCAAGACAGGCGCTCTGCATCGCGGTGTAGCTTGCTCGCCAGGTTTCGAGAGGGTGCGTTTCTGGATGAGGTATCGAATATATTGCTTCCCCCTACGTATACCTCCCGAGGAGATCACGAATGTAAAATTAGAGAGATTAGAGCGCTTTCAGACAGTCGTTCTTCCCGCGAACCATACGCGACTGGAACAGGAAATGGAGGTAATGACAGTGGCACATAAAGTGCCCTCCGCCACACACCGTTGGGTGGCTTGCGGAGTATAAATGTAGATGTAGATGTAGATGTACTTATACGTTTGTGACTATTACAGTGCCACCTATCACAAAGCGAAAAATGTGATCCAACTAAAACATCCATATTTCATTACATACTTCACGAATATATAATTAAAAATGGGGGTTCCTATTTAAAAAAAAAAACGCAGTTGGTATCCGTTTGACCTATGGCAGTGCCGGCCGCTGTGGCCGAGCGCTTCTAGGCGCTACAGTCCGGAACCGCGCGACGGCTACGGTCTCAGGTTCGAACCTGTCTCGGGCTTGGATGTGTGTGATGTCCTTAGGTTAGTTAGGTTTAAGTAGTTCTATGTTGTAGGGGGACTGATGACCTCAGAAGGTAAGTCCCATAGTGCTTAGAGCCATTTGAGCCATTTGAAACCATGGTAGCGCCATCTGGTTTTCCCCTTCGAGCTAGACGAGTTTCGTTCTTTGTAGTTTTTTCGTTTGATGTTATTTCGTGAGATATTTGGCCCGGTCACTACCAATGGACCACCCTGTTTATTTTGGTCTGTGTGTGTGTGTGTGTGTGTGTGTGTGTGTGTGTGTGTGTTTCAGCGGACTTGACTATTGTACAAAATGATCAAAGGACGAGTAAATACAGTAATTACATCTAATTTCCCTAATTTTTCTATTCCAGCGGTTATTCGAAAATGCCTTCTCACGTAAATCAAGCGATACCACCACAGTCGCAATATAAAATTATTGTCTAAAGCCGTATCATACGTTCTTCATCAAACCTGTGTCTACTTACTGCTAACACTGTCAAACTGAAGGCTGGAGTACCAGCAATTTGTACCGACGAGTTCATCCAGTGCGGTAACGGGTCGCCGTGAACGCGTATACGCTTCAAAGAGCACATCTTGCAGTTCATCAAGAGTCTGTGAGCCTGTACGTATCTGCAAGCAGTTTATCCCGTAGTTAGTATAAAGGGCCTTCCAGCTCTCGTCACAAGAAGCTTGATTTACCAGGTGAACGTACAAACGCCACGAAGCAGCATTCCCTTTACGTGCTGGTCACGGGACCGCTTCCACTGAAGAGCCACAGCACTCAAAGGCCTCGGGCAACGAGCGCCACACATCGCCAAAGTGGAGAGTCTGTACTTCCGCTGGATAATCCGCCTTTCCGCCACAGAACGCCTGCGCAGTGACACTTTGCGTAATTACGCGGTGTCACCTCCACAATGCTTTGAGCTGCCAGAATATGGAAAAGCTTCTAACGTAGAGATGCCGCATCATCACATCGACATAGCGATTAACTTTATTATCCAACATGTTTATTCTTCCCACTGTCATAAAATCTCACTTTTTCTTCTCTAAATCCTTGAGTTTTTCAGTACACTCTGTTGAACGACTGAAGGCTTCACCGTCCTGTCTCCCCTACCCTTCACCTCTTTCCCAAGGGGGCTTCCGTCGACACCCCATACCGGATGATGCTCTCTCTCCCACCATTTATCCCTCTGATAAACTCTGCTCCTCACCTCTCCCTCCCTTCCTCTGTCCTTTTCCAGGGCTCACTCTGCCCCTCTTCTTCAATCCTGTTTCTTCCCCACCTACCCACTCTCTGCCACCCTTCTCTCCCCCCGAGTCCTATTTGCTCTCCCCTCCACTGTCTTTCCCACTCCTCCTCGCATCTGCCCAGCCCCCCATTTTCTACGTCCCCTCCCTTCATCGGCTCCCACTTTTTGCTTTACCTCTCCTCCCCCCTTTTCCAGCTCGTCTTTCTGGCCCCCCCCCCCCCCCCGTCTGCCACCATGTCAACTGTCTAGTGCCGTTTCAAAGTTTCAAGTGAGTGTTCAGTGTTGTGCGTCCCCTCTCAGCATTGTGAACAGCCACCATACTGTCAAATGGCTCTGAGCACTATGCGACTTAACTTCTTAGGTGATCAGTAGCCTAGAACTTAGAACTAATTAAACCTACCTAACCTAAGGACATCACACACATCCATGTCCGAGGCAGGATTCGAACCTGCGACCGTAGCTGCCACTCGGTTCCAGACAGTAGCGCCTAGAACCGCACAGCCACACCGGCCAGCCTACCATATTGTCGCTAGTTGTGTTTTTTATCTCGTGCGAACAGAAACCAGACTGTCGCCTTGTTTTTTTAATTGTGCCTGTCTGCTTATTGTGTGTCTTCATCTGCATCGTCAGTGCAGTGTTTTTATATTTTAAATTTCACAACTCTCCGCCATTTTACAGTTTTTTTTATAATGTCATAGTTTTATCGCCTTTTTTCGTGTTGTTTATATTCTCATTATGTTTTGTAACTTTTCTGTAGGCTGTAGAGCAGCATATTACACTACTGCCAGCCCACGCACCCTCTGCAGGAGGGGGAATCGAAATGCAATAAAGGAAAAATAATTTCCAACGGACTGTCCCGGGAAAGCCTGAGACTATCACCATAAAACACTACAACAGTCTTAGAGATAGCTTAGTACAGATCTTGATGCTCGTCACAACAATTAAAAAAATCCACTAATAGCAATTTCATCTGCCATTGAACGTAAAGATGTATTGAAAGTTCAGCATATTTAATAAAATCTTTTCTACAATCAAAACAGTTACTACGTGTGCATAAAGAGAACTGAGCAACTCGCCTGAAATCTAATAATCTCTATGCTTGACAGTACCATTGAATCATGAGCCCTAAAATAAGAGATGCAAGAAGCCATCATAATCCGGTAATAAGTTTAATAGAACCTAGTCATGAAATTTAGAGCTCAAATAACGATTTTAACAGACAAATTTTAAAAAGAGTTATTAAACAACCTAAAAGTAACCGAAGCTGCCTTGGCAAACTCAGACCAAAGCTTAGAGGAAAGCCCAAGTGAAGGCAATAAAATAAGGTCCCGTACCAAAACACTATTCAAATACGATCGCTAGGTCTATTTAAAATATAGCAAAACAGCAAGGACCGAGCGAGGTGGCGCAGTGGTTAGACACTGGACTCGCATTCGGGAGGACGACGGTTCAATCCCGCGTCCGGCCATCCTGATTTAGGTTTTCCGTGATTTCTCTAAATCGCTCCAGGCAAATGCCGGGATGGTTCCTTTCAAAGGGCACGGCCGACTTCCTTCCCCGTCCTTCCCCAATCCGATGAGACCGATGACCTCGCTGTCTGGTCTCCTTCCCCAAACCAACCAACCAACCAACCAAAACAGCAAGGTGCCAACGACACCTTGACAAAGTAACGACATTACGAGTGGGCCACACAGAATTACTCAGCTGACACTCAGTGTCAGTTGCACCCACACAACAAACCCATGGGCTGCTCAGGATAACAGAGCGGCCTCGCCATCTTCACTAATACATCGCACAGCAACAAGTTTTCACGTGTACGGTGGCCGGCCACTGTGCGCATCGTTGAATAATCAGGTCATCTACGTGGTGTGGGTTAACCGCCGTTCAATACAACAGTACCCCGATCAATAAATACGATCAAAGCAATTACTTAGATTAAATATCTAATTACAATGGTACACCACTACTAAATTAACCAAGGATTAATGCAACTGCTTGTTAGCAACGGCCTTGCCGCTGTGGTAAAACCTGTTACCGTCACATCATCGAAGTTAGGCGCTGTCTGGCTTGACTAGTACCTGGCTGGGTGACCGTCCGAGTGTGTCGATCGCTGTTGCCAGGCGGGGTGCATCCAGCCCTTTTGAGGTCAACTGAGAGGCTACATGATTAAGAAGTAGCTGCTGCGCTCACGAAAACTGACAACGGCAGGGAGAGCTGTGTGCTAACGACGTGCCCCTCCGTATCCGCATCCAGTGACGCCTATCGGCTGAGGATGATGCGGCGGTCGGTGGTTAGCGTTGGGCCTTTTGAGGCCTTCTCCGGCGAAGAGGAGTACAACTACTTATGGATAAGGTACCACACAGAATAATCGTCACAGAAGACGGAACAGCTATACAATAGCAGATACTTAAGTCAATCAGCAGGACAGATGTCACTCAGTCACAACGAAAACGAAATCATTTGAAGACACGATTCCAGTCCAACATAATCTGACCATCCAACAACATAATCCACAACAGTAGTAATCCTTCCACACTACAAGATATGCTGGTCATTATCAGACTGGGATCAAGTTGAAGCCCTGCTCAAACTAGATCGAAGAAGACAAAAGTATAAACTCCTTGGGGGCTTGAAAAAAAAAAGTAGAGCCCTCAGTTATGGACCCTCAGACTCAAGAGTTGAAATATTAAAATGTTTGGTTGGTTTCGTTGTCTAGGGGCTAGAATACGTAGTTGCCGCATTACATGCGAAATACTGCTGAGTCTACAGTATATAATATGAATACACACATGAATCGAATGCTCGAAGGTTACTATCACTCGGCAATTGCGAATTTTGAATGTAACATAGAAATTATTAAATGAAAGATTGCAATTAAATAAAATCTGCAGGTACTACTTTAACAACTTTAAATGATGAGTACGATACCAGAAGTACCTTTAAGAATGCCATTTATTACTGCAAAACACTTAGTGGTGTTGCTGGTCCAGCAATTAAATAAAATATAGGTTGAATAACAGGGAATCAATAGATTCCTACTTCACATAATTAGTTATGGCCAACAACATAGCTCGTCAGATATTCATTTCAAAACACAGACTACGACTTCACGGAAATCTCACAGGCTACGGAAATCTCACAAGTCGGCACTACGAAATATTTCCATCTCCCGCGACGACACGCAGGCTGCTCAACACTCTCCAAGTATTTCCCGTGACCGTCCATCGCGCCTTCCCATCCAGCACTCCGCTGTGTCCTGTGTGAGCCGATGCTTCTCCCCCACTTTCATATAGTTTCTCCATGGACTTCGGTAGTCGCCTACCATAGTAACGAGTGCTGTGATTGGCTAGAGCGCTCCCGCCGTGTCTCCAAGGCAACACACACTCACAAACATATTGAAACACATACGAAATACGGGATTTACATTTAAATAACTTGAAATTAAATAAATATTCCCACGGCTGGACCATAAACACGCTCTAAGTCACATTATTAAATACATAAACAAATCAAATAAACATATATCAAAGGAATAGAAACATAAATAGGCCAGCAGGCTAATGTATCTGTGCTTTCTAAAACACAGCAAATATTTGACCTATTTCATCATGAATAGTAGGTATCTGGTATAAACAAAGACACAGACGAATAAATATATTTATAAGCATGCTGATACCGTTTTCTTTTTTCGTGTAACTGTGGAGTTCTTGTGGCCTGACATGATCAATAGTAATCGGCCACTTTGACCTCCAATAACTCATGTACTATTCAAGTTACGTGCCTGTAATTCGTTTCAATTTAGATTTACAGTAATAGCTTTCTAAAGACATGTCGATCGCCAAAATCGGAAGAAACTTTTAGATTTTGGAAATTCGTTGCTAGGTGTTACTTGTATACTTAACAGTCAAATACTAAACTTCAAACTAATAAAGGTATTGAAAATGTGATTACACCATCAGAATCGTCGTGCAAATAATGGTAATGTACATGTTACCTTTTGAGGTATCATGATTCTTCTGGCTATTATTAATTTCTACGTGAACTGTGAAACGTCTGCCATTACGGTTTTACAAAGTTCGCCATCCTTGGCACTCCCGGCATACAAATCTCCTTCATCGACACAAAGCACAATCCTCGACACAGCGTCAACATGGAATTCCGAGCCATGCGGTTGGCCTAGACCATGCGCTGGTGCTACCTCTCTTGCTCCGGCTAATGTTCGACACCACGCGGCTGCTGACGAGCCCGAAATAACACTCGGATCCGATGTTCATCTACGTGATATAAGCGTTAATCAACACTTTGTGGCAATCAAAACCAATCTGACACCAACTAACATTGTTACAATCCGTCCTTACTGCAATACACAGTGCATCCTAATGCAGGGTTGACCTCCACGGCGATGTGCCATTCAGGGCTTATCTTCGTGTAAATGGATGTGAGCGATGACTGAGTCGTAACACAGGAAATTAAAACACCACTATCAACTTTGTCGACAATGGTGTAACAAGTTGCAAACACACCGGCGAACACTTGAAACAACGAGAAAATTCAAGGACGGATTGTGCTAGCCTGTGCCTCCACTGAGGCCAAGCAACTGAACATGTTAAGCAGCGGCGGATAAGCAATGTAAACAACGAAGTCTTTTACGAATTCGAGGCTACCCAATTATCCTGCGCAATCAGACAGATTACCAGGACTACGGCAAACGTCAAAACTCGACATCGTCATCGTACAGACCCTACACAACTTTGTTTTCGTAATCACCCACGACATGCCACAGAGAGTCTCCCAGGCAACAGCCTATGCCTCGTGGCCACTCCGGGCCAGAAAGAGGATCTGCTTATCGGTGGCAACGGCGCGAATTAAAGGTACCGGAAAGAAAAAAAACTGAGACAGTTTATATTAAAACAATTGTGTTTTCAAAACATTTCATCATCACGGTCACAGTGTTCAGAAATTTTTACCAGAATGCTAAGAAAGGATCTTACCTCTCCCCTAATCTGTTCAGTTAGTATTGACACAGCAATTGAATGCCATGCTCGAAATGAAAACGTATTTAGGAGAAGGGAAAAAAAAAGAATTTTGAAAATTCTGATTAGAATTAGAATAAGATGATATACACTGAGGCATTCATTTATAATAATTAACTGATAATTGGAATCAAGAGCACACGGAAACTTTTCAGGGCCTGATCAACACAATACGTCAGAAACAGTATATAGGTATAGAGGATTGAAAATAGAAAACACACATTGAGGAAGAGCGAAGTATATTGATCTAGAGGAAGGAGATTTGATTTAAAAATAAAGATGGTTGGAGACGTTATTTATGTGATGGAAACATGAGACACCAATGAATGCCAATTAAAATACTTGATTTCGGATCCCATCAGGTCACTACACATGCTCCAAACACTAGTGTAACTGTATTGTAGGTTCGCCATTTACCACAGGTGAGAAATGCAATAACCAAAAACGCAAAGCAGGTTTACAGTTTTACTCTGTACAGGAAACAGTAACTCGCCAAGACAGTGTTGCGACCGATTCAGTAATACATCTTAAATGTCTTGAACACAGTGTGACAAAAAATTAGAGTAAGAAACAAATCTGGCATCCTTTCAATAATACTGCCGCGAGCTGTGATACATGCCGACGCCCACTAGGAAGACAGGCCGCGGCGCGCACGTCACAGCACGTGGACTCTGCAGGTCGTCCTGGTGCCGGCAGCTGTCTCCTGGAGGGAGCGAGTAACTATTTCAAACGAGTTCAATAATTGTTAACTGTCTGTTCAAATGCATTCATGTTCTCGAAAGCACACAAAATTTAGGGCTTCAGTGGGTTCCTTTTCGTTGACACATTGGTTTCCCATGGACCCTGCCCTGAGCCGAGCGTTCACGAAGTATGGCCGCCCAGGCCTCTCTAGTGTGATGTCACGAGTTCGTTGAGGGCCCGTATTTCTGATGGATCCAGGTGTGTACAGTGTGGCATTACTGACTGGCTTGTTGCCTGACTCTAGGCCATACTCGACTACTAGCAATCATTTGCAATTTAACATTTAGCATTTCTGGATTCTCAAAATTTCTTATGTCTATAACGGTTGTATATTCTGGATATGTGTATGTCTGTATTAACAACAGTACCTTCTGTCCACGAGATCAGAACTGTCCTAGCTGTAAGTTGGTGTTCAAAATAGACTTGTTTTCAGTGCAAAGCGTTGTGTTTTGTTGACGACACTGCTTTCGGATCTGGATTTGAGTGTGTTTATGGCGTGACATCAATTCGAAGAAAAAGAACTTTAAATGGAAAGCGAACCATGAACAAGTTTTATAAAACAATTAAAAGGATATCCGTTGCCGAATACTTTTACAGCTCCGAAACTGGATACAAATCCGGCAAACGATTGGAATGGATTTTTTCAAGGTATTGATGCCACTTGACCTCACAGAAAATAACAGATAGCGTGAAGAGCTGATGAAGGGTAAAACATGATGCTACATACAACGATAACACATACTAAGCGTGAAAGACAGGTCTATTGTGTTTTAGATTTTCTGTACCAAATGTATAGATTCTAACAATGATGCTGTAAAACTATGTCCTCTGTAGATGTGAATGTCTTGTGTGGTGGGGTAGTGGTGGTCAATGGCCTCACCTCCCCAACCGACAGGTCGGTGTGCGATTAAACACAAGCGGGCCACGTTGAAAAGAACTCGAGAACAGGTCACTAAGTGCAGCCAATTGGCAATCGTAATCTTCACCCACTAGCAGGCATGGGACCTTACTTAAAAACTGTGACCGTGCCTTGGCTAAAATTCTCGCAGAAGGAAAGGAAACCCATTGATAGCATGTTCTAGAAACTAGAGTCATAATTAGACATACGTATTTAAGAAAATACTAGTATATTCTTCAGTCACAGGAATTTTTAAACTTAAACAGGAAACACTGCCAAATACAGTACTAGTAAAGGCCACTGCATTCTGGTAAGCATTGGATCGATATACAAAAAAAAAAAAAAAAAAAAAAAAAAAAAAAAGAAATAGGAAAAAAAACCAAAGATATTAATTAGGGTATGACCTCACAGCAAGCCACGTAATCGGTTATAGCTAATCTAAGAAATGAAAAAAAAAACACATCATGAACACACCAGATAACTTACCAAAGGCAGAAACATTTTAAAGTTTCTGGAACAGCAAGGGTAAGACTATTCTCAATGAGACTTTGTGTAGAGTTACATGGCCTGGACGCAGGGTCCAGAACGCAGTCAGCATCATCCTGCAAGCTGCAGTGGCCTCATCGGCCTAAGAAACAGAACACTGTCCCCCAAAGCCTACTGCACCTGCTCATCCAGCAACACCCTAGACCGAACACAGGCTATTGTTGTCTCCTCTGGCTGGCAGCTACTGTGAGCGCAGAAAGGAAGTCGCAAAGAAGTAGCCACATCCAAATGAACAACGGTTCTTTCTAATTAGCAGCCATCTTGTGGACGTGAACTAATTAATCGATGGAATGGCAAATGCGTACAGCGACTACTTGGGATGTTATTGACACTTACCTTATAATGATTAAACTGATGAAGTACTGCCATGAAGTTTTGTTACATCTAACTTTCACAAAGGTCACAAAAGTCTTGGGATATCGATTTGCACATATGCACATGGCGGTAGTATCACGTACACAAGGTATAAAAGAGCCGTGATTGTCGGAGCTGGCATTCGTACTCAGGTGATTCATGTGAAAAGGTTTCCGACTTGATTATGGCTACACGATCGGAAGTAACAGACATTGAACATGGGGTGGTATTTGCAGCTAGACGCGTGGGAAATTGCTATGTGAGAAACAGTTAGTGAATTCAGCTTTCCGAGATCCACAGTATCAAGAGTGGGCGGAGAATACCGAATTTCAGTAACTGTTATGCCAGAGCCAAGGTAGCCCCTGAGGGCCGGCAACCCATATTACACCAAAGGGAACAGGGTTGTCTATGTCCAAGGTGTATCAAAAGCACCATGGCAAACACTGGCTACTTACATACAAGATAATGGAAACAGACATTCGGAGCACTACATCCTGCAGAGGGAACTCGAATCACGGCCTGCAGGAAGTATCACAACGCCAAAACCTGATTGGCTGGAGACAGCTATTTAGGGGCTAGAACCAGCCCTGAAGTTCAGTTCACTCCAGGTGCCGACCTCGTGGACTTCGACCGATGAAGATTACGTCTTTATCTCTGAATTGGACTTTTACTAGTGTATGTGTGTGGTACCATGAACCTTAGTGGAAAATTGGAAATGAACTTCTGTTTGCCCCAGTTAGGAAACTTTTTCTGGCATCGTTATTGTTACCTTTGTTTCGTTGTTCAGTTATCAACCTTGTAACTTACATAAATAAAAGTAGTGTTTGTGCAAAATTGCGAATTTTCAGACACAACAGTAACTACTACTCATCATGGACAACGTAGAGCCCGACGGCCTTCACTTAACGACCGTGTGCAGCAGCGTTCACGTAGAGTTGTCAGTGATAACAGACAAGGCAGTGCTATCCGAAGAAATCAATATGGGACGTAAGACGAGCCTATACGTTGGACAGTGAGGCGAAATTTGGTGATATGACAGAAGACGATCGGACGTAGTGCCTGTGCTAACAGCACGATCTCATCTGCAACCTCTCTCCTGCATTCGTGGCCATATCAGTTGGATACTAGACGCTATCGCTCAATGGCGTGTTTCATGGTTAATTGAATGTCGGACTTCGTTTCTCACAGACTGCGACTCCACTGGTGCAAGATAGAGGATCTGATACTTTGCTAATCCGTAATTGTATTATGCCAAACGCAGACGTGTTCTACGCCACCTCTTTTGCATTTCTTTCAGGAATACCTGCAGACAAAAATGGCGAAAGACGAAGATGAAAAGACGATACGAAACAGCAAGGCATCTCGTCGTTGGCCATAGAAAAAATACCTAAGCTGTGCCTTCCTTTATTATCACAGAAAGTGCTACAACAACTTACTAGCATTTGTGGACTCTGTGGTCCATACATTTCATATTACATAAACATGAAGAAAGAAAAATTTTCTTTGGAGCTTACATTTGCCTCGAATGACTACAGCATAGTCTGTCACGTGAGTAGTCATTCAACTTATAAAAAGACCACTCCGTCTTCAGGCCCCAAATGGCCCATCGGGACCATTCGAACGCCGTGTCATCCTCAGTTGAGGATGCGAATAGGAGGGGTGTGTGGTCAGCACACTGCTCTCCCGGTCTTTATGATGGTTTTCTTTGACCGGAGCCGCTACTGTTCGGTCGAGTAGCTCCTCAATTAGCTTCAGGAGGCTGAGTGCACCCCGGAAAATGGCAAGAGCGCATGGTGGCTGGATAGTCATCCATCCAAGTGCCAGCCACCCCGACGCCGCTTAACTTCGTTGATCTCTCAGGAACCCGTGTATCCACTGCGGCACGGCCGTTGCCTCATTCAACTTATAAATACAACAAAATTACAGGATTGATATATACACTCCTGGAAATTGAAATAAGAACACCGTGAATTCATTGTCCCAGGAAGGGGAAACTTTATTGACACATTCCTGGGGTCAGATACATCACATGATCACACTGACAGAACCACAGGCACATAGACACAGGCAACAGAGCATGCACAATGTGGGCACTAGTACAGTGTATATCCACCTTTCGCAGCAATGCAGGCTGCTATTCTCCCATGGAGACGATCGTAGAGATGCTGGATGTAGTCCTGTGGAACGGCTTGCCATGCCATTTCCACCTGGCGCCTCAGTTGGACCAGCGTTCGTGCTGGACGTGCAGACCGCGTGAGACGACGCTTCATCCAGTCCCAAACATGCTCAATGGGGGACAGATCCGGAGATCTTGCTGGCCAGGGTAGTTGACTTACACCTTCTAGAGCACGTTGGGTGGCACGGGATACATGCGGACGTGCATTGTCCTGTTGGAACAGCAAGTTCCCTTGCTGGTCTAGGAATGGTAGAACGATGGGTTCGATGACGGTTTGGATGTACCGTGCACTATTCAGTGTCCCCTCGACGATCACCAGTGGTGTGCGGCCAGTGTAGGAGATCGCTCCCCACACCATGATGCCGGGTGTTGGCCCTGTGTGCCTCGGTCGTATGCAGTCCTGATTGTGGCGCTCACCTGCACGGCGCCAAACACGCATACGACCATCATTGGCACCAAGGCAGAAGCGACTCTCATCGCTGAAGACGACACGTCTCCATTCGTCCCTCCATTCACGCCTGTCGCGACACCACTGGTGGCGGGCTGCACGATGTTGGGGCGTGAGCGGAAGACGGCCTAACGGTGTGCGGGACCGTAGCCCAGCTTCATGGAGACGGTTGCGAATGGTCCTCGCCGATACCCCAGGAGCAACAGTGTCCCTAATTTGCTGGGAAGTGGCGGTGCGGTCCCCTACGGCACTGCGTAGGATCCTACGGTCTTGGCGTGCATCCGCGCGTCGCTGCTGTCCGGTCCCAAGTCGACGGGCACGTGCACCTTCCGCCGACCACTGGCGACAACATCGATGTACTGTGGAGACCTCACGCCCCACGTGTTGAGCAATTCGGCGGTACGTCCACCCGGCCTCCCGCATGCCCACTATACGCCCTCGCTCAAAGTCCGTCAACTGCACATACGGTTCACGTCCACGCTGTCGCGGCATGCAACCAGTGTTAAAGACTGCGATGGAGCTCCGTATGCCACGGCAAACTGGCTGACACTGACGGCGGCGGTGCACAAATGCTGCGCAGCTAGCGCCATTCGACGGCCAACACCGCGGTTCCTGGTGTGTCCGCTGTGCCGTGCGTGTGATCATTGCTTGTACAGCCCTCTCGCAGTGTCCGGAGCAAGTATGGTGGGTCTGACACACCGGTGTCAATGTGTACTTTTTTCCATTTCCAGGAGTGTACAAGATAAAAATATATACAGTTTACATGTCTTAAATAAATAGATTCACAAGTCACTGTCACTGGAGTTATTTGTACACGATGTGTTAATTTAATGTCTGAGCACTATCACTGTACTATGGACAGGAGGATAATTGCGTTCAGTGACGTGTTTGCGTACGGGAACTGGTGCAGTATGTCAGTCCACTGCTGTAGTGGTTTCTGTGACGTCAACTTATCGGTAATGGCTGACTGAGAGTGAACTCTGTTGGCACGCTTCGCAGTCCGCATACACAGCGTCGATTACTTTCATCCCACCTTGTTGTCTGCTCGCATATTCTCACCAGTGCAAACATTACAGGATTCATGAAACAATCTTACAATAATATTAGCTTCTTGAAGAAACGGAAGTTTAAGTTTCTATCCTATATACTACAAAATTTTTACTCACTTTAGTTTGACTTAGGCTAATTTATGACTTGGGCTATGTCCGGCGTGTGAGTGTAGTTTTAAATTGTGTCTTGCTGCTCAAACGTTTCAACACGATCTCTTGCAAACAGGTTGTTAGGAGTGGGACTACGAACAAGCACAACTCTAACCCATCTACCACACACGCGACATCATCAACGTGCACGGCTCGATTGATGCCGTCAGAGGATCACTGGAAGATGGAAGGGCGTCACTTGGTCTTCAGCGGTGAAAGCAGAGTCTGCCTGTATGCAGGTGACGATCATATGAGCATATGATGTAGATCCGGTGCGTGCTGCCCCGTAGAGTGCATTGCTTCAAGACACGCTCATGCCACCCTAGGCCTACAGCCCTAGTTCACCTTTGGTGTTTCTGGAGGGGACGCTAACCAGCACTCGGTACTTGCAGAATGTTCTTAGACCCGTTCTTTTCTAACTTTCGCAACAGGAAGATGATGTGTTGTTCCAACAGGATAATTCTCGCCCACACACTTTCCGTGAAACCCTACGAGCTCTGCAAGAAGTACAGCAACATCCCTGGTCAGCACATGTGGGATATGGTGGGACGAAAATATACCCATACGGCTCTTCACCAACAACTCTTACAGAACTAAGTGAACAAGTGCATCATGCGTGGAATAATGTATTCCAGGACAATATTCGCCATCTGTGTGATCGATTGGATGCCAGGACCAGCTCCTTCAGTGCCACATGTGGAGGCTACAAGTTCTAATATCAATGTTTCAGCTTAGATCGATATCTAGTACCCGACAACCGCTTATTCTATGGATTTGTAGATGTATTCGTTTCATGCGTTCCATATGCACTGATGCAACAATAAACCATGAGTTAACTGGAAGCCTCTAAAATGGTGTACTAATAAATGTTCTGGCCGTGTATTTATCAACACAACAAAAAATCATAATGAAAATTAGTTGGTATTCTTGCACTTCTTCCTTAAGCAATTATACATATACGTACACTGAAGTACCAAAGAAACTGATATAGGCATGCATATTCATATACAGAGATATGTAAAGAGGTAGAAGACGGCACTGCTCTCGGCAACGCCTGTATAAGACAACAGGTATCTGGGGCAGTTATTAGATCGGCTATTGCTGCTGCAATGACAGGTTTTTCAAGATTTAAGTGAGTTTGAACATGGTGTTATAGTTGGCGCACGAGCGATGGGACACGGAATCTCCGAGATAGCGATGAAGTGGGGATTTTTCCATACAACTATTTCACTAGTGTACAGTGAATATCAGCAGTCCGGTAAAACATTGAATCTCCGATATCGCTGCGGCCTAAAAGGAGAACGAGACCAACGACGACGGAAGAGAATCGTTCGTCAGGTCTGTGTCTTTTAGCCGTTCTCCTTGTTCGCTGTCCGTCTTCGTCCCTTCACCGCATGTGTTCCTGTTTCTATGCGTTTGGGCGCTGATGACCACGCTGTTTAGCTCCCGAAAACCTCAAACCACACACACACACAACGTGACAGAAGTGCAACCCTTCCCCAACCTGCTGCAGATTTCAGTGCTGAGCCATCAACAACTGTCAGCGTGCGAACCATTCAACAAAACATCATCGATATGGGCCTTCGGAGTCGAAAGCCCACTTGTGGAGACCCTTGATGACTGTACGACAGAGAGCTTTAAGTCTAGCCTGGGCCCATCAGCTCCGACATCTGACTGCTGACGACAGGAAATATGTTGCCCAATCGGACGAGTCTCGTTTCATATTGTATAGAACGGATTGACATTTACGGGTATACGGACAACCTCTTGAATCCATGGACCCTGCATATCAGCAGCGGACTGTTCAAGCTGTGGAGGATCTGTAATGGTGTGGGGAGTGTGCAGTTGGAGTGGTACGGAACCCATGATACGTCTAGATACGACTCTGACTGGTGAAACGTACGTAAGCATCCTGTCTGATCACCTGCATCCATTGCTGTCCATTGTGAATTCCGACGGACTTAAGGACTTGGGCACTTCCAGCAAGACAGTGCCACACAGAACAGCTACAGAGTGGCTGAATTTAAACACTTCCGCTTGCCATCAAACTCCCCAGACATGACATTATTGAGCAAATATGGGATAGCTTACAACGTGCTGTTCAGAAGAGATCTCCACCTCCTCGTACTCTTACGGATTTATGGACAGCCCTGCAGGATTCACGATGTCAGTTCCCTCCAGTACCACTTCACACATTACTCGAGTCCATGCCACGTCGTGTTGAGGCACTTCTGCGTATTGGCGGGTGCCCTATACGATATTAGGCAGGTGTATAGAAACAACTTCAACGTAAGGGGCTTTTATGTCCATGACACTTGTGCATGTTGTGAGTGAAGTGTTCACTCCAACGCAAAGCTAAGTCATCTGATACTTGGACTTAAGTATTCATTACACATAATTCACGAATCTGCAGTTTCACTGATTATTGTGTTAATTCAAGTACGCCCAACAGCGTTTCATGTGACTTTTCTCTTATTCGGAGTTCAGCGTGTCGCGCACTGTCGTCGATCAGTTCATGTTATTCATTTACGGGGTCAGTTTAAGTTGAAATTTCTTTAAATCATTATGCGGATAGAAACTTTGCTTCTTTGTAGTTCTAGGATTCATGAGTAGATAACAACCTGCATGTGCAACGTGTAATGATGTATGGTCATTCATAAAGTAATACCTATCTCCTATATTTATGTTTGTCCTGCAAAGATATTCGTTCAGTTTCCTATTCTTGCGATTGGCCTACGAAGATTTTCGGCGAGTTCATAGTAACACATGGTTTCCCACCTCATAATTTCATGTATATGTTAGATTTTTGCGTACTGTAATTTCATAAGATGTGCGTGACGAGTGAGAACGTCTAACAAGTCCTTACCTTCTCTTCTGCATTTCGTGGAATTTTTTGAAAGTATCCATCCACTCATCGATTTCACTAACGTTCAGCATCAATCCTGCAGGAGTGTTTCGTGTATCATAGATAGGAAGGTGATCCACTACATGCTCAAATAAGCTAAGATATTCCACCCAGCTAATATGTTGATAATGTGTATATCATGATATATCCTTCCTAATGGATATTCTTACGGGGTTTCCTACTGTCGGAATGCAGTTACTTGAGATTCTTTTGATAATTACAGCAGTTGTAGCTAACTTAGCGGCATGTAGTTTTACGAATTTGGTAAAAATATCACACCGAGCGATGATATATATTACGTCTACTTGGGCAGTAGGATATAGTCCTGCAACTTCAAGGGTAGTAATTTCAAGTGGTTTACCAGGAAAGATAGGATGCAATTCAGTCTCATCGGCTTTGCTTTTTGACATATGACGCAAGTGGTAACAAAGGTTAAAGAAAGATAGAGATTGTAAAGTATATAGTTGTTACCACCTACCACACCCCACGTCAACTCAGAAATAGTAACTGAAATTAGGCGAGTAGTGCTGTGATTTCCTATTACTGCCGGCTGGTGTTGGAGAGAAACGCAAAGTTACAAATATGGCGCAGCGTAATTTTGAAAAGGCGAGTGCATAATGCGATCGCCCAATCGCGTTAAGCTGTATTGTTAACTGAATATCGGGCTTTGTTTCTGAGAGCCGCAGATTCACTGATGCACGATCAAAAATCTGATAACTGGATAGTTAGTGTCTGGATCACACCAATCTGGCGGACGAGCTCGACGTCAGCACTTTCGCACTTCTCACATGAACAGCTTCAAATAAAGATATCAAAAGCTGAAGAACAAGAGACGATACAAAACAGAAAAGCATCTCTTTGCTAGCCGCAGAAAAAGTGTGAAGGTTGCGCCTTCGTTTATTGTAATAGAAAGCGTTACAAGTACTTCTTAACTACACTCCTGGAAATTGAAATAAGAACACCGTGAATTCATTGTCCCAGGAAGGGGAAACTTTATTGACACATTCCTGGAGTCAGATACATCACATGATCACACTGACAGAACCACAGGCACATAGACACAGGCAACAGAGCATGCACAATGTCGGCACTAGTACAGTGTATATCCACCTTTCGCAGTAATGCAGGCTGCTATTCTCCCATGGAGACGATCGTAGAGATGCTGGATGTAGTCCTGTGGAACGGCTTGCCATGCCATTTCCACCTGGCGCCTCAGTTGGACCAGCGTTCGTGCTGGACGTGCAGACCGCGTGAGACGACGCTTCATCCATCTACATCTACATCTACATCTATACTCCGCGAGCCACCTTACGGTGTGTGGCGGAGGGTACTTATTGTACCACTATCTGATCCCCCCTTCCCTGTTCCATTCACGAATTGTGCGTGGGAAGAACGACTGCTTGTAAGTCTCCGTATTTGCTCTAATTTCTCGGATCTTTTCGTTGTGATCATTACGCGAGATATATGTGGGCGGTAGTAATATGTTGCCCATCTCTTCCCGGAATGTGCTCTCTCGTAATTTCGATAATAAACCTCTCCGTATTGCGTAACGCCTTTCTTGAAGTGTCCGCCACTGGAGCTTGTTCAGCATCTCCGTAACGCTCTCGCGCTGACTAAATGTCCCCATGACGAATCGTGCTGCTTTTCGCTGGATCATGTCTATCTCTTCTATTAATCCAACCTGGTAAGGGTCCCATACTGATGAGCAATACTCAAGAATCGGACGAACAAGCGTTTTGTAAGCTACTTCTTTCGTCGATGAGTCACATTTTCTTAGAATTCTTCCTATGAATCTCAACCTGGCGCCTGCTTTTCCCACTATTTGTTTTATGTGATCATTCCACTTCAGATCGCTCCGGATAGTAACTCCTAAGTATTTTACGGTCGTTACCGCTTCCAACGATTTACCACCTATGGCATAATCGTACTGGAATGGATTTCTGCCCCTATGTATGCGCATTATATTACATTTATCTACGTTTAGGGAAAGCTGCCAGCTGTCGCACCATGCATTAATCCTCTGCAGGTCCTCCTGGAGTACGTACGAGTCTTCTGATGTTGCTACTTTCTTGTAGACAACAGTGTCATCTGCAAATAGCCTCACGGAGCTACCGATGTTGTCAACTAAGTCATTTATGTATATTGTAAACAATAAAGGTCCTATCACGCTTCCCTGCGGTACTCCCGAAATTACCTCTACATCTGCAGATTTTGAACCGTTAAGAATGACATGTTGTGTTCTTTCTTCTAGGAAATCCTGAATCCAATCACAAACCTGGTCCGATATTCCGTAAGCTCGTATTTTTTTCACTAAACGTAAGTGCGGAACCGTATCAAATGCCTTCCTGAAGTCCAGGAATACGGCATCAATCTGCTCGCCAGTGTCTACGGCACTGTGAATTTCTTGGACAAATAGGGCGAGCTGAGTTTCACATGATCTCTGTTTGCGGAATCCATGTTGGTTATGATGAAGGAGATTTGTATTATCTAAGAACGTCATAATACGAGAACACAAAACATGTTCCATTATTCTACAACAGATTGACGTAAGCGAAATAGGCCTATAATTATTCGCATCTGATTTATGACCCTTCTTGAAAATGGGAACGACCTGCGCTTTCTTCCAGTCGCTAGGTACTTTACGTTCTTCCAGCGATCTACGATAAATTGCTGATAGAAAGGGGGCAAGTTCTTTAGCATAATCACTGTAGAATCTTAAGGGTATCTCGTCTGGTCCGGATGCTTTTCCGCTACTAAGTGATAGCAGTTGATTTTCAATTCCGATATCGTTTATTTCAATATTTTCCATTTTGGCGTCCGTGCGACGGCTGAAGTCAGGGACCGTGTTACGATTTTCCGCAGTGAAACAGTTTCGGAACACTGAATTCAGTATTTCTGCCTTTCTTCGGTCGTCCTCTGTTTCGGTGCCATCGTGGTCAACGAGTGACTGAATAGGGGATTTAGATCCGCTTACCGATTTTACATATGACCAAAACTTTTTAGGGTTCTTGTTTAGATTGTTTGCCAATGTTTTATGTTCGAATTCGTTGAATGCTTCTCTCATTGCTCTCTTTACGCTCTTTTTCGCTTCGTTCAGCTTTTCCTTATCAGCTATGATTCGACTACTCTTAAACCTATGATGAAGCTTTCTTTGTTTCCGTAGTACCTTTCGTACATGATTGTTATACCACGGTGGATCTTTCCCTTCGCTTTGGACCTTAGTCGGTACGAACTTATCTAAGGCGTACTGGACGATGTTTCTGAATTTTTTCCATTTTTGTTCCACATCCTCTTCCTCAGAAATGAACGTTTGATGGTGGTCACTCAGATATTCTGCGATTTGTGCCCTATCACTCTTGTTAAGCAAATATATTTTCCTTCCTTTCTTGGCATTTCTTATTACACTTGTAGTCATTGATGCAACCACTGACTTATGATCACTGATACCCTCTTCTACATTCACGGAGTCGAAAAGTTCCGGTCTATTTGTTGCTATGAGGTCTAAAATGTTAGCTTCACGAGTTGGTTCTCTAACTATCTGCTCGAAGTAATTCTCGGACAAGGCAGTCAGGATAATGTCACAAGAGTCTCTGTCCCTGGCTCCAGTTCTGATTGTGTGACTATCCAATTCTATACCTGGTAGATTGAAGTCTCCCCCTATTACAATAGTATGATCACGAAACTTCTTCACGACGTTCTGCAGGTTCTCTCTGAGGCGCTCAACTACTACGGTTGCTGATGCAGGTGGTCTATAGAAGCATGCTCAATGGGGGACAGATCCGGAGATCTTGCTGGCCAGGGTAGTTGACTTACACCTTCTAGAGCACGTTGGGTGGCACGGGATACATGCGGACGTGCATTGTCCTGTTGGAACAGCAAGTTCCCTTGCCGGTCTAGGAATGGTAGAACGATGGGTTCGATGACGGTTTGGATGTACCGTGCACTATTCAGTGTCCCCTCGACGATCACCAGTGGTGTACGGCCAGTGTAGGAGATCGCTCCCCACACCATGATGCCGGGTGTTGGCCCTGTGTGCCTCGGTCGTATGCAGTCCTGATTGTGGCGCTCACCTGCACGGCGCCAAACACGCATACGACCATCATTGGCACCAAGGCAGAAGCGACTCTCATCGCTGAAGACGACACGTCTCCATCCGTCCCTCCATTCACGCCTGTCGCGACACCAATGGAGGCGGGCTGCACGATGTTGGGGCGTGAGCGGAAGACGGTCTAACGGTGTGCGGGACCGTAGCCCAGCTTCATGGAGACGGTTGCGAATGGTCCTCGCCGATACCCCAGGAGCAACAGTGTCCCTAATTTGCTGGGAAGTGGCGGTGCGGTCCCCTACGGCACTGCGTAGGATCCTACGGTCTTGGCGTGCATCCGCGCGTCGCTGCGGTCCGGTCCCAAGTCGACGGGCACGTGCACCTTCCGCCGACCACTGGCGACAACATCGATGTACTGTGGAGACCTCACGCCCCACGTGTTGAGCAATTCGGCGGTACGTCCACCCGGCCTCCCGCATGCCCACTATACGCCCTCGCTCAAAGTCCGTCAACTGCACATACGGTTCACGTCCACGCTGTCGCGGCATGCAACCAGTGTTAAAGACTGCGATGGAGCTCCGTATGCCACGGCAAACTGGCTGACACTGACGGCGGCGGTGCACAAATGCTGCGCAGCTAGCGCCATTCGACGGCCAACACCGCGGTTCCTGGTGTGTCCGCTGTGCCGTGCGTGTGATCATTGCTTGTACAGCCCTCTCGCAGTGTCCGGAGCAAGTATGGTGGGTCTGACACACCGGTGTCAATGTGTTCTTTTTTCCATTTCCAGGAGTGTATTTGATCGATACATTTCATATTTCACAAACATGAAGAAGAAAGAATTTTCTTGGGGCCTTACAAAACACAAGCAGTGTGATATTATTGGAACGTTATTGTTTTAACAACAAGATTTTCACATATGTAAGTACTGTCTGGTAAATTACCAGAGTAGAAGTGAATAGGGCACAAGGCAGATTTCAGTACGACGTGTGAGTAATATTGCACAGACCTATTAACACTAATGATATGGTCCAGTTAATACGTGTAGCGTTTCTAAACTAATAAAACAATACTTCATTACGTTAGATACCAATTGGCAAACACTGACATCAGGCTGACGGTGGCTGAAAAATTGTGCTGGTACAGATAATAATAAAGCAATTTAATTGAGCTACTTATTCTGCACACAGTTGGAGTGGTATTGCTACTTACATGTGTGGTCAAATTTCAGCTTCAGACGATAGATACACGACGGAAATGTGAGTTTAACAGTATAATTGGCCTATTGAATTATTAGTAGTTAAATAGCGATTGGCATCTCGTACTACTGAAGGAGATAACCCTTTCGCCATGGCCACTTCATGCCTCTTCATCGTGTTCAATTTGAGCTTCTTACACCCGGAAATTTACAGCTGCGAGGAGGATCTCGTAACTTTCACCCCAGGAAATTAGAAAATTGGTGCACACAATCGCCGTATGGGGTACATGCATGTGATTCCAGAGGTCCAGCAGATTTTTCGGGTCGTCACGATGCGGACAATGCATCGCTTTGGCTCGTAGCCGTATCAATGCGTTGGTCTTGTCTCGTGGGCAGTACGTCCTGTCCAGAAGAAGAACAATCGTAGGGTCAATGACCTGTTGTCCTACGCTGAGAAGGCAGGAAATCACCCTCGGCCATATTTCCACAAAAGGGCCGACGTAAGTCCGTGTGCGTCATCACCTCTAGCCTGACACACTGGCATAATGGGGACTTCAGCATATTGATGGCTCGAGGCAGGCTACGGCGACTTGTTTAGCGTCAACTACCGAGTATCACGTTGTTCGTGTTTCTGTGTCAAGAGTGGTATGGTGATTATACTTCCACATCACCGGCCAGTGGATTGTGGAGTACCGCGCCTCCACAGGGTTGGTGGGGCGCTTGCTTTTGAGTATTCGATAGATGTCGCTTGCTGTCGACGATCTTTTGGCCAGTAGGTCTGTCACAACACACTTATATTCAAGAAAAAAAAAAAAGTCCCTGATATGATGAAGTGGTTGAAAAAAGTTCTTTACAATCAGCAGTGTAATTCGAGAAGCTGGTGCCAATTGGTCTATCAAGAGTCCCGACAGACTCGCCTGTTGTCTATCCACCCTTTGCAATATCACTCTGAAATAATGCGCCGCCGCGCGATCGTGAACGTGCACGAGCCCGAGGCCCCTCGGACTGACGCAGTAACCAAATGTCGCCGCATGCGTCGAACAATAGTCTCCGGCAACGGAAAAACATGTGTATAGTGGAGGGACACGTGACAGCAAGTAAATATTTATGTAGGCGATCCGTTGAATCATGTCTTATGTGCGCAAGCCGTTCGCTCTGACACCACTCTGGCTTGCAGCAACCCCCTGGAGTTGATCTCCAGCGTGCGTCGTACGTTATTTGTGAACACGTTCCACAGACACTTTATACTATCGAGTATCTGAAAGGGTGCAACGTAGTCAGCGGGTGTCCAATACCAACATTCAGGGCGACCGAATGGCCTACGTTTATACGGCTACTCGTGGCGGCACCGTGTCTATTGATCCAAGACAACCCCGCATTTGTGTCGTTGCCAGTACGCACCACCAATAATAGGGCGTCCGCATACTTCATGCACTGAAAAGTGTTTCCCCGTATGGTAAGTCCTGTCAAGTGTTCGCGAAGGCCACTTAGAAGCGGGAGAAGTGGTTCAAGGGACAATGCATATACGATAGTGGATAAGGGACATCCTTCGGATTGATATAGTAATAGTAAGGGGCCCTACAAATCGGCAATTAAGAAGCACTTTAGAGATGGCCTGGTGAAGTAACCATATCAGTGTGGCAATTTAGGGCTGCGGGAACTTCATTTGTGTCGTCATTTCCCTAATGTAGGTATGTCTGACACTATTAAAGTATCGATCTAAGTCTATGGGTATTAGAGCTCCGCGTAGTCGACATGTTTTCGCTAGTGCGATCGAACTGCGGTATTCGCCGAGTGCCCTCTGCTGTCACCACCTAGGGATATCTGGTCAAGTGGCACCACGCGATGAAGTATTCTTGTATGATGTGCTGCCATCGATCTGGTAAAAATCTTAAAATCACAGGTGAAAACTGTTAGTGGGCAGTAGTCTCTAAGTCGTGCGCCGCCTGAAGGTTTAGGTGCTGGGACGATCAGATTCTCTACAAAGGCAGGCGGAAATGGCACGTCAGGATACATTAGTTCAAGGCTGATTTCAGTTCAATAGGGAGGCATCACGTATCGAAAGGTGCTGTCGGCAAATGTACGCGATCCTCTTTGTCAATGTTATGTGTTAGGGCTCACCGGTACTGCTTATGTGATTCGATCTAGTGCTCGGGAAGACCGCTGCTCCCTCCAGATGAGGATGCATAGTAGGAATGATTTTTGAATTAGCTCGCTGTACCACCACCTCTCGATCAAGAGATGTCGTCTGGTTGGTACATTCTCGTAATACCGTGAAACAGACGTTTAAAGTCTATCGTCTCCACTGTGAGTGTTCGCGTCCCAACGCCATCAATGCACATTTGGTACATACCAACCACCAACGCAATGCCGTCCATCACAAGATTTCGAAACTTCTTCAATAACTTGGTGACACTCTGGAGCCTTAAAGTGGGCGACATTCATTTTCCATAGTTACGGCTTCACCACACCAGCTGTCCTCAGAGGGCGAGCGTGCAGATATATACCATATCGTTGGTGAAGGCCGCTGACCATAATTCTGCGTAATGGTTATCAGACTGAAGGCGGCGCATGAAGTAGACGCCATCGATAGGGGAGACAGAGTGGCTAGTTACACACACTATGTGATCAAAAGTAACCGAACACATGTCTGAAAATGATTTATAAGTTCGTGGCGCCCTCCATCGGTAATGCTGGAATTCACTATGGTGTTGGGCCGCCCTTAGCTTTGATGACAGCTTCCACTCTCGCAGGCATACGTTCAATCAGGTGCTGGAAGGTTTCTTGCGGAATGGCAGCCCATTCTTCACGGAGTGCTGCACTGAGGACAGGTATCGATGTCGGTCGATGAGGCCTGGCACGAAGTCGCCGTTCCAAAACATCCCAAAGATGTTCTGTAGGATTCAGGTCAGGACGCTGTGCAGGCTAGCCCATTACGGGGATGTTATTGTCGTGTAATCACTCCGTCAAATGCCGTGCATTGTGAACAGGTGTTTGATCGTGTTGAAACATGCGCTTTTTTACTTTACGTGTCCCTTCACGTTTCCGCTTTATTATCACATCGGAAACAGTGGACCCAGGGATGTTTAGGAGTGTGGAAATCTTGCGTGCAGACGTATGACACGACACCCATTCAGTTGACCACGTTCGAAGTCCGCGGAGCGCCCCATTCTTCTCTCTCGCGGTGTCTAATGACTGCTGAGGTCACTGATATGAAGTATCTTGAAGTAGTTAGTAGCACAATGCTCCTAATGTGGAAAATGTATGCTTTTTGTGGTGTCCGGATACTTTTGATCACATAGTGTATGTATGACCAGTTCGGGCTCCATGCACATGTTCCCACGAATCCACGAACTGTGGGTATAGTAGCAGTGTTCTCTATTCTGGACTTGGGTTATAAGGTGAGAACTGGTCCTTCAGCGCCGGCACACAATTGAGGTCGCCGCCGAGGATGTAATGAGCGTGCCATCCTATAAAGAGCGAGACTATTTTTTTTTCATGAAGAAGGGTAATCGTTCTCCTTGTTTGTCTGTGCCTGACAAAGCGTAGATGTTGATAAACAGCACTACAAGTACTGCCACAGTCATTCCGCGTATCATTGTTAGGAAGGTGACGTCCTCCGCTACAAGGTCTTCCCTAAGGAGCATCTCTATGCCACTACCGTTTCCCGAAGCTTATGGCATCAAGCTGTTGTAACCATAGAGGGACGGGAATTAGTCGACGGATATTTTTGTTAAAGTGCCATGTCTATGTGTGCTGCATGTATCATATCTTTGGGTAAGGTCGTCTTTATCCGTGATCGTATGGTATTAGTATTAATGAATGCGTTGCGGAACGCCTGTTGACGTCGTACTTGTAGTGCTGTGTGCATGTTAGGCTCTCATTGTCATTTTCAGTGTGCGCTCCGTCGGTGGCGTGAGTGAGTCGGCCATCATCAGTTATGAAGTGAGCTCTGTGGGGAAATGACGCCTCAACCGTGATACTATCATTGCCCCAGTTCAGCCAAGACAAATTCTGTGGCTGGACATTCTCAGCCTCAGCTGTTATGGCCATGTCTTTCTCTACTTCCGACTTATTGAACTTCCTGGGGTCTACCTTAAACGTTTTGCTGATGTAGGAGAAGGGCCATCGCAGTTGTATAATGTCTGTAGTCGTCGGAGACCCCAATGCGCGTACATCGTCTCCACCAAGGAGAAAGCAATCATCCGATGGTGTGCGACGTCTTTTCTTCCGCCGCTTTGGTGACCTCTCTTTGCGCTGTCGTACATTCATCTCCATATCCGAATGCTATCTGAAAGCCCCGTCGTCTTAAAAGACGGAGACAAAATCGGCCGTCGGTACTTCAGCCGACCGATTTTTGTATTCATCTCTGTTCATGCTATTTCGAAATTCTGTAGCAGAAGCTCAGCGGGATGTTCCTCGCCTGACATCTTGGACGCTTTGTCATCCACCTGCGTTGACTGTGCCGTGGGATCGTCCGTCAGTTGATGCTGAGGAAAGTGCAAGAGGGCCTCCTTCCGGAAGGGGCAGCATGCGTAAGAGGCATGGATGCTGTCGTGGATGGGAGTACTTCAGTTACTTTCCTTTGGACGCACTCTGAGCATACATGGTACTCCTTGCCACAACCTGAGCAGATCTTGGGCTGCCCGTCGTAAATAATTATCGCTCTACAGCCACCAACAATAAAATAATACGGTACGTACCTTGCAAGCTCGATTTGAACTTGCCTCATCCAGTTAAGAATGGGGTATTCGTAAAAGATGTCCATTTCTTCGTGACTTGGCTGAGTTCGCGTCAGCGTGGTTATACAGCACTGACGACGACGTCTTCCATAACCTCGAAGGGAAGTTCAAGACTCTAATAATGCGGAGTCCGAGTCCCGCGTGATCGATTGACACGGTCACTACAATCCCGTCAGAATGTGTGAATTATTGCCCACTTTCTTTTGGCCATGTAAAATTTTATCACATATTGTGTCGTTGTTCAGTTTAAGATAAACAACATTAATCGTAATACGTCCTGTGCTCGATTTCAAAGCGTTCGATTTCAAAACCTTTGGGTCGTGCGAATATCGCCGCGAAGCTGATCTTGATGGGTAACATTCTATATGTGTGAGCCATGATGTGTCTATAGCACATTTACTCTAGAGAAACACAAGAGGTAAACATCACGAGTGGACGTAAACAGGTATTCGAGCCGCTCCGCCGTTGGAGGCGTACTGTGTCTCGGCTATCCGAGCACATCACCCGTTCCAACTCAATTCAATATGTGCCGAACGCTATAGAGTAGCGTCCCCTATTCTCTACTCTACTTGCCCGCGACCTAAGTGCATTCTCACAAGGGATCGCATACTGTTTCGTAGCCGCAATGAAATATCTTAACGCAGTTTGGTGTATATAGAGGATCTAACGAGTATAAAAGCAGGTATTTTTCTGTATGGTACCTTAATATTCATACATGCAACAAACTTGACGATCTGACGTTTGCTGCATGGCCGTAGGTGGACTGTCTCTGTGAGTATAGACAAATCATTTTGCATCCATGCATCCGCACGTCAACACTTACCTGCTGCCCAGGAGAAAATCAGCATTGCCAAATGTTCTTGGAGGTACTACACAACCAAAAAACATACGATTTGTAATGGCTATAACTATTAATCTGCAAATGACGTTATGTTGTTTAAGAGGCTATCCTCAGTCGCCAGTAGAAACATCTTCTGTCATACCCATTACTCCTTGTATGTTATATAGCGATCGTGTCTGTTCTTTCGGACAGACACCACAACTATGTATTACATACATGCCAGATGGCGTTACAATAGTTCAGTGCAGAATACACAACAGTGTGCACATCCATCATGCGAGCAAGTGGATTAATTGATAGGGGAAGCTACTCAGTAACGTGCGACAAGTGGAGATTCGGGTCTGGCGGGGAATGTGCTCGGATGGCTGAGGTAGTTCAGACCTCCGTTCGCAGAATGCGGAATATCCGGGGTCGACTCCTTGTGTGCACAGATTTTCATTGGTCGCCTTTGATTTCTGTTAATGCACCACTGCAACTAAATGTCGGATACTTCTTTCTTCACGTGTTGAATACAGCTGGTGAGTCAGGTCAGTGGTGTTTGTTCTTTCGGACGAGCACCTCAACATAAATTGCTTCACTTCGACGATACAACGAGGAAAACCTCTCACCACAGTCTCTGAAAGCGGCCAATACTGATAGATACTTCCTCTTTACTGCCCATCATGAGAGAGAAGACCCTCTCTCCAGCTACTGCAAGCACCAAGTCATGAAACCAGCAGCCAGAGAGTGTCATTTTGACTGAGAGCAACGGGATTTTTAAAAATCCACGCAAGTCGTGACCGCTACACAACTTTCAATATGAGGACACTCTGAGGTACGGCGAGCTGAAACTGATTTGTATTGTTAAAGATGTCTAGTTGATGTTGAGGCATGAGTAATCTTGGGAACCGAAAGGTCAAAGGGGTAAGTAACTATAATTAATTATTTGTTCGATCCGGTTGAACATAATAAATGTTGTTGGACATTAAAAAGAAGAATGTGCGAAGCTATGTATGCAACTGTATATTGCTTCACTGTGTATTAATTGACAAGCAGTTATTAGTGTGTCTTTTTCACGAAACCTATGTTATTTGAGTAATTTTCCTGAATTTATGATCTGTAAGTTTAAATTTTTATGATTTTCAAAGGAAAAAATTGTATAGTTATTTTGTGAACACAAGGTGGTAGCGGACATTATGAGTAAACACTAATGTCATAACACAGGCAGAGGAAGAATTCATATTTGTACCTACTGAATAACTTTTTAAGGCCTTGAGCTTGATTTCAATTTTGGCGGTCAGTCAAGTCAAATGCTACATAATGTCATTTAACTGGAAAACTTTTAAAAGTGTATGTATGAAATATTAATGTGAAATATTATTATCGAATATCATGGTAGAGCACAATATGACCGTTCAGCTAATTTTGTTTCTACTTGCACGGCTTCTGAATGTCAATAAAGTGTAAAAGTTTCTTTGGATTTCAGTGTACCACTAGATGACTCCTCTCTCCATAAGTCTTTTTCTCCACGTTGTTAAAGGTATACCTCAGGGTAAGGGAGAAACGGTGACAATGGACGGGGTAGTGGGAAGTGCGTTGTCGGTGTAAAAGAAAAGAATAGACTTTTATAGAAAAAAATACGTCTTGATAAGTGGAATAATAAAAACGAATGTCCTCTCACATCTGTATGTTTCGTGTAAGACCTGCACATTGAGGTGACAAATGTCGTGGGACAGCGGCATGCACGTATAAAGTTGGCGATAATATCGCTACTCAAGATGCAAGGCATTGGCAGAGCGGTCATTTGTCTCAGGTGATAAATGCGAAAATGTATCTGCTATTATTATGGCCACACGAAGGGAATTAACAGACTTTGAAAGCGAAATAGTAGTTGGAGCTAGAAGCATATGAAAATCCATTTCAGAAATGGATAGGGGATTCAGTACTCCGAGATCCACAGCATCAAGAGTGTGCTGAGAATACCAAATTCCAGGAATTACCTCTAACACAGTGGCCAACGACTTTCACTTATCCACCGAGAGCAGCGCCGCCTGAGTAGAGTTGTCAGTGCTAACAGAGAAGCAGCACTGCGTGAAATAAACGCAGAAATCAATGTGGGACGTACGATGAGCGTTTCCTTTCGGACAGTGCGGCGAAATCTGGCGTTAATGGGCTACGTCAGCAGACGGCAGTTCCTTTGCTAACAGCACGACATGGCCTGCAGCACCTCTCCTGAGCTTGCGACAATATCGGTTCGAACCTAGATGTCAGGAAAACCGTGGCGTAGTCAGATGAGTCCCGATTTCAGTTGGTGAGGGCTGACAGTAGGGTTCGACTGTGGCGCAGACTCCACGAAATCATGGACCCAAGTATTCAACAAGGCACTGTACAGGCTGGTGGTGGCTCCGTAATGATGGTTCAAAATGGCTTTGAGCGCTATGGGACTCAACGTCTGAGGTCATCAGTCCCCTAGAACTTAGAACTACTTAAACCTAACTAACCTAAGGACATCACACACATCCATGCCCGAGGCAGGTTTCGAACCGGCGACCGTAGCGGTCTTGCGGTTCCAGACTGTAGCGCCTAGAACCGCACGGCCACTTCGGCCGGCTCCATAATGATGTGAGCTGTTTTTACGTGGAGGAACCGATCATTGACTGGAAATGATTATGTTCGTGTACTTGGAGGATATTTTCAGGAATTCATGTTCCCAAACAACGACAGAATTTTTATTGTCGACAATGCGCCATGTCACAGGGCCACAGTTGTTTGACACTGGTTTGAAGGACTTTCTGAAGAGTTCGAGCGAATCGTCCGACATTAATCGCATCGAAAATTTATGGAACATAATCGAGTGGTCAGTTCGTGCACAAAATTCTGCACCAGTAACACTTTCGCGGTTAGGGACGGCCATAGAGGCAGCATAGCTCGATACTTCTAGAGAGGACTTCCAAAGACTTGCTCAATGCATGCCACATCGAGTCGGTGTGGCCGAGCGGTTCTAGGCGCGTCAGTCTAGAACCGCACGACCGCTACGGTCGCAGGTTCGAATCCTGTCTCGAGCATGGATGTGTGTTATGTCCTTAGGTTAGTTAGGTTTAAATAGTTCTAAGTTCTAGGGGACTGATGACCTCAGATGTTAAGTCCCATAGTGCTCAGAGCCATTTGAACCATTTTTTTGAGTCGCTGCAATACGCCGGGCAAAAAGGAGGCTCAAATGGTTCAAATGGCTCTGAGCACTATGGGACTTAACTTCTGAGGTCACCAGTCCCCTAGAACTTAGAACTACTTAAACCTAACTAATCTAAAGACATCACACACATCTATGCCCGAGGCAGGATTCGAACCTGCGACCGTAGCGGTCGTGCGGTTCTAGACTGTAGCGCCTAGAACCGCTCGGCCACCCCGGCCGGCGCAAAAGGAGGTCCGAACGATTTTAGGAGGTACTCCATTACCTGTGTCACCCCTGTGTATATTGCTGTACGATTACTAAGAGTCCAGATATCATATCATGCAGTCTAAACTCGAGTATTCTGGCGAGAGACTCTGTCCCTGCACTAGCAGAGCAGCAGAGGTTCATCGTATTGACTGTTGTTCCTTTTTGTACACGTGATTACAGTGATCCGCCTTGCCTTCCTTTGACGTCCATTTTTTTTCGAAAATATGCACGGGATTAATTGTTGTTACAGACATTCTTGTATCAATATTATACTGGTACATTTTACTTGCATTTAAAATATGTCATACGTACATATATTTCATTTGTATCAAAATATGCTACAGTGCTCATTGTCGTGACCTGGTTGGCAGACTGAATAACACGAACAGAAGACATACTCCGCTTCACGCATTTAAATAATGGAAGTCATTTAAATAGAGACTGTTTCTGGAACATTTTTGAATGTCACTCTTTATAATCCAAACCCATATCCCTAGATGCAGTAGAGGTATTTCCATGTGTACCCTATTTAACCCCCACGACAGCTCTGGCAGGTCCGGGAGGTGATCCTTAGGCACATACATATTCTCTCCATATGGTGGTACATACACAAAATATGATTGAAATCTATCCAGTGGTCTACAACCATACATACATACATATGTACATACATATACAAATAACTACTTTTATAAATATACGCTGATGAAAAAAGAATAGCAGCACCAAAAAATAACGTAGAGAAATAAAGTTTCGAGAATATATTTGTATAGGTACCATATTAAAGTGATCACCATTGGAAAATCCCATGTTAATGTAAGGTTGAGGTAAGTCATTGCAAATGTAAAATGCTGGTTCATTAATAATCGGCGAAACCGCTAGACTGTTGGATGTAAGATCATGCAAACGTGCCTACTTTGTGTTGTACAAGCACCAGATGTCAGTTTGTGGGATGGAGTTTAGTGCATGTTGCACTTGGCCGGTCAATACAGGGACAGTTAATGTTAGTTGCTGGTGACGCTGATGTTTTCGTCCGATGACGTCCCATATGTGCTCGATTGGAGACAGATCTGGTGATCAAGCAGGCCAAGGCAACATGTTGAAACTCGGTTGAGCACGTTGGGTTACAACAGGAGTATGTAGGCGAGCGTTATCCTGCTGGAAAACAGCCCCTGGAATCGCGTTCACGAATACGAGCACAACTGGTCAAATCATCAGGCTGAGGTATAATTTACTGTCAGAGTGCGTGGGATAACCACGAGAGTGATCCTTCTGCCATAAGAAATCGCACCCCACACCGTAACTCCAGGTGTAGGCTCTGAGCACTATGGGACTTAACATCTATGGTCATCAGTCCCCTAGAACTTAGAACTACTTAAACCTAACTAACCTAAGGACATCACACAACACCCAGTCATCACGAGGCAGAGATCCAGGTGTAGGTCCAGTGTGTTTAGCATGCAGAAGGGTTGGTTGCAGGCCCTCAACATGCCTCCTTCTAACTGATACACTGCCATCACTGGCACCGAGGCAGAACTGGCTTTCATCAGGGAGCACAACAGACCTCCATTCCGTCGTCCAATGAGCTATCGCTTGACACCATTGAAGCCGTAAATGGCGATGGTTTGGGGTCAGTGGAACACACGCTACAACATAATGGCTCGGAGCTGTCCTTGAAATAACCGATTCGTGACGGTACGTTGTGTTACTGTGGTGCCAACTGCTGCTCAAATTGCAGATGCAGTACTATTTACCAGAGACATATATCGAACACGATAGTCCTCCCTCTCGGTAGTACCACGTGACCGTCCGCCGCCTAGTAGTCTTACAACCGTACCAGCTCGTGATCACCGCTGCCAGCAATCATGTACATGTAGCAGTCGTGTAGCTATACTTCTATCAAGTCTTTCTGCTCACGACTGCTACAGCGTATATTTAAAGCAAACCTTAGTTGTGTCCTCATAGTGGCGCTGCTAGTGTCCTTATGCGACTGGTGTCAAATGTTAATAGGAATCATCTTTTAGATGTGGAAGCACGCCTACCAACTATCGTTTATGTCACACATCACTTTCTTGGTTTTGCGATTTGTTTCCCGTTAGTGCACACAAATATAGATAGTTAAGATAACAGAGCAGAATTCATAATTATTTTAATAGCTGAAGGTTTTAGCGGCGCCGATCGATGAGTGAAAAATATGTGCCAGATCAGGACTCAAACCCAGGATCTCCTGGTTACTAGGCTTTTACTGAAACAACTGCGCCAGCCGGACACAGTGTTTATCGCAGTTGCGTGGACCAATACTCCCACATAGCGCTACTATCCCGCAGTCCCTATCCATGTCCTACATGCTCGCTAATTTTAGACCCCCAGTGGAAGTCGAAAGTAAATGTGTATCAACGCTGAACGTTGCTGATTCATTGCCCATAGAGACAATGTGAGCATCCATATAATTAATTCACTTCGATGGGTAATGAACCCCCAACTTTCTGTGCAGTTAGGTTCCTTTCGGAGTATGCTGATGCATTAGCTCCATACTTAAAAATCATATAGAACCGTCCGCTCGACGAAAGATCCGTATCCAAAGACTGTAAAGTTGCACAAGTCACACCAATATTCAAGAAGGGTAGTAGGAGTAATCCACTAAATTACAGGCCCATATCGTTAACGTCGATATGCAGCAGTATTTTGGAACATATATTGTGTTCGAACATTATGAATTACAAAACCGTCTATTGACACACAGACAGCATAGGTTTAGAAAACATCGTTCCTGTGAAACACAACTAGCTCTTTATTCACATGAAGTGTCGAGTGCTATTAACAAGGGATTTCATATCGATTCCGTATTTCTGGATTTCCGGAAGGCTTTTGACACTGTACCACACAAGCGGCTCGTAGTGAAATTGCGTGCTTATGGAATATCGTCTCAGTTATGTGACTGGATTTGTGATTTCCTGTCAGAGCTGTCACAGTTCGTAGTAAATGACGGAAAGTCATCGAGTACAACAGAAGTGATTTCTGGCGTTCGCCAAGGTAGTGTTACAGGCCCTTTGCTGTTCCTTATCCCCATAAACGATTTTGGAGACAATCTGAGCAGCCATCTTCGGTTGTTTTCAGATGGCGCTGTCGTTCATCGACTAATAAAGTCATCAGAAGATCAAAAGAAACTGAAAAATGATTTAGAAAAGATATCTGAATGGTGCGAAAAGTGGCAGTTCACCCTAAATGACGAAAAGTGTGAGGTCATCCACATGAGTGCTAAAAGGAAAACGTTAAACTTCGCTTACACGATAAATCAGTCCAATATAATAGACGTAAATTCAACTAAATACATAGGTATTAAAATTACGAACAACTTACATTGGAAGGAACACATAGAAAATGTTGTGGGGAAGGCTAACCAAAGACTGCGGTTTACTCTCAGGACACTTAGAAAATGTGACAGATCTACTAAGGAGACTGCCTACACTACGCTTGTCGGTCCTCTTTTAGAATACTGCTGCGCGGTGTGGGATCCTTACCAGACAGGACTGACGGAGTACGTCGAAAAATTTCAAAGAAAGGCAGCACGTTTTGTATTATCGCGAAATATGGGAGAGAGTGTCACAGAAATGATACAGGATTTGGGCTGTAAATCATTAAATGAAAGGCGTTTTTCGTTGCGACGGAATCTTCTCACGAAATTCCAATCACCAACTTTCTCCTCCGAACTCGAAAATATTTTTTTGACACCGA
Organism: Schistocerca serialis cubense; assembly: GCF_023864345.2. NCBI lineage: Eukaryota > Metazoa > Arthropoda > Insecta > Orthoptera > Acrididae > Schistocerca > Schistocerca serialis. The sequence continues at coordinate 356,404,836 of NC_064643.1, forward strand.
TCTACATAGGGAGGAACGATCACCAAGATAAAATAAGGGAAATCAGAGCTCGTTAGGGAAGGTATAGGTGTTCATTCTTTCCGTGCGCTATACGAGATGGAAATAATAGAGAATTGTGAAGGTGGTTCGATGAGCCCTCTGCCAGGCACTTGAATGTGATTTGCCGAGTATCCATGTAGATGTAGATGTAGATGTAGTGAGCATGTAGGACCTGGATGGAGACTGCAGATATGTGGTGGTGGGTGGGAGTGCTGGTCTGCCTGGAGGTCTTGCCGACATAGTCCACGCATTTGTGGTCAATACTGTCTCCGTGAGGCGCAGTGGTTAATGCAGCTGCTAGTAAGCACGAGATCTCCGATTCGATTCCCGTCCCGGCAGACATTTTCACTCGTCACTATTTCCGCATGAAGTCCCGATTGAGCTGGCGTCATCAGTTCCTCCCCTTTCCTTTCCTTCCTTACCCTTTCTCCTCTCTCCACTTTCAGTTTACATAATGATAATGGGTGATCAAAAAGTTGCCGTTCGAAGGCAGTAGAGCCCTGATCGGCATGACGCTAAGATAAAAGCAGCGTCAGCATTGAGGCAATCATCCCATCGACGCACCAGGTTGAATCTGGCAAAACACCGTGTCATGCTGCGTAGCTAAATCCATAATTTGCTGCAGGACATTCTAATCGGACAGGAAACGTCGACCTTTCTAGGTCTTTTTTAAGGGACCTTGGGCGTGATAATGGCATGGGGAGAAATCAGGACTGTAGGGCTCGTGTTCGACGGTTTTCCACTTGAGTTGGCGAAGTCTTGCATTATAAAATTTGCAGTCTGTGACGTGCTTTATCATCAAGCGGCAGCACCCCTTCTCGGAGTTTTTCGGTATGTTTTGCCTGCTGGCTCCTTACATATGCGCGTCGGAATCGCACTGGGTTGCGTATACACTGCAGCAAGGCACTCTAACGGAAACGCTTTGGTAGCCCCTTACACTGTAAGGAAAAATCGTTGCTCCTCAGCATTAGTGTCACTTGAAACAAAAACATTCTTAGTGGCATTTAGAACCATTCGGTTAACAGGTACGGCACGTAGAACATTTTTAAGAAATTATTTATTTTGTAATTTGACTCATCATGTTTTGCAGTGATGAGATGACCAGCTGAACTCTGTGATATCAGAATATCTTATTAATTCTTTTGATACTGGTAATTTTTTTTACACGAAGAGATACGTTTTTTTATTGTCCTGACAAATGTAAAGTTTGGCACTTAGATTGTTTGACGTTCCCACGCTTCAGCTGCTGCTGGGGAACCACGATGAACATCTTGCCAACCAACGGTTATACGTTAGGTGAGTTGCTTATCAGATGAAGCTGTAGAACAGGGAAGTGGTAGTAACCGCCTGTCACCGAAGCGTCTATGCGCGTTCCTCTCCACATATATCTGCCTATTGGCATGCTGATATACGGCATATCACTGTGGCTGAATGAAGTGATGGACTTGAACAGCGTAAAGGGTCATATAATCCTTGACAGTAATGTGATGTTGGAGAGTAGCCGTGGGGGACCATGGAACACCACGATATGCCATCCCTGATCATCACAGAATCTACTTTATGTTTCACTTTTGGCAACTCGACCAGAAATGAGAAACAGTGTGAAATAAGACTCATTCGACCAAATGCCTTTCTTCCATTGAGCCATAGTTCGCGTTTTATGGCGTCTACGCCAAGTTTTCCTATTAAGAGAATTTGTATCACTCTTGAGTGATTTTGGAATTCCAACTCCCCTTAAAGTTCCCTGCTTTTGAAGCTCTCATCGTGTTGTTTGTGTGCTGTCAGGGGTCGACATTATTTCAGTAGTGACTTTTGGAGCGGTTGTCTTTTTTCTCTTCTTCACAGTCAGCACGGCTGCACCGGCATGCTTACCAATATGTTTCAAAACGCCTCGCATAAGAACGGATTCCTTCAGGGGCTCAACCCTCTTCTACTATTAGTGACAGAAAGGAGTCTACTGTTTTGGATAGCCCTTGCGCTAGGGACCATTTGTATACCCACCAGAAGAATCATCTTAGAATCACTATCATACAGTACTGAGACAAGGAATGAATATTAGACATATCTGCCAGCTTAGGCAATTGGAGCAAATCAGTTGGTTCTTTTTGCACATGATGTCGTGTACGGTGTTCTTAGGTGGTTAATGGAGACATGAGCACTTACAATGTTTTCGTACCAAAACCGAGCCGCGGATTCCAGGACGGCTATGCACAGCAAATGGATGAAATTTTTATGATGTATTCCTGAGATTAGGATCTTGAAAAATCTAGATACAGATGTTCAAAATTACACTACTACTACAGGAAAATACGCACGTAAAATCCGGTATGAGACGAAATCTAAATAATAAATAACCGCAGTAAATTGTTCAAATTTTAATGGTATTTTCTCTAGGCATTTAACTCGAAGCGCCGTATTCCTGTTTTCAGAAATCTTTATCCGTTATCGAGAAACTTTCAAAAACTTTGTTTTTGGATACCAAAACCAAGCAAAGATTCCAATTTACTGCTTTGGCTGTGATCTTAAATTTCGATCTCTGACAAATTTAAAAACTTTCTTGCTATCTTTATCTGTTTTCAAGAGACATAGGTTCAAATTTACCCTACTTGCATTTGTACACGTAAATTACGCACGTAATTTCCAGTATGAGGAAGAAACGTAGTTCACACTGTAGCTTACCACAGAGAAAAGTGCAGTAAAGTGTCTCTGTCATCATGAGAGAGTTTCTGGGAACCCCATATTGTAGTAATAAAGCACATGCAAAAGAGTATGGCACGTAACATTTGGTTTGAGGTGCAAAATTCATTTTGCATTATATCAGTTTCTCATAAGTAAGTTTTTACTAACAAATACATTTCGTTTCATGTGAGTGATATACTCTGCCTGCAGCACCACAGCAAGGAAAAGAACAGAACCAACGGAAAATTGTTCCTATCGAAGCACAAAAATTGAAAAGTGGGGTACCAGCTGGCAACTTCTACCTTCCTCAGCAGCATTAAAACTTTTCCCAAACATTTTGGCATGTAAACATATTTGCGCTTTTTATGACTACACAGAAGGAGAAACTGACAGTGGGAAACTTTAGGAAAAGTAGTAAATACTGTAAGATAGTAGGCAGTGATCATGGTATAGAAAGTGCGAAGGAGACAATGGTAGTGTGAGAGAAAGAGAGGAACTCGTGGCAGTGGCACCTTCTTGACATTGACAGAACAGTGCTAGGAAAGGAGTGAACGAGATACTGTCAGCGAGAGAGGAATAGAGAGTTAGGGAGCTATCGATAATGATGAATCACAGGCTTTTTTGTGGAAGTATGTGGCAGAAAATGGGTCGCGTCTTTTTCGTAGGAATTAGCCTAACCAAAGTATTAAATGTTTTAGAAACCACAGAAAACCTAACTCGGGATAAGGAGACAAGATCTGAACCACCGTCCTCCAGAAAGTGAATTCGATGTCTTCCTGCTGCGTTCCTCGCTTGGTGACATAGGCAGATGTAGTGGCCCTTTTCGGTGGTCACCTGGTGTCATCCAGTACCCACACGAACCTCTTCGCTTTATTGGTAGCACATAAACATTCACACACACATCGCTGTGGTACATCTACATTTACATCTACATTTATACTCCGCAAGCCACCCATTGGTGTGTGGCGGAGGGCACTTTACGTGCCACTGTCATTACCTCCCTTCCTGTTCCAGTCGCGTATGGTGCGCGGGAAGATTGACTGCTGGAAAGTCTCCGATCGCGCTCGAATCTCTCTAATTTTACATTCGTGATCTCCTCGGGAGGTATAAGTAGGGGGAAGCAATATGTTCAATACCTCATCCAGAAACGCACCCTCTCGAAACCTGGACAGCAAGCTGCACCGCGATGCATCGCGCCTCTCTTGCAGAGTCTGCCGCTTGAGTTTGCTAAACATCTCCGTAACGCTATCACGCTTACCAAATAACCCTGTGACGAAACGCGCCACTCTTCTTTGGATCTTCTCTATCTCCTCTCTCAACCCGACCTGGTACGGATCCCACACTGATGAGCAATGCTCAAGTATAGGTCGAACGAGTGTTTTTTAAGCCACCTTTGTTGATGTACTACATGCATGCTCTACAAGATTTCAAAAATCATGAGTCATTTCTCAGAGACCGGTCATTCGGTCCTGTTATAAATCACTTAACTTGGTGATTTTGGACCCTTTGATGTCGCCTATGCATGTGGATACTCACATCACCGTTTACACTCAGTTTAATAGTCCTTCATTGAATGAACTTGGCTTAAACTAACCTTTGCACTTAAATAATAGAGACAGATGCTGGCCCTGATAGAATACCATTTCCAGGGTGGTCGACATAATGTCGAGAAACGTTAGTTCGTATTTCCTAAGATCCCGTCACGTCGATACTTTGGTGATAAAGAAAGTTACTCAAGTGAAAAATAAATTGTAGTTTTGGAGGACCAAATATTGTGGTCGATGCACCAGCCAACATTCATCGGATATATTCGATATTCCTGTAAGTTAATTACTTACTAATTGTTGAAAGTGGGTAATGTAGCTTCAGCTAGACTAACATTATCTATTTAATACCTAGTTTTCGTAACTGAAGTGAAAGGACGCTAACTTACTTATTCTTTAGAACTGTATTGCTAGTATATCCAAAGAGACGATGTGAAATATCTATACTGGTGCCACTAAAACTAAGTGCAACATCTGGGAATCAATGGAGTTATAAAATGAAGAGGATGCCTTGAGGGGACGGAAATAAAAGTCACGGCCTATTATTCCATCAGAAAGAGTGGAAATCCAAAATTTACAATTTTTTAATTATTACCTTTGGCGAACATTGGACGCTTCGAGCCCCTCTGCCCGCATAGAAAGTTTTACAATGAAAGAGCGGTACAAAGAGCCTAACTGTTACAATTAGATTCCGAAGGCTCACGTTAACAGTATTGGCACATGTTGAGAAATACATTTATGTACACTCTGATGCGGCAGAAAGGGACCTTCAGACTGTACCAGGTAGTCTAGAAGTGTATCATTCAGTCAGATCTTGAATACCATGTGAGAAAGCAGGTATAAAGCATAAATGATTCAAACAGAAAGAGTAGCATGATGAATTCAACCAAACCTCAAAACACGTCGATACAATGCGCAGTTGAAGATGAACCAGAAAAGCAAAGTAGGTCACGTAGCTATCAAGAAATAATAATTAGCATCGATGTAATTATATTGAAAATGCGTTACTTGAAGAGGAAATCGAAAATCGACGTATTCATTTTACCCATCTACTCAACGACAAGCCGCAAATGCCCTATGGATGTGGATGGGCACTGGGGTAACATAGCTCGGTACTGCCACAAATTAAGTACCGGGAACGTACGTGTCTGCTTGCTGCAACGTCCCGGAAAATACTCTCCTTGATGAGAACGTAGAAACTGTCGTTATCACTGGAAACGTGAAATCGCCTTAGGAGCCAGACGAAGCGAATCGTATTCCAAAGCATACGCCGGAAAGGTCGTTCAGAGACATTCCCATCAAAACTGCCACTGGAGACTTTACTAAATCAAAGATGCCTCCGGCGACAAACTATCATAAGTCAAATATTTTAATAGAGAGAGAGAGAGTCTGAGAAATGACCAAAGATAACTCTCAATACAAACACTTTGTCGTAGGATCAAACATCATTGATGTCTCAAAGAGATTTACTTTTATTAAATGGATGATTGGTGTGCCTTACACACACATTTACTGCAACGCATGACTAATATGCTTTGGTTGTTGGTGAACCTGAGTTGTCGTTGATTGATTATAGACAAATAGACGTTCCTCAATTTCTATGCAGGCTGGTCTCTGGTATCTCAAACCAGAAACCGTTCCTGTTTATGTGGTTAATCATTTTACATTTGTCTGGTAGGTTAGTAGGTCATCTACTCAACCAATTACAGGAAACAAATGGCATCCTGTTTCTTCAGTTGCTCCCGTAACTGAATGTTACGGAATATTTTAACATTCATTTTACACATGTAGGTAAGAGTGCTGAGAACTAATCTAGAGGAGTCGCGTTCTTAGCATTAAAACGCCACGACGACATTTCTGAGTTTCGTACGATTATTCTTGCCGTCGAAACTAATCTCTCGTCGCTCTATAAAATTTGAAATAAATGTCGTTACGCATAATGAGAGTGTTAATTTTTTTTCCAAATATGAAATCGTTTTCAAAGAATAGACGGAAAGAAATTGTATTTGCTCATCATTACAGTCTGGTGAAGTAGTAGTGGAGCTAATAAAATGAATAAGCTAATAGCTTATTACGTTTAGTCTTTGCAAAAATAGTAGTTTTTAAAAATAGATGAGTTAATGACGTATTCTAGTAATAAATCGTTTTGAATGAGTATTCGTTGTAAGCTTTTGCAAAGAAAATGGCCAGTTAGCATAAAATTGCACGAATTATGTGCTGGATAATTTCAGATGGAAAATACATTCGCATGTAACATTCGTTTAATGTGCTTCATTAGGTTTCTACATGAAAGCTGAAATGAAGCTGTGGCTTTCGCAGATATCAAAATCACTATTTATCGGATATGGAGAACATTAACTAGTAAGGAAATACTGCTCGGGAAAGATATATTGCGTGATTATTCTCTGTATTCAGCTTCTAATCTTAACTGGTCCAATTATTACTCATTTATTACTCGTACAGCGAATGCTTGCTGTATAATCATCCAATTTGTGGCTGACACTAATCGAGAACTGTATAATCTCGCCAGAATATGCGGCACGTGTCTAGTGCTGTCGCGGTGCGGACAGTAGGGTTTTACTCGGCGTTATGGGCCTCACTTAGGAATGATCAAGTGTATGGACGTGGATGTGCCCTAATGGTGGACGAGGATATTGGGGAGAACATTAAATCAAGATTAAAATCGTAAGTTTGAAACTTCATCGCATTAAAGAACCTATACCAGTGCCATGAGCCTCACATTTAAAACAATGTAAAACGCTAAACTTAATAGCAACAACGCTGCTTTAAACGATTCGTCTTATTTCGCATGTTTTGTATTTTATTCAAACTAAAATGTTTAAGATTTGAATTTATACTCCAGTCACAAATCTGTTTTCATGATTTGTATTTCCCCTCATCCTAATTACGATCTGTGACTTAATGATGGGATACACGAGTAATTTATACTCGATTGTCAAAATAAAGGCTATCGCAAAAAACTCTTTGGGACTAGCTTGACAGTTCTATCACACATGAGCAAATACAGTCATATTTAGTAAATACATTAATATTCACATTCTATTAAAGGACTATTTTGAAAAGTAAGATTCAGCAGGTACTTTAAGACACAAGATCATGGATTTACAAATAGAACTGTAATTCAGAGACACCGTTGAATTAATATTACTTAAATATAATTCGTAATGTTAAATTCTGCATAACTTGGAAAATACAGCATACCAGGGAAATGTAAGAGTAGTTTACGTACCAGAACGAAAGCTGCTTTTAAGATGAGAGACTCTATACGTAAATTCTCGAAATGTCTTAAGATTTCTACTTGTGTTATTGTGCTAAGGTGGTGCACAGGTTTCAGGACTTGCTATTGACTCAGTTACGGTTTCTACGTTGATGTACATCCAGATAGATGCTATATAAAACAAGACACGGCTTGCCTACAGGCAGCGTATTTCTGTACATTTTTGTACTTTCGTTTCAAGACATTACATACCTTAAACTGGAGGACAGACTGATGTGTATAGGCACGTTTTATGTAGACGCCGAGCATTACTTGAGAGCGAATTAATGTTGCGGTAGATCAAACACTCTTACAAAGCTTTCGTATTTGTGAAACCACCCTCATGCATAAATATGTCGGACCATAGTAATGTGCGATTTCGATCAGTTGTTTAGAAAATAAATGCTGAACACTTAATTTAGATGCACAAGAATAAAAATACTGACGTGGGTTTATTACATTACCATACGGGCGTGAGTACAGAAGTCTTGGTGTGCAGATTTCATTAATGTTGTTGTGGTGTACCAGTTGCAGTCTCCTGCAGATCGAAAATGTTCACAAAGCTAGTGTGGCCACTGGCTTTATGAGACTTTTGATAAGTAATATGTATAAGTGTGTCATCGGCTTTGGCGCGAATTTAAGCGTTATTGGGCTTAGCTAGCACTTGCGTGGATGACCATCGGGGTCTGCCGAACGCTGTTGGCAAGCGGGTTGCCCTCAGCCCTTGTGAGGCCAATTGGAGAGCTATTTTATTTAGAAGTAGCAGTTTCGGGCACGAAAACTGTCAACGGCCGGGAAAGCGGTGTTATGCCCACACCCCCTACATATCTACATTCTCTGACGCCTCTCGGCTGAGAATGACACGGCGGTCCTTCAGTTCCGTTGCGCCTTTCGATGTCTGTTCGGACGAAGTTTACTTTTAACGTTTAACTACAATATATACTGGTATGATCAATTCAACATTACATTCTATATTTCTGACGTACCGAGGACTAGGTGACCATAAACTTCAAGAAAAGTAATGAAGCAGCAAGATGCTATTCTTGCGAAGTCATCAGAAATAAATTCACTGGCGTCGTTGGTTGTATACAGAAAAGCGGCCATGCATTGTTGCCCAGTCAAGACACGGACCTGGCTGTGCAGTCAAGATTTTAGCAAAAAAATGGTTCAAATGGCTCTGAGCACTATGGGACTCAACTGCTGAGGTCATTAGTCCCCTAGAACTTAGAACTAGTTAAACCTAACTAACCCAAGAGCATCACACACATCCATGCCCGAGGCAGGATTCGAACCTGCGACCGTAGCGGTCTCGCGGTTCCAGACTGCAGCGCCAGAACCGCGCGGCCACTTCGGCCGGCAGATTTTAGCAGACTCGATTGAATTTCTCGGTATAAATCTGCGTCACTTCAAGCAGCGTCATCATGCTCCTAAATCTTTTCTACATCTACATCTACATCTACATACATACTCCGCAATCCACCATACGGTGCGTGGCGGAGGGTGCCTCGTACCCCAACTAGCATGTTCTCTCCCTGTTCCACTCCCAAACAGAACGAGGGAAAAATGACTGCCTATATGCCTCTCTACGAGCCCTAATCTCTCTTATCTTATCTTTGTGGTCTTTCCGCGAAATGTAAGTTGGCGGCAGTAAAATTGTACTGCAGTCAGCCTCAAATGCTGGTTCTCTAAATTTTCTCAGTAACGATTCACGAAAAGAACGCCTCCTTTCCTCTAGAGACTCCCACCCGAGTTCCTGAAGCATTTCCGTAGCACTCGCGTGATGATCAAACCTACCAGTAACAAATCTAGCAGCCCGCCTCTGAATTGCTTCTATGTCCTCCCTCAATCCGACCTGATAGGGATCCCAAACGCTCGAGCAGTACTCAAGAATAGGTCGTATTAGTGTTTTATAAGCGATCTCCTTTACACATGAACCTCATCTTCCAAAAATTCTACCAATGAACCTAAGACGACTATCCGCCTTCCCCAAAACTGCCATTACATGCTTGTCCCACTTCATATCGCTCTACAATGTTACGCCCAAACATTTAATCGACGTGACTGTGTCAAGCGCTAAACTACTAATGCAGTATTCAAACATTACGGGATTCTTTTTCCTATTCATCTGCATTAAATTACATTTACCTTTATTTAGAGTTGGCAGCCATTCATTACACCAATCACAAATCCAGTCCAATTCATCTTGTATCCTCCTACAGTCACTCAACGACGACACCTTCCCGTTCACCACACCATCATCAGCAAACAGCCGCACATTGCTATCCACCCTACCCAAAAGGTCATTTATGTAGATAGAAAACAACAGCGGACCTACCATACTTCCCTGGGGCACTCCAGATGATACCCTCACCTCCGATGAACACTCACCATCGAGGACAACGTACTGGTTTCTATTACTTAAGAAGTATTCGAGCCATTGATATACTTGGGAACCAATCCCATATGCTCGCACCTGAGGAGTCTGCAGTGGGGCACCGAGTCAAACGCTTTCCGGAAGTCATGGAATATGGCATCCGTCTGATACCCTTCATCCATGGTTCGCAGGATATCATGTGAAAAAAGGACGAGTTGCGTTTCGAAGGAGCGATGCTTTCTAAAGCCGTGCTGATGCATGCACAGCAACTTCTCTGTCTCTTTTGCTACCGCACGAACATTTATCCTTGAGATTTAATAAACCGACATGTTACTCACATTTGTCTTTGGGTGCAACCACAACGGAGGGGTATCTGTTGAGAGGCCAGACAAACATGTGGTTCCTGAAGAGGGGCAGCAGCCTTTTTAGTAGTTGCAGGGGCAACAGTCTGGATGATTGACTGATCTGGCCTTGTAACATTAACCAAAACGGCCTTGCTGTGCTGGTACTGCGAACGGCTGAAAGCAAGGGGAAACTACAGCCGTAAATTTTCCCGAGGACATGCAGCTTTACTGTATGATTAAATGATGATGGCGTCCTCTTGGGTAAAATATTGCGGAGGTAAAATAGTCCGCCATTCGGATCTCCGGGCGGGGACTACTCAAGAGGACGTCGTTATCAGGAGAAAGAAAACTGGCATTCTACGGATCGGAGCGTGGAATGTCAGATCCCTTAATCGGGCAGGTAGGTTAGAAGATTTAAAAAGGGAAATGGATAGGTTAAAGTTAGATACAGTGGGAATTAGTGAAGTTCGGTGGCAGGAGAAACAAGACTTTTGGTCAGGTGATTACAGGGTTATAAATACAAAATCAAATAAGGGTAATGCACGAGTAGGTTTAATAATGAATAAAAAAATAGGAGTGCGGGTTAGCTACTACAAACAGCATAGTGAACGCATTATTGTGGCCAAGATAGACACAAAGCCCATGCCGACTACAGTAGTACAAGTTTATATGCCAACTAGCTCTGCAGATGATGAAGAAATTAATGAAATGTATGACGAGATAAAAGAAATTTTCAGGTAGTGAAGGGAGACGAAAATTTAATAGTCATGGGTGACTGGAATTCGTCAGTAGGAAAAGGGAGAGAAGGAAACATAGTAGGTGAATATGGATTGGGGGGAAGAAATGAAAGAGGAAGCCGCCTTGTAGAATTTTGCACAGAGCATAACTTAATCGTAGCTAACACTTGGTTCAAGAATCATGAAAGAAGGTTGTATTCCTGGAAGAATCCTGGAGATACTAAAAGGTATCAGATAGATTACATAATGGTAAGACAGAGATTTAGGAACCAGGTTTTAAATTGTAAGACATTTCCAGGGGCAGATGTGGATTCTGACCACAATCTATTGGATATGAACTGCAGATTGAAACTGAAGAAACTGCAAAAAGGCGGGAATTTAAGGAGATGGGACTTGGATAAACTGAAAGAACCAGAGCTTGTAGAGAGTTTCAGGGAGAGCATAAGGGAACAAGTGACAGGAATGGGGGAAAGAAATACAGTAGAAGAAGAATGGGTAGCTCTGAGGGATGAAGTAGTGAAGGCAGCAGAGGATCAAATAGGTAAAATGACGAGGGCTAATAGAAATCCTTGGGTAACAGAAGAAATATTGAATTTAATTGATGAAAGGAGAAAGTATAAAAATGCAGTAAATGAAGCAGGCAAAAAGGAATACAAACGTCTCAAAAATGAGATTGACAGGAAGTACAAAATGGCTAAGCAGGGATGGCTAGAGTACAAATGTAAGGATGTAGAGGCTTGTCTCACTAGGGGTAAGATAGATACTGCCTACAGGAAAATTAAAGAGGCCTTTGGAGAGAAGAGAACCACTTGTATGAATATCAAGAGCTCAGATGGCAACCCAGTTCTAAGCAAAGAAGGGAAGGCAGAAAGGTGGAAGGAGTATATAGAGGGTTTATACAAGGGCGATGTACTTGAGGACAATATTATGGAAATGGAAGAGGACGTAGATGAAGATGAAATGGGAGATAAGATACTGCGTGAAGAGTTTGACAGAGCACTGAAAGACCTGAGTCGAAACAAGGCCCCGGGAGTAGACAACATTCCATTAGAACTACTGATGGCCTTGGGAGAGCCAGTCATGACAAAACTCTACCATCTGGTGAGCAAGATGTATGAGACAGGCGAAATACCCACAGACTTCAAGAAGAATATAATAATTCCAATCCCAAAGAAAGCAGGTGTTGACAGATGTGAAAATTACAGAACTATCAGTTTAATAAGTCACAGCTGCAAAATACTAACGCGAATTCTTTACAGACGAATGGAAAAACTGGTAGAAGCGGACCTCGGGGAGGATCAGTTTGGATTCCGTAGAAATGTTGGAACACGTGAGGCAATACTAACCTAACGACTTATCTTAGAAGAAAGATTAAGAAAAGGCAAACCTACGTTTCTAGCATTTGTAGACTTAGAGAAAGCTTTTGACAACGTTAACTGGAATACAATCTTTCAAATTCTGAAGGTGGCAGGGGTAAAATACAGGGAGCGAAAGGCTATTTACAGTTTGTACAGAAACCAGATGGCAGTTATAACAGTCGAGGGGCATGAAAGGGAAGCAGTGGTTGGGAAAGGAGTGAGACAGGATTGTAGCCTCTCCCCGATGTTATTCAATCTGTATATTGAGCAAGCAGTAAAGGAAACAAAAGAAAAATTCGGAGTAGGTATTAAAATTCATGGAGAAGAAGTAAAAATTTGAGGTTTGCCGATGACATTGTAATTCTGTCAGAGACAGCAAAGGACTTGGAAGAGCAGTTGAACGGAATGGACAGTGTCTTGAAAGGAGGATATAAGATGAACATCAACAAAAGCAAAACGAGGATAATGGAATGTAGTCAAATTAAATCGGGTGATGCTGAGGGGATTAGATTAGGAAATGAGACACTTAAAGTAGTAAAGGAGTTTTGCTTTTTAGGGGGTAAAATAACTGATGATGGTCGAAGTAGAGAGGATATAAAATGTAGACTGGCAATGGCAAGGAAATCATTTCTGAAGAAGAGAAATTTGTTAACATCGAGTATAGATTTAAGTGTCAGGAAGTCGTTTCTGAAAGTATTTGTATGGAGTGTAGCCATGTTTGGAAGTGAAACATGGATGATAACCAGTTTGGACAAAAAGAGAATAGAAGCTTTCGAAATGTGGTGCTACAGAAGAATGCTGAAGATAAGGTGGGTAGATCACGTAACTAATGAGGAGGTATGGAATAGGATTGGGGAGAAGAGAAGTTTGTGGCACAACTTGACTAGAAGAAGGGATCGGTTGGTAGGACATGTTTTGAGGCATCAAGGGATCACAAATTTAGCATTGGAGGGCAGCGTGGAAGGTAAAAATCGTAGAGGGAGACCAAGAGATCAATACACTAAGCAGATTCAGAAGGATGTAGGTTGCAGTAGGTACTGGGAGATGAAGAAGCTTGCGCAGGATAGAGTAGCATGGAGAGCTGCATCAAACCAGTCTCAGGACTGAAGACCACAACAACAACAACAACAAACTGCTCGTGTGGTGACTGAGTAACGATTCATAGCACAGGTGGCTGTTACTTCTATACTACTAAATGAAAAAATTAGCACAGAAATCATCTTGGATCTACATCCACACGATTACTCTGTAACTGACATTTAAGTATGTGGCAGAGGGTTTATCGAACCACCTTCGAGCTATTTCTCTACCGTCCCACTCTCAAACAGCGGGGGGAAAATGAAGGCCTTATTCTTTCCGGGTGACTTGCCATTTTCTTATTTTGTTATGGTGTCCATTTTACCCCATGTAGTTGCACGCCAAAGAAATGTTTCCACATTCGGAGGAAAGTTGGTGATTAAAATTTCATGAGAAGATCCTGCCGCTACGAAAAACACCTTCGTTTTAATGATTGTCACTCCTGATCATATCCGTGGAACTGTCTTCTCTATTTCGCGATAATGCAATACGAGCTGGCCTTCTTTGAAATTTTGCTATATCCTCCGTCATTCCTATCTCATGAGGAACCCACACAGTACAGCAACATTCCAAAAGAGGGCGGACAAGTATAGTGGAGGCAGTCTCTTTAGTAGCCCTGTTGCATTTTCTATGTGTGATAAATCGCAGTCCTTGGTTCGCTTTCCCCATAACATTTTACATGTGACCGCTGCTTTTAAGTTTATTCGGAATTGTAATCCCTAAGTATTTAGTTGAATTCACATCCTTTATATTTGTGTGATTTATCGATTTTAGCGAATTTCTTTTGGTACTCGTGTGGATGGCTTTTCCTTATTTAGCGTCACCACACTTCGCGCAGTACAGATATCTTGTCTAAATCATTTTGCAATCGGTTACCACTATGTATCGATCACATATTGACATTTGAACTAGTTTCTTGTTACTCCGTAGCTTTAGCGTCACTCACATTGCTTTTGTTTCATTTACATTTCATTAGGAACTGGTGGAATTCGACTGGTTTCATACAAGTTGCTATCCTCTCCTAATAAAGACGGATTAATTTCCTTGTGTGAATTTTTCTCAGCGGCAGTTTAGACACTGAAATTCAAGAACAAAATGTATCGGTAGTCATAACGTCCTTCCCTCTTGTGGTGTTTACTAATGCAGAGACTGCAACTGAGAATCTACTAAATAAGGCACGTTTTGTATATGTGCTCTCACACGAATATTTATTAATGTAGCTTCATGTCCTGATTTACAGTTAGTTGGCTATACAGCAAGGAAACGTCAGTTTCATTTTTAATGTCTACTGCACAAATAAGTAAGGGTTACAACGAAGTACTTGTTTTTTTGGTGTACTGTGGCATGTAATTGTGTTCATTCCATAGGGGTATCACTTTCTTCCGTAAACACGTTTCTCATATAAATTTTACTAGACACAGAAAAATTGTTGTTTCGCCTTTAGCGAATATTTGATCTACATACATTCTGAGTTAAATGTGAGAGATAACTGACTATTACATTGGATTCCACGGCGATCTGCAGATTGAAATTCACCCGCTTGTAGAGAGTTGAAGAACGCGAGGCAGAAAGTACCCAGCCGGGGAATTGTATACGAGCAATTTCCCGTTGGCCGGGCAGAGAGATACGAGTGCATCTGGCCGTCTGCGCCATATGGGTTGCGTGACAAACGGGGGCGATAAAAGCGAGACCAGTAGCCCAGTTCGTATCGCCGGTGGTCGTATGTCGTACACTTTCCGGTGTTCCGTCTCGTATTTCCCACTTGTTTCATTATCTAGTGCCCCTCCCCCATTATTCCCTGCTAATCTTCTTTAGACATAATACCAATATTTGTTACCCATTTGTTCCTTTCAGTACATTGTTTCCCTGTATTGACTGTAGCTACTTTCTAAACTATAGCTGAACATGGAAAAGTGTTTCCGTTGTAGTAGATAGTTTCCACGTTTACTGTTCCTCCTCCAGACTGCGTTATGAAGTGAGTACTAGTTTGCCAATAACACAACATTCTACTTACTTTTTTTTTAAAAAAAAAGGATTTTCCACCATTTGACTGTTAATAGTGCTTTTATTTTATACAGTTAAGATTTTTGCTTTGTAGCCATTCTCAAGTGTATGCTGAAATGCTAAAATATGTCTGACCTGTCTGTGACCTGTCATCGTCGGAAAAACATATTTCTGATCTTATAGAACAGATGCCGTATTACGGGATACGAGTACATATCGAGGATACATAATAGGCTTTCCTTTTGCGAACTGAAAAACCATTAACACGCAGTATGGTGTCTTTCACAGAGTATATATTCCTCTGACCAGCATTCGTCACTGTGTGTGTGTGTGTGTGTGTGTGAGCGTGTGTGTGTATGTGCGTGTGTGGGTCTGTGCTATTGTGATACTCATTTGCGCCGCCCAGTAATATGTGTTTATGTCATTTTAACTATATGTGGTTAATGTCTACCTTAAATCCATCGCCGCAGTCATGTTTCGGATGTTTCATAATAGTGATTTCGAATAGGTACATGGGTCTGACAGAATATACACTACTGGCCATTAAAATTGCTACACCACGAAGATGACGTGCTACAGACGCGAAATTTAACCTACAGGAAGAAGACGCTGTGATATGCAAATGATTACCTTTTCAGAGCATTCACACAAGGTTGGCGACACTTAAACGTGCTGACATGAGAAGAGTTTCCAACCGATTTCTCATACACAAACAGCAGTTGACCGGCGTTGCCTGGTGAAACGTTGTTGTAATGCTTCGTGTAAGGAGGAGAAATGCGTACCATCACGTTTCCGACTTTGATAAAGGTCGGACTGTAGCCTATCGCGATTGGGGTTTATCGTATCGCGACATTGCTGCTCGCGTTGGTCGAGATCCAATGACTGTTAGCAGAATATGGAAGCGGTGGGTTCAGAAGGTTAATATGGAACGCCGTGATGGATCCCAACGGCCTCGTATCGCTAGCAGTCGAGATGACAGGCATCTTATCCGCATGGCTGTAACGGATCGTGCAGCCACTTCTCGATCCCTGAGTCAACAGATGGGGACGTTTGCAAGACAACAACCATCTGCACGAACAGTTCGACGACGTTTGTAGCAGCATGGACTATCAGCTCGGAAACCATGGCTGCGGTTACCCTTTACGCTGCATCTTAGACAGGAGCGCCTGCGATGGTGTACTCAACGACGAACCTGCGTGCACGAATGGCAAAACGTCATTTTTTTTCGGATGAATCCAGGTTCTGTTTACAGCATCATGATGGTCGCAACCGTGTTTGGTGACATCGTGGTGAACGCACATTGGAAGTGTGTATTCGTCATCGCCATACTGGCGTATCACCCGGCGTGATGGTATGGGGTGCCATTGGTTACACGTCTCGGTCACCTCTTGCTGGCATTACCGGCACTTTGAACAGTGGACGTTACATTTCAGATATGTTACGACCCGTGGCTATACCCTTCATTCGATCCCTGCGAAACCCTACATTTCAGTAGGATAATGCACGACCGCATATTGCAGGTCCTGTACGGGCATTTCTGGATACAGAAAATGCTCGACTGCTGCCCTGGCCAGCACCTTCTCCAGGTCTCCCACCATTTGAAGACGTCTGGTCAATGGTGGCCAAGCAACTGGATCGTCACAATACGCCAGTCACTATTCTTGATGATCTGTGATATCGCGTTGAAGCTGCATGGGCAGCTGTACCTGTACACGCCATCCGGTCTCTGTTTGACTCTTGCCCAGAGATATAAAGGCCGTTATTACGGCTAGAGGTGGTTGTTCTGGGTACTGATTTCTCAGGATCTATGCACCCAAATTGCGTGAAAATGTAATCCCATGTCAGTTCTAGTATAATACATTTGTCCAATGAAAACCCGTTTATCATCTGCATTTCTTCTTGGTGTGGCAATTTTAATGGCCAGTAGTGTAATAATGCAACAATGTCTTCCTGGAAGACTCTTCCAATAAACTTGCACACAGATCACTGGTTTCCAGAATTTTAGGATTTAATTACGTAACCAAAAAAACACTCTCATTCAATCAACAGTTTGGTTCACTGAGTCAGTATAAAGAAAAAACAAATCTTCATAAACACTTACAGTAACTAACACTCGACTAGAAAGATCATTCTAATTACTCAAGGACAGACATTTTCAATACATTTCTAGCATTTATAAAATTTCAGCTGCTAATGAAATATATTTTAAACGCTGTCCAAGAATTTATCAGATGAAAAATCCCTTTACACCATTCAAAAATTTATTAACAGCGTAAACTGACATAAGTAATTTTAAATTTACGAGGGCTATTCAGAAAGTAAGTCTCGATCTGTTACGAAATGGGAACCGCTGTGAAAATCCGATGAATCTTTGCACATGCATGTTAGTCACGTCGCTCTTTGCACTTCTGATAGGACGGTGCGAACGTAAAGATGCCTAGAAAATAGTGTCACTTGTGACGTATGAGGGCCTAGTGAGAGATTTTGCCTGATTCCTTGTAGCCCATATAACATGTAACTTTCACACGGTTCCTTCTTCGTGACAATTCTCAGGCGCATCTGCAGGGGCAATGAAGATGCTCCTGCAGCGTTTTCGATGGGACCTCTTTGACCAGCCACAATATTGGCTTCCTCTGAGTTTCATCTCTGCTCATATAAACTGCTGACTAGGAAGACAAGGTTTTGGTACAGACATCGAGCTGTAGATCAGCATTGAAAATGGGGAAAGTATTGGCTATGACGAGGGTACTGAAAAATTGGTACAACGCTATGACTAATGTCGAAGTTGTAGCGGTAACTATATAGAGAAGTGGCTGGAAGGTACAGCTAACTGTTGCAATCATGATTTTAACAGAGGTTCCCATTTCGCCCCCGATCGGAATCTACTTTCCGAATTGCCCTAGTGGGAAACAGAATTAACGCCCTGCATTACCTCGTACAGGTTGCATGAAGAATGCGATCCGCCTGAAAAAGCCTTGTAGACTATTTTTCTTACAATGATTCTAGGATACAACAATTGCCTCACGCACTTCAATATTTGAGGTAAGATGAAGACCAGATCCACAATTCTTTTCGTATTTCAGATACCAGAACTTGAGTGTAGTATCACTTAGGATATGCCTCAGGAACATTAACGCATCAGATCTTTTGTAAACGTATGTATTGCATTTTTGGTTTTTTGTCCTTCTTCACGCCCTATAAGGCCTCTTTGCTATCTGTCTACGGAAGAAACAGTGTAACTAGTCTGGTTCTGATTTAACAAAATTTCAGTTAGGTTTCAATGTCTGCTAGGTAAGAGGTCGGTAAACTACAGTTTTAGAGAGTTTACTGGCTGGAAGTGTAGCATGACATTGACATCATTGGCCGCCAAAAACACATGAGTACTTTTTGCTATCGCTGCGACTTCCGTGAGCTCTTCTTTATACGTACAATACTAAATCGGACAGTGTAATAGATATCTATTGGACAGTTTCCGTAGTGAAACAGCATCTATAATTCTACATGTTTCATATTGACCATCTATACCCAGGAGGCAGTTAAACTCGTGAAATAAAAGTTTTCTTTAATTTTTTAATGTTTTTGTACGAATAAAAACATCAGATTGTAATAGTAATTCATACTGCTATACTGTTAAATCGCTTGACTAATTCGGCGACATAATTTTAAATCACGAAATTCTGTGTCCTGGATTTCGCTCAGACACTGTCCAGGATATTCTACCACATATGAAGTCGTAGTGTCTGCAGCACGATGAAGTGCAGTGATGCCAGCAGGACACAAAATATTTAAGGATTTCACTAATAACTTTCGAGGACACACAGTTATTGCATTTGATGAATAACTCATTTCTCTATTTTTCTTTTCGGATGGGCCAACTAAGGACAACATGCCAATTTCAAATCCTTATTCACTGTTAATTCCTTTCCTTACTCTATTCTTTCACCTGCTCTATGTGATTTTTCTTCCTGTCCGCAGATCATTTGAGACTAGTGTTTTCAGTCTCCTTTCTTGGCATCAAACACAATTCAGTTTTTTTTGCTTAAGTGTTTCTTTGTTTCATGGATTCAACTTGTTGACTTCTTGTTGCACAAATAGTTGATCATTTCTTTAATCTACTTTCTTGCGTTCCATATGAATTTAAAAAATGCCTGTTTTCTTTTCCTCTTTATTGCTGATATGTATTATATGTTTCGATAAGTTTCATCGAGACTTCGCAATTTCCAACAATCCACAGTTATTTGTGGACCTAATATTTTCCTAATGATTCGCCTTTCTATTGTCTCTAACTCATATAAATTAAAGTTTTAAGTTAAACATTTGCCTACATATACGTATTCTGGCTACACTAATGTAAAGCATTGCCTGATTTTTACATTTTTAGAGCGAATTTTTTTTACTATAAAGACTTTAGTTATACCTTGTGCTCTTCTCATTTAACATATCCTTCGCTCTATAGCGGCTTCCCCAGACATTTTTCTTTATTATCGTTGCAATACATCAAAATTTTTGACGCTCTCTACTTAATCAGTACCTGTTTTCTGAAATTTCAGTTCATTTTTAAAGTTAATTTTTTTCACATAATCTTAATTTGGTCCGAGCGGCAGTTTCTTTTAAAAGATTAATTCGCGTTACAATATGAGTAACATGTTCG
Organism: Schistocerca serialis cubense; assembly: GCF_023864345.2. Taxonomy (NCBI): domain Eukaryota; kingdom Metazoa; phylum Arthropoda; class Insecta; order Orthoptera; family Acrididae; genus Schistocerca; species Schistocerca serialis. The sequence goes on from NC_064643.1 coordinate 356,424,920, forward strand.
GAGAGCATAGCAATAGCATCTTTATATGCGAGACATTTGATTCCATTACTTTTGTTTCGTTGGAGAAACGTTACAGTCATTGGGTGGGGAAGGCTCAACTGTAAGATGTATCGCAACAACCCTCATAACCTTCAAGAACTGCAGCAAAACATTTCGGACCATACTGCAGCAATTCCAGTAGTCCATCTTCGATCCACATTCACCAATTTCCTGACCAGAGAAACTTTGAACGTCTGCAGTAATCAGTTTCGTACTGTATCTCCTTTCCTCTGCTGTGTTTCTTTCTACCATGGAACTCTGTTCTGCGTATATAACTACGGCGATAAAGGCCAATGATCTCTTCAGTACAGATGCATACCAAGCTCGAATTCTTACAGGAACTGGATAAATCCCGCAAATGATGACGTAACGGGTAAGGGCCTCTGCTTAAGAAGTGAGTGGCTAAGTTGAGAATTTGATTCCTCCGGGAGGCCGTTCAAGGGCAGTGCGTACATTTGTGATGGCCTCTATGGCCGGATGGACTTAGTGGTCAGAGCATCTGCATAGTAAGCAGCGGACCCCGGTTCGAATCCCGGCCCGGGAAGAATTTTCGATTTTCTCCGTTGATTTAACTCAATCTCCAGTAGCAGCGAGTGTCTGTAAATCCTGTGTGGTTTAACATATTTATTTCATTCATATTCCAGAGGCTGTTTCTGCGGCTAATCTGGATGATCAGTCGAAAAGTGTAGTCGCGATGATTGTTTTCCGATTATAGAAAAATGATGTAGGTGCTGTATAATAGTTCATGGTTAACAGATAACATTTTATTGAAGACTGTTAGCAGTTGGTGTAAGTACTTCAGAGATGTGCAAAATATTTAATAACCATTAGGTGTCGGTAGATGCAAATTAAATCCAAATTTTATTGATGGAAGCAGTTAAAATTGCTACAGTCTGGTGTAACAAGACACTTATGTATTCTAGATGTACAAAGAGTAATCAAGGATGGAAATGAATCAGTTATTACTTGGACATATAGAATAAAATTTATCACTGACTACTCTATGAGTTCTTCAGGTTCCACACCTCTGGAAAGACGGCCGCGGTGGACGAGCGGTTCTAGGCGCTTCAATCCGGAACCGCGCGACTGCTACGGTCGCAGGTTCGAATCCTGCCTCGGGCATGGATGTGTGTGATGTCCTTAGGTTAGTGAGGTTTAAGCAGTTCTAAGTTCTAGGGAACTGATGACCTCATATGTTAAGTCGCATAGTGCTCAGAGCCATTTGAACCATTTGAACCATTGGAACCTCTGGAAACTGTGCAACGTAAATACAGTGAGATGCCAAAAATGAAACATCGACTGTACTCCAGTGGAACGTTATAGTGCTGTTACGTTCACGAAATGTATAACTGATCTAGTGGAAAACATCCGACGTTCTATGAAACGATTTCCGTGTGATGCTGTTTCGTATGGGACAGTCACAACAACAAAAACTGTAGCAAAATTCACGACACTTCGCAGATGGTCAGCATGTGCTACAGAGTTTAGTAGTTGACCGTGAACACTTAAAATGCATAAAGAGTCGGAAAAATCCATTATTTTTTGATTTCAGGAAACGATTAATCACTGAAATCAGAAGTAACTGTAACATATGTAGGAGGCCGCGTCCGAAATGACCCAAAACTGAACGATAACATACATCTATTTGTTGAGAAAATATTTGACAGACAGATTCAGTAGAAGAATCCGAAGGAAGTGTAAGTTCTCCACACAAAAACAATCTTACAGTACCATCGTTCGACTGATTCTTGAGCGTTGCTAATAAAGCACGCTTAACAGGTTTGAGATGCTTATGAGAGGAGACAGAGAAGATAAGAAGAAAATTCAGACTTTTCACTAGTTCGTTTGGTAGGCTCAAGACGTGGGTTCATTTTACAGCGTGTTTTAGGAGGAATTGTAGATATTTTAGGAGGTGCTAGTGGAGACTTATTACATTCCATTTATTGTGTGTCCGATTTTTATTTGTTACATAAATAATACTTCATTTCGGATCTTATTGGTAAAATTGCTATGGTTTGATTTACTGATTGTAATTTTTCTTAAGTTCGAAAGTGGTTCAAATGGCTCTGAGCACTATGGGACTTAACATCTGTGGTCATCAGTCCCACCTGGAACTTAGAACTTCTTAAACCTAACTAACTTAAGGACATCACACACATCCATGCCCAAGGCAGGATTCGAACCTGCGACCGTAGCGGTCACGCGGTCCCAGACTCAAGCGCCTAGAACCGCACGGCCACACCGGTCAGCTCTTAAGTTCAAGTTGTGATGTAATGCTTGAGTATACATGACTGAATTTTTCAGCTGCAATTGGGACTTGTTGAACCATTTTACTGTAATGTTTGAACATTGATAAATACCTATGTATTCACAAATTCACCGTATAATGTCGTATAGCGTGGTTTTTATAATGGGAACATTCTGTTGCTTGTAGCGAAGAGTAAGCACTATAACGAATGTGTTTGAGAAGGCCTCACAAACAATGTTGGTGCTCTGTCACCATTTGAGGTAGTAACTGAGCCGTGGTAAAATTTGCTGTTTCGAAGAGCGCGCCGCAGCGCGTAATGTGAAGCAGTTGCCCTCTGTTTCTGGCAGTGGCGCCTCTGTGGCAATCGCAGCTTTGGTGTCTCCCTCTGGTGGAAAAGGCGAAAGGTTGCCTGTTCACATGCATTTAAGGGGCGCTATAAGCTCGCGAGGTGGCCAGTTGGTCAGCCGGGTCAGTTTGTCGTCCGGAGTGCTAGTATGTGTTAGGCCGCCAGTCTGCTCGAGTTTGTTCAAGCAATGGTCATTGGCGGTTGGATCAATTGCTTGGTCGGTCGCGCTCTGGGACAAAAGATGACTTGTCCGTCTTGAGCGTCGGCGCGTGTGAGGTCGCCACGTGAGTCCAATGGGCCGCGCCGTATAGCGAGGGACAGTCGCTTCGCGGCCGACACGAGAGCAACAGGATTCAACCCACGACATCGGTCTGGCCGACGCGAGCTGCGACGCCGTGAGACGGGAGATCGGCGCGCCGTCCTGCGTCCGTTGAAGCGGCTGCCAGCGGACGGTTCGGGAGAGCGTTTTGGGGGTGCTGCGCCAGGTCTTCGCCAGACATCGCAGTTTATTAGAAGCTAAGTGATTCGTGATATGTTCTTTCATTTACTTGTTAAATTCTACTTGTTTTCTTGGTTGTCTCTCGTCCGCATTTGTTAAGCAGTTAGTGTCTGTCTGTCTGTCGGTCTGCCATACGTTAATAGCTTCCTCTGTCATGTTTATCGGATTCGGTGTTAACGAATTTATTGCTTGACGTGTAACTGCCGAATTCCTGAAATATGTTTTTATCTTGCCCATCATCTTGAGAGGCGGTATGTGTGTAATGTAGAGCATGTTTGTATATTTTATGTAAGCCCACATTTCATGGGTTTTTATTTAAATAGTCATTTTAGAATATAAAGTTGCCACCCTTCCATCATAAGATTTTTTTTCGTTTTTTTAAGTCAAGTTGCACCTTCGGTTGCAAGTTAACTTTTTTAATGTTAGTACCATTTCCATCCCTCCTACGGGGTGCATAGTTTATGTGCTTGTGTGAGTTGTTAAAATTTTTAGTTTAAAGTAATCTGGTGTGTTGCAGATTTGCACCAGTGTAGCCTTTCAGAGGTTGTTGTGAGCGGTCGTGACTACGGCCGTGTCAATGGGCAGCGGCAAGGTTCTCAGCCCGAAAGCTCATACTGTCAGTATTTGTTCTTTCTGCCTCTGAATAAATTTGTAACTTGATATTTGGAGCGTGCTTTCTGATTATAATTTTAAATCTGTTTTTTAAAAAAAAGGGCTTTTAGGAATAAAATTTCCATTTGTTGAAAGAAATTTGTTTTCATCAGTTACCCACTGGCAACTACGTCCACGCTCACCTAGTGTGGTTAAATGTGCTAATGTTCTTGATGAATCGCTAGTAAATAAAGTAAATTCTTAAGAAAAGGTTTTGAAAGTAAATCCACGGCTCAGTAACATTGGGTGAAAGGTTTTTGATTTAGCCCGCAGCAACGGTCGTTTCTATAGCCATTCGAACAGTTGTCTTACTATAGCTATTTTACAGGATACTGAGCAAGATTTGAATGACGAACCGGAGCTGGTGCACAGACAGATTGTGCGAACCGATAAAGTACTTTTGCAAAACATGTTAATTGGGCTGAAATTAATGCTCAGCTAAGGGCACCATATCTCCGTGCACCATTCGGGACTTATGTGCAAATACGTGCAAAAACTTCGTTTTCCCGGGAGATTTTTAAAGTGCGACACTTTTTTACTTTAACTTGTAAGGATTAGTTAAAACGTTGCAGCAAGATAACTAAATGGAAAAACTCAAAACCAAATTTTCTTTGGCCAATAATCTTTATCCGTTGTCAAGCCACGATGGTTAAAAGCTGACCTAAACGAAGCGCATAAAATTCATTCTTACGTGAATTGAATGCGCGGAAATGGTTTAAAGTGTTTCAGATAAGCAAAGAATGAATTCTTAATATAAAATTGAGAACTACCTTTCAAAAATCCAACTTCATAGGGATTTTACGTGCAAAAAACACTTTCTTGTGAGTTTTTCTGTACACATCACTTACATGTTTCAAACTTGTGCGAACCGGTTCAAATTTTGTAACGAGTTAGACATATACATGTAATTAATCGTCGTCCTGTTGTTTTGTGAAAACTATATCCATTCTACTACATAAGCCACATGGTTCGAAAGACAATAAAGTGGCCTTTAACTGATCAGTCGTCGACCGAGCAAACAAAAATCTACATAGGTTGCCAAGCCATGGTGGTCTAATGTCAAAACTGTGGTAGAGTAAAAGTTGGGAACCAGAATGCAAAAGACTCCTGCTATAGCACAAAAGAGGCTTCTGTTATAGCACGAAAAAGGAAAATTTTCCTGGGCTGAGTTCGGGCTGTAAGTAAAGGAACTCACTTTTCGACTTATCTTCCAAGTTCAAAGACATTTAAATAAAAACATATTGACATCCTCTTTCTTACGAGTTATCTCTACTCCCCCAGCGCAATTAGCACTGTTAGCTGTTAAGGTACTGGCACATCTGCGTCTTGCAATTTATACGCTATTGTCGCCAATCCTGCGCTCAAAATCCAGAAGATTTTCCAGCCACAGTAAAGAATACCTAATATTGTATGGCTGAAGTGCATACATCTAATAGCTACATAAGTTTTTCTGGGGAGATAAAATTTCTCAGGATGAATTTGCTCCTGGGGGTGACATCAGGTATCATGTTACTTAGCTCGATAGAATACATTATATTACATGACATTTGTACAAATACTACCAAGTAAAAAAGCGCTAATATATCAAGATGTTCTGATTTAAAAGTCATTGATGCTGCCAATTAAGTCAAAGATAGTTCCCTTCTTTTACATTCCTAGCTTTACCCAGGACATATTCCCTTATTTGCGCTATGACAAGAGTATTTTTCAATCCAGTGGCTAAAATGTATGAGACGGTGCTGTGCACACCAGTCGTATTTAATCAACATGCAAAGGAACGGAGTGTAGATGTACTTAAAGACATTATTCAGTTGGTGGAACTTAGTCCTTCAGCAAGTATACGTAGAATTTCTACACGTATCGCTGTTCCATATGCAAGATTAATACGGATATTACGAACACAGGCCTCCGTATCTTTTACGGCGAATTTAACACCTTCTGGAAGGAGATGAAGGTAAATGATTGGACTTTTGTTGTTACCTAATTATAAATCGCCGAGGAGTTCCACTCTTACTGATTATTGCTGAAGCCACTTTCACACGTGGCGATATCTATAAGAGACATAAATCACTTGGGTCATATGACGAGACCCCACATGCCTTCGTGGAGACATGCATTTAAGAATGCTTCTCTATGAACGAGTGGTATGATATGACAATCACTTTTTTTTTTTTTTTTTGGTCTGCTGTGTTACTGGATCATCTTAAAAGGCCGTGTTATTTGGATGGCCTTGAAAACGAGCTTCCAGTGTTAGGCGAAAAGAATCCTCTGGCTATAAGGGTAGGTACGTTCTTCCAGCATGACGTGGCCCCTGCACATTCTAAGTATCAGGTGACCCATCATCCAAATTAATATTCTATTAAGAGTGATCGGCAGACATAGTTACATTTAATAGCTACCATTGTCCCACACTCCGTCCCTATAGATTTTTACCTGTGGTCTAAGTCTACAAAGACAATGCATGTATAAGATAAAAGAATATAAAGTCGAGATCAGAAGTGCTGCATTAGATCTTGTCAAAAGAAATTTATTTAGCATAAAACATGCTGTGTAGTGAGTGTCGTTAGTTTCTAGGGTGACAGCAGTGTGTCAAAGTGGAGACTTGTGCGCGCTGAGAAGTGTTGTCCTCACTATGCAACGCTAGAGATATGTTGCAATTCTCTCTTCTGTACAGTTTCAAAATATTTAATACTATCTGTTGAATAGTTTATACGATAAGTTTAACAAAAGTGGAAGTCTGACTTCACTATTATGAATATAAAAAGATGAAGGAAGATAGTAAAAAAAGATATGAATAAAAAAGCCTTTCTCCTCCTACTGTACAACAGGCCCTTCTGGATTTTACAGATGCGGCAAGTTGAAAGATCAGGTATAATCAAACATTTCCTCAAAACTGGAACAGCTGCAGCAAATTAGTGAAATCTCTGTTGCTGCTATGTACGAGACGCACGCCATGCGTCTATGACAGGTTCGTAAATCGTGTACGACACGGTGTACATGTCACTTCCAGCATCCGAATTAGGCAAGACTCTTTTTTGCTGTAAATGGTAACTTATGTTGTGTTGGTGATACACTTTTCGCATCAATTTTATTTCAGCCACCCTCCCACGGCCAGCTTCATTTTTGTATCCCTGTATTTAATAATACTGACAAGCTGCGATTGGTTTCTGTGCGACGAGATTCGTTTGTCTTCAAAAACCTGCATATATAGAAGGGGCATTCAATAAGTAATGCAGCATAATTTTTTTTCCAAGAAAAGCGAAATTTGTTTTGAGCATCGTGGAATATCCCAGTTTGAGCCCTTTTAGTTTCATAAACTCTGATATGTAACGGCCCCATACGTAGCCTTCAAAATGGCGTCTGTAACGCAGGTGCGTTTCAAGCAGAGAGCTGTCAATGAGTTTCTTTTGACGGAAACCCAGAGCACCGCAGATAATCATAGGCGTTTGCAGAGTGTTTATGGACAAATGGTAGTGAACAAAAGCACCGAATGTAGTATGCCGACGCATCTCTCATCATCGCAACAAGGTTGCGCAAACCTGTCTGGCCTGCCACACACAGCTGTGACTGCAAGGGCTATTCAGAAAGTGACATACGTTTGGAAATAAAAATTAACGCTGTGTAAAAAACAAATTTCATTCTACACATTTTAAAGATACACTCGTAAGCTATTTTTTTACATTATCACCATTCAAAATAAGCCACTTGTTACATCGTGGTACAAGTTTTCGAGTACCGTCTCTGTAAGGTTCTGCTGCTTGCGATAGAAACCATTGGTTTATATCGGCGTGCAGTTTGGCGTCAGAATCAAAACGTTGTGCAGAGAGATATGTCTTCATTTCTGGGAAGAGGTAGTAGTTGCTTGGCGTCAAATCAGGGATGTGTGGTGGATGATCAAACAGCTCCCATCCAAAGCTCTGTAGAAGCTCTCGGGTATGATTGGCCGTGCATGAACGTGCATTGTCGTTAGAACAGAAAACTTTTGCTCTAAGCTTTCTCCAACGCTTATTATGTATCATCTGCCCTCATCATGACCTTTAGAATTCACACGTTGTAGTCAACAGCTGCCAGCCCGGTAAGGCAAGCGGTTCTAGGCGCATCAGTTTGGAACCGCGCGACCGCTACGGTCGCAGGTTCGAATCCTGCCTCGGGCATGGATGTTTGTGATGTCCTTAGGTTAGTTAGGTTTAAGTAGTTCTAAGTTCTAGGGGACTGATGACCTCAGATGGTAAGTCCCATAGTGCTCAGAGCCATTTGAACCATTTGATAGGGCAAGGCAGCAGTCCACTGCATTCTCCTCCTGAGCACATCTTTCAATGTTTCAGAAAGTGCCCTCCCTGCCCCACCCCCCCCCCCCCCCCCAACACTCCGAAGTAAATATCTGAACATCGTTCATAGAAGACAGCAAGGAGGAAGGGGTGGAAAGTCCAGTCTACAGAATAATAGGTGTCAATAGAAACCTATAGGTTGGAAGGTCTCTGCTGAACGTCAAAGAAGATGGAGGAAATAATGCTACATAATTTTTAGTTAACCAATTTATGGATAATGTTGTTTATTTCCCCATCATAAACAAATCGTAGAGCAGTCAGTGCGTCGGCTGCAGGCTGATGGCAGGCGGCGAGAGTGTAAACATGGTGACCGGTAACCAGAGTCAGGCTGGTCAGCCCAGCAGAAGACTGAGGAATTGTACAGGATTATTTAGCCGGAAGTGCCGGTTGGAAAGCGGTAGAGGGTGGCATTGGACCCATCAGCATGGAGCTGGGAGAAGTTCGCTTTGACATTCGTGCCATGAGGTGACTGAAGAGGGCACGCTGCAAGGGGCTTGTGCGGCCAGGCAGCAGTGTGATGTTCAGTGCCCGAGTTTGCTATTGGGGGAGCAAAATAACTGATGATGGTGGCAGTAGAGAGGATATAAAATGTAGAGTGGCAATGGCAAGTAAAGCGTTTCTGAAGAAGAGAAATTTGTTAACATCGAGTATAGATTTAAGTGTCAGGAAGTCGTTTCTGAAAGTATTTGTGTGGAGTGTAGCCATGTATGGAAGTGAAACATGGACAATAAATAGTTTAGACAAGAAGAGAATAGAAGCTTTTGAAATGTGGTGCTACAGAAGAATGCCGAAGATTAGATGTTTAGATCACATAACTAATGAGGAGGTATTGAATAGAATTGGAGAGAAGAGAAATTTGTGGCACAACTTGACTAGAAGAAGGGATCAGTTGGTAGGCCATATTCTGATGCGTCAAGTGATCACCAATTTAGTATTGGAGGGCAGCGTGGATGGTAAAAATCGAAGATGGAGACGAAGAGATGAATACACTAAACCGATTCAGAAGGATGTATGTTGCAGTAGGTACTGGGAGATGAAGAAGCTTGCACAGGATAGAGTAGCATGGAGAGCTGCATCAAACCAGTGTCTGGACTGAAGACCACAACAACAACGGTGGCTCCATTAATAAGCTATCCCAAAGACTGAGTTCCAGAAGTCTTTTTGATGTTGGAAAATCACTAGCATTAGAGTGTCATATCTAGTAGAAGCCATATAGAGAAGGCGAACATTGGTGTAGACAAATAAACAAAATTCTTAAAAAAAACTATTTTTAATACATCTCGTACAGGCGTTGTGTATCGCCACCTGGAAAAATTCTGTTAAAAGTATGTCCAATGGCACAAGTCCAATAAGAAAGACAAAGAAAAACTAAACGTTAATCTCAAAAGAACGATTATCCAACGAAGAAAATAAATTTGACGGGTGAAGGGACGATGAATTTAATTAATATTGAGTATACACGCACGCGGGCGCGCGCGCGTTCGCGCGCTCACACACACACATACACACACACACACACACACACACACACACACACATACACCGTCAGAACATGCCCTGAAGGCCAACGGTAGCGACCGACCGCCGCGTCATCCTCAGACCTATGGCGTCACCAGATGCGGATGTGGTGGGGCTTGTGGTCAGCAAACCGCTCTCCCCGCTCTCCCCGCTCTCTCCACCGTATTCAGTTTTCGTGACGGGTGTCGCTACTTCTCAGTCAAGTAGCTCCTCAACTGGCCTTACAAGTTCTGAGTGCACCCCGCTTGCCAACAGCACTCGGCAGTCACGGACAGTGACTCATTCAATTTCTAGCCAAGCCCAATAGTGTTTAACTTCGGTGATCTGACGGCAAGGCCGTTGGGAGTATTGTTTATGGATACGTAAATGTAATTTTTTCTTATCTATGTATTGTCGTAGTCTATAAAAGTCATATCCTAGAACCTCTTCGACAAAATTCCGTATCTTTGGCGTAAAGAAGAATGCCTCCCACCCTATTTCTGGGAGCGAAAAGCTTCAAACATATTTTCAGTGCAAAAGTGTTCTTTTATCTACATCTACATCTACATCCATACTCCGCAAACCACCTGACGGTGTGTGGCGGAGGGTACCTTGAGTACCTCTATCGGTTCTCCCTTCTATTCCAGTCTCGTATTGTTCGTGGAAAGAAGGATTGTCGGTATGCCTCTGTGTGGGCTCTAATCTCTCTGATTTTATCCTCATGGTCTCTTCGCGAGATATACGTAGGAGGGAGCAATATACTGCTTGACTCTTCGGTGAAGGTATGTTCTCGAAACGTCAACAAAAGCCCGTAGCGAGCTACTGAGTGTCTCTCCTGCAGAGTCTTCCACTGGAGTTTATCTATCATCTCCGTAACGCTATCGCGATTACTAAATGATCCTGTAACGAAGTGAGCTGCTCTCCTTTGGATCTTCTCTATCTCTTCTATCAACCCTATCTGGTACGGATCCCACAATGATGAGCAGTATTCAAGCAGTGGGCGAACAAGTGTACTGTAACCTACTTCCTTTGTTTTCGGATTGCATGTCCTTAGGATTATAATGTATATATTAAACGTAATTGTTTGTTTGCTTATTTCTTATCCCTCCAACTGAAGTAATGAAGAACTTGACAATATAAGACATTTGATAAAGAGACTCTTTTGGCCATCTGCCTTTCGTTTGTTGTAATGGCGCACAAGCAGTCATTGCGTAAAGATTGAAAATATTAAACACCTATGGGCATCACCCGGTAATACAACAATATTAAATAGTTTGCAGCAGTTTTGCCATTTATTTGAAAGTGATTGCATTAAAGTCAGCCCGATTATAATTTAAATTTAACAGAGCATAAATGTCAAAGCTCTAGCCTGCATCACTACTAATGCCTTGGCTCGTAAAATGGAGATAATCTCTTCCTTTAAAAAATGAAATTAATTTTTATAAGATACTTGAAAGCATTTCTCTATTAAAATCAGGTCAGAACAGAATATTTTTATTGAGATTGCATCAATACAGCAACGTAGGTGTTAATATTCTCTCTCCGTTACATTGTTTTACAACGCGAAATTTTAATAGGATTCTTTAACAAGGTACGTGTATGGTGTACGCTAGGAGCGTATTGATACTGTGAAGCGGAAGAATTAATTCAGTCGGTTTTTTCCAACGTAGCGCATTTCATGGCTACCAGCGTACAAAGCTACTCGTTCATACGGGTAATTACCGAGACAATTAAAGGATAGAGGGACGATATAACTGCACCAGCTTCAGAGCACCAATTTATACCCTACAGATCCTCTATACGAAGAACAATGTGCGTTTAAATAATACCTTCTACATTTGAAACAATAGTCCTCATTCGATGACCTCTGAACTTATGTTTAAGTCACGATATTGCTTATTCTCTCAAGCCCTATCGAGCCACAGCTATAAGGGGGACAAATCTAACATGTCTGTGGAGAGAGTCGAAATCGTATGAGGAGGACATAAAAGAAGTATTCGATTGTGGCTAATTTGGCTGGAGAACGGCAGTGGATGTTAAAGAAAAGCTAAACTCTCTCCGCACCTGCCGCCTATCACATGGGGCGAGTGTGTTTCGCAATTTGGGTGGATATTAGCACCGAGAGCGAGGCTGTAAGTAAACAACCGCGAAAATTGGAGGCAACAGAGCAGCAGCCACGGCAGCAATGGGGAGTAAGGCGGGCTGGCCGCCGTTAGAAAGCACCGCCCAGCGCGCAGCGTGCGTGGGCGGCTAGACCCGGGCACGCGATTACACGGGGGGCGCCTGCTGTGAGAGTCGGTTTACGCCCGCAGGCCGAACGGTTGTTGGTGTTGCCTTTTCGTTTCTTCCTTTTTTTATGAAACGAATTCGAGCACAACCGCAGCTTGGTGGGTGGAGGTGGGAGGAAACTACCGTGTTCCACCAGTAACACGACTTTACCCCTAAGCTCGAAACGACAAACAAGATGCTGCAGCTGTTATTCTAACAGTTACGTGTGCAAGTAAAAGTTACTCTGGTATTTACTAGGTTCGGAATGAGATTGCTTGCTACCAAAAGCGAATGCTTTGTTTAATGAAAAAAGTAAGAGCATATGGACTATCAGACCAATTGTGTGATTGGATTGAAGAATTCCTAGATAACAGAACGCAGCATGTCATTCTCAATGGAGAGAAGTCTTCCAAAGTGAGAGTGATTTCAGGTGTGCCGCAGGGGAGTGTCATAGGACCGTTGCTATTCACAATATACATAAATTACCATGTGGATGACATCGGAAGTTCACTGAGGCTTTTTGCGGATGATGCTGTGGTATATCGAGAGGTTGTAACAATGGAAAATTGTACTGAAATGCAGAAGGATCTGCAGCGAATTGACGCATGGTGCAGGGAATGACAATTGAATCTCAATATAGACAAGTGTAATGTGCTGCGAATACACAGAAAGATAGATCCTTTATCATTTAGCTACAAAATAGCAGGTCAGCAACTGGAAGCAGTTAATTCCATAAATTATCTGGGAGTACGCATTAGCAGTGATTTAAAATGGAATGATCATATAAAGTTGATCGTCGGTAAAGCATATGCCAGACTGAGATTCATTGGAAGAATCCTAAGGAAATGCAATCCGAAAACAAAGGAAGTAGCTTATAGTACGCTTGTTCGCCCACTGCTTGAATACTGCTCAGCAGTGTGGGATCCGTACCAGATAGCGTTGATAGAAGAGATAGAGAAGATCCAACGGAGAGCAGCGCGCTTCGTTACAGGATCATTTAGTAATCGCGAAAGCGTTACGGAGATGATAGATAAACTCCAGTGGAATACTCTGCAGGAGAGACGCTCAGTAGCTCGGTACGAGTTTTTGTTGAAGTTTCGAGAACATACCTTCACCGAGGAGTCAAGCAGTATATTGCTCCCTCCTACGTATATCTCGCGAAGAGACCATGAGGATAAAATCAGGGAGATTAGAGCCCACACAGAGGCATACCGACAATCCTTCTTTCCATGAACAATACGAGACTGGAATAGAAGCGAGAACCGATAGAGGTACTCAAGGTACCCTCTGCCCCACACCGTCAGGTGGCTGGCGAATATGGATGTAGATGTAGATGTAGATGCTGACAACGATTGATAAATTAGTAACAAAGTACGACTTTAATCGAGAAAGTGAAAAAATGTTCTGTATTCCTGCTGCTATCCAAGGACCAATCGTTTCCTATAAATCATGTCTGTGTCTTGTTTGAGTCGAAGCAGATCGTCACTGTGTAGTACGTGCTCGTTTAAAATGAACTTGGGATACAAATTCATACCTACACTGAAGATGGAGATGTTATTTTTATTGCTCGTAAGTTGAAACTTGCAAAACTGTATAGTCAGTGGAAGAAACTGTATGGTGACACGCATATTGACGGAACAAATGTGGTACACTGGTAAGAAATATTCAACAACGGACCAACAAATTCCACGACGAAACTCAACACGGATGGCCTTCAGTCAATACAGATGATTTAAAGAATTAAGGGAAGAACGGAACTGTGTAAGACAAGCACGCAGTCCTGGATGACCTACACAATTATTCCCTTAGTTTTTTTATGGAACTGTGTCTGAACGTCATGAGTTTGGCACATTAATACGCTATTGGTTCGGTGTCAATTAAGTGAACAACAGTGTAACAGATCTGGATGCAGCACTGATATCTTTGGGATGGTAGCGCATAAGTGGAACTGCCTTTCTGATCACGGTGGGACTGATGATTATATATGGGTCTCTCGTCACTCCCAGCGGCCCAGTGACAATAAGTCGACTGACATCGTTCCTCATCAACCACACATCCACACAATTTCAAAGTAATTATCAACACTAAAACTCACGGCTACAGACTCTTTTCGTTTCTTTTTTTTTTTTTTTTTTTTTGTTAGAAGAGGTGTCTGTTGGTACATTTCACTTCAGAGCATCCTAAAATCAACACAGAACAATGCTGTGACACCAAAAGAGAGATGCTGTGAGAAATCAAAATTCAGAGCGTATGATGATTTCTTGTGACACTGAATCTCTTCACAACATTGATTGCCTTCATCTTCCTGCACCATCTTGGGGGCTTGATAGGTAATTTTGGACGGAAATAGTTTGATCTCAAACCCTATTATAAAGATGTAGACTATGACTTGTACACAGTGTTGAATTCTGGTCACTGACTGTCGCAGTTAAGAACCGCATGCCGACATAAGAACCGTTGGCAGCAGGCACTTCGACACGCCCGAACCGAGGGTGTTAGACACAACTGACAATCACAAGTCCATGACCTGCCTAATCAGTAGCCCCAGCGGCATCAGGCGCTTTCGTGCGCCAACGTCCTTCCTCGAGACAACGCACGTACCCTTGGACTCTGAACGCCGATTGGGAAGCTTCTGTGCTAGTGAAAACTGTTAGCGCCATGGAGAAATTCGGCAGAGGTGCGCCTTTTACGTAGGCAGCACTGTGTGACTGTTCAAGAACCTCAGGCTAGCCGAGCAGTACGCTGTAACGATAAGGATATGTTGCGACGTATGACGTGTGTCAGTCGCCGCCACGAATTCTACTGACGCTGTTATCATCGGTACAGCTGGGCTGTGGTACTCATCTGTGCCCGTAGACTCTATACTTACTGCCAGCCGGTGTGGCCGTGCGGTTCTAGGCGCTTCAGTCTGGAACCGCGTGGCCGCTACGGTCGCAGGTTCGAATCCTGCCTCGGGCATGGATGTGTGTGATGTCCTTAGGTTAGTTAGGTTTAAGTAGTTCTAAGTTCCAGGGGACTGATGACCTTAGATGTTAAGTCCCATAGTGCTCAGAGCCATTTGAACCAAGCCAATCTATACTTACTACACAGCCGCCGCCTGAACCATCACTGGGCACTGAACTTCACACTGCTGCCTGACTGCACAAACCCCTAGCAGCGTGCCCTCTTCAAACACCTCGTGGTCCGAAAGGCAAAGCGAGTGTACATAATCCTGTACAGTTCCTCCGTCTTTTTACTGCACAGCTGGTGGCGTTTCTGCTCAGGTAGGTCCATCGTCATCTGCAGTGACTCCCTGAGCAGCCTTCAGGGCATCGACTGCTATCCCTCTTCTCCTCTGGTGTCCTCTATTCAGGAGTCTGGACGTTCGGTGGTCTTGGTTTGGACGCCAGGTCACGTTGGCATCCCGGGGAACGAACGTGTTGACAGGCTGG
Source organism: Schistocerca serialis cubense (assembly GCF_023864345.2). Taxonomy (NCBI): domain Eukaryota; kingdom Metazoa; phylum Arthropoda; class Insecta; order Orthoptera; family Acrididae; genus Schistocerca; species Schistocerca serialis. The sequence continues at coordinate 356,440,227 of NC_064643.1, forward strand.
CCAAGGGGGCGATCGACGCCCCAGCTTTGGAGATCGGCCTCACAGCTCGCGACCTGCAGCTGGTGTTGCGCCGTAAGGTGCTTGGGGTGTGGGCTGATGGGTGGCGTGGCCTGACATCCCCGAATAAGCTGCGGGCTGTTAAGGAGACGACCGATGTGTGGCGTTCCTCCCTGCGGGCTTCTCGCAGGGACTCGGTAGTCCTGTGTCGGCTGCGCATCGGCCATACATACCTGACGCACGGCCATCTGTTGCGTCAGGAGGATCCCCCCTTGTGTCGGTGTGGGTCCCGACTGACGGTCGGCCACATTGTATTGGAGTGTCCTCGACTGCGCACACTCCGGCAATCTTTTAATCTCCCGGGCACTTTGGCTTTGGTTTTATCTGACGATGCCTCCATGGCTGACAATGTTTTACATTTTATCCGTAGTAGTCCTTTTTATGGTTCGATTTAGGGAGGTCCTGCGCCTTTCCCTTTCTGTGTCTTTTGTCCTTGTGTCTGTTGCTGTTCTGGTGTGCCGTCAGATGGTTGACTCTTTCCCTTTTTTTCTCATGGTCAGTCAACCAGTCTCCGGCCATCCTCCTTTCTTCTGTTTCTTTCTGTCTGGTGTTCCTCTGTCCTGTTCTTGTCTGTAGAGTTTGTTGCTGCATTTGTGTTCTTTTAGCGCCTGGGGGGACGTCTCCTCCCCCTTTGGTTTTTATCTGCTCCGTAGATTTTCGGCTCGCCTGATTTTGGAATGGGGGACTGATGACCTTCGCTGTTTAGTCCCCCTTAAACATCCCAACAACCACCACCACTACCTCCGTCTTCTGCTGGGCTCACCAGCCTGACTCTGGTTACCGGTCACCATGTTCGCACTCTCGCGCCTGCCATCAGTCTTCAGCCGACGCACTGGCTGCTCTATGATTTGAATATGATTGGAACATAAACAACATTATCCATAAATTGGTTAACTAAAAATTGTGTACCATTGTAAGGTGTCAGGCAAATCCAACACCTTCCTTGAAAATCCTGACAGTATGTCACATAGTTTCGAATAAATCCTGACATTAAATTAACCAAAGTAATTCGATCATCGAGTGAGCAAACGGAATACCACAGACTAACGCAAGAACGCCTAAATGCATGTCATACCTCCGCACCGTGAAACAGATGCAGTTCCGAGGGGAGAAACGAGAACAGAAGCCGAGAGCAGAATCGTGTAGGCGAAAGGCCCTACGATAAGGGACGGACACCCACGTCGCCAGCCGACAGCCAAGACCACCCCCAACCCCATGTTAAAAGATAGAGCCCTCCAGAAGAACAGTATAGATCTTACGATAACACTAAAAGGGCCACACCAGCTGCAAGTTTTAGCGTGAGACTATACGTATCTCTTTTATGTTGCAAACGTTAAAAACATTGCCACACCACGAAAAGTATAACGTTTCTCATTGGACAGACAGAATTTTCATAGGCGGAGTTTAAGGGTAACATTGAGACCCTGATTGATCAGTTGAAAACACAGCCATATACCTTTTTCTTAAACCAGCTTCGGTAAATTGTAGTAAGGAGAGGTTCGAGAAGAGGTGCTTCTGAGACTGCAAGGTGTGTGGAGCTGCGCCGCCCGCCACCCCCTGACGCTGCCTAACCAACGACAAGGTAATGAACGCATGTGATGCCGCATGAGAGCGCATAAGCCTTCACTCAGAACTGCATAAGTCTCATCTGTTGTTACACTCCTTTTTGCTTAATACTAGTGTCGATCGTCAATTAAATTTCGTGGTATTCACATTTGCTATTAGAAGTTAAAATCTGAAACGCGATGATTTTTCTGTTATATAATTATTGAAAAGCCACATCAGCCACTGTAATTTATGACAAGTTAAATAAGTAATTAAAGATAATTGAGGGTCACTGTAGACCATTTTGATAGTTTTCTCTTTTATGAAACTTAATTTAAACCTAGATTATACATGTGATATGGCATAGGTCATCCTTCGATCCATTATAGAACTTGGAAAACCATTCAGGGAATATTCGTTCACATTTTTGTTGAACGCAGTTGGTTTTTATCATCATGTATTAAAATATTTCCTTTTATCAATAGTGCAATTTATTAACAATGATTTGTGAGTAGAATTAAAATTCCAATGGTAAACTTAACTGTTTTTTTGACGTTATTTTTACCAGCTAACAAAAACAGGTTGTGCCTTGAACCCCTTCCACTAAATTTAGTTAGTATTAAGATTCTTTTACAGGGAGTGCAGTGGAGCTGACGCTGAAATCATTAAGTATTTGATTATATCATTGCTAGTCTCACTGAACTCTTCTGAACTCTACATGTCATGTGTAGTCTGGCGTCTCCTTACCAGCAACAGGTCCCAGGTTCAAACTAGTCAATTCCCTAAAAAACACGCTCAGAGCGTCGTTGCGCGAAAGTGGTAGGGAGACAGGACTTAGAACAAACAGACTCCACGCAGAATGTTAGACCATTGTTTCCTGCATCTCCTTTGACGTTCAGCAGAGACCTTTCAACCCATACGTTTCTATTGACACCTATTACTCTGTGGACTGGACCTTCCACCCCTTCCTCCTTACTGTCTTCTTTGTACGAAGTTCAGATATTTACTTCGGAGAATTGGGGGAGGGCGGGGGGGAAGGCACTTTCTGGAAGATGTGCCCAGGTGGAGAATGTTGCCTTACCGGATTGGCCGCTGTTGACAACAACGTGTGAATTCTAAAGGTCATGATGAGGGCGGATGATACATAATAAACGTTGGAGACAGCTTAGAGCGAAATTTTCTTTTCTAACGACGACGCACGTTCATACACGGCCAATCAATCCCGAGAGTTCCTACAGAGCTTTGGATGGGAGCTGTTTGATCATCCACCATACATCCCGGATTTGACGCCAAGCAAGTACTACCTCTTCCCAGAAATGACGACATATCTCTCTACGCAAAGTTTTGATACTGACGCCGAACTGCACCCCGATATAACCAGTGGTTTCTATCGCAAGTGGCAGAATTTTACAGAGACGGTATTGAAAAACTTGTACCACGATGTAACAAGTGGCTCATTTTGAATGGTGATAATGTACAAAAATTAGCTTAAGAGTCTATCTTTAAAATGCATATAATGAAATATGTTTTTTCCACAGTGACAATTTTTTATTTCTAAACGTTTGTCACTTTCTGGGTAGCCCTTGCAGTCACAGCTGTGTGTGGCCGGCCGGCACACAGGAGATCAGCCAGGTTTGCGCAACCTCGTTGCGATGATGAGAGATGCGTCGCCATACTACTTTCGGCGCTTTGTTCACTATCATTTGTCCATAGACACTCTGAAAACGCCTATGATTATCTGCGGTGCTCTGGTTTTCCACCAAAAGAAACTCAGTGACAGCTCTCTTCCTGGAACTCACCTCCGTTACAAAATGGTTCAGATGGCTCTGAGCACTATGCGACTTAACTGCTAAGGTCATCAGTCGCCTAGAACTTAGAACTACTTAAACCAAACTAATCAAGCACATCACACACATCCATGCCCGAGGCAGGATTCGAACCTGCGACCGTAGCGGTCGCTCGGCTCCAGACTGTAGCGCCCAGCCGGCCGCGGTGGTCTAGCGGTTCTGGCGCTGCAGTCCGGAACCGCGGGACTGCTACGGTCGCAGGTTCGAATCCTGCCTCGGGCATGGGTGTGTGTGATGTCCTTAGGTTAGTTAGGTTTAAGTAGTTCTAAGTTCTAGGGGACTTATGACCTAAGATGTTGAGTCCCATAGTGCTCAGAGCCATTTGAACCATTTTTTGTAGCGCCCAGAACCGCACGGCCACTCTGGCCGGCCCTCCGTTACAGACGCCATTTTGAAGACTACGTATGGGGCCGTTACATATCGGAGTTTATTAAACGAAAAGGGCTCAAACTGGGATATTCCACGATGGTCAAAACAAATTTCGCATTTTTTGGAAAAAACTATGTGCTGAGTAAGTGGACTATGGACAGACAAGATCCACCGCATTTTAACAACGAATTTCGAAAAGTGCTGAGAACTCTCGGTTCAAGAGAGAACGGACAAATGCCGACAGCCAAAAATTAACAGAAATTCGTGAATCTGTAAGAAGAACGATGTGCTAAGCTTACAACAACTAACACTTCAACAACCGATCTTGCAGGGAACCGGAGAAAATGCTTGTCCTACCTAAATTCGCTAACTGTCTTTAAGGCTTCTATCCAGTCATTTGTTGACATTTCTTGCGTGGCAATAGTGTTGTGGATTGGCAGCAGAGCCAACCCAGGAATACTAGAGGAAGCCGAAAGGCACGCGTTTTAGCTCACGCAGGCTTGCGTGAGGTCTGGAACAGGACAGGGAAATTAGACTTTAGAAAAACGGACGTAGCTGGTGGAATACTTAACTTCAATCCATAAATGGTGAACGTCGGTCTGACGGTACATGAGCATCACAAGATCAATAGCAACTGATAATGGCGCCTTGCTAGGTCGTAGCAAATGACGTAGCTGAAGGCTATGCTAACTATCGTCTCGGCAAATGAGAGCATATTTTTTCAGTGAACCATCGCTAGCAAAGTCGGTTGTACAACTGGGGCGAGTGCTAGGAAGTCTCTCTAGACCTGCCGTGTGGCGGCGCTCGGTCTGCAATCACTGATAGTGGCGACACGCGGGTCCGACGTATACTAACGGACCGCGGCTGATTTAAAGGCTACCACCTAGCAAGTGTGGTGTCTGGCGGTGACACAACAAATAGAATATAGCAAAATCAAAGCCATAACTATAAATTTAGCAATTAAAAAATCGTTCTCGCAAGAGAATCGTACAAACTTACCGGCTTTTGAAAATCGCGTAGACTGTCGCGTGGAGGACGTAATAAAAAGCGTCACTGGAGTAGAGAAACAAATGAACGAGTTGAGAACAAACAATTAGTCAGGTCCTGATTCAATATGAATTCAGTTTTACAAAGAGTACCGTACAGTACTGGACCCTTTCTTCGCTTTCATTTATCGGGAATCTCTCGCCGAGTGCGAAGTCCCAAGCGAATGGAAAAAAGCACAGGTGACTCCTGTATATAAAAACGGTCAAAGGAAGGGCTCTTAAAATTACAGAGCAATATTTTTAACATCGGTTTGCTGGAGTATCCTTGAACATATGTTCAGTTAGAAAATAATAAATTCCCTTGAGAAGGAAAAGCTTCTGTCCATAAATCAGCACGTTTTCAGAAAGCATCACACGTGCGAAACTCAGCTCTCCCTTTTCTAACATTACATCCTGGGAACCATGGGTGAAGGGCAACATGCGGTGTCCGTATTCCCAGATTTCCCCAGAGCATCTGAAACGGTGGCACACTGACAGCTGTTAGCAAAGGTACAAGCTTACGGGATAGGTTCCCAGATGTGTGAGTTTCTCGGAGACTTTTTGCGTAACAGAAGTCAGTATGTTGTCCGCCACGGCGAGTGTTCGTCAGAGACAAGAGACCGCCAGAAGTGCCCCAGGGAACTGTGACAGGACAGGATATTTTCTATATGCCGAAATGATCGGGCGAAAAGAGTAAGCAGCTGTTCGCTGATGTTGCTATGGTGTGTGGGAAGGCGTTGTCGTTCAGTGACTGTTGGATGACACAAGACGACTTACACAACACTTCTAGTTGGTGTGATGAATGGCAGCTAACTCTAAATGTGGAGAAATGTGAGTTAATGCAGATGAGTAGGAAAAACGAACCCATAATTTTCGAATATAGTGTTAGTATTGTGCAGTTATACAATGTCACGACGATTAAATATCTAGTCATAACGTTGCAAAGCGATATGTAATGCATTGAGCATGTAAGGATTCCAGTAGGAAAGACGAATAATAGACTTTGTTTTATTGGGAGAATTTTAAGAAAGTGTGGTTCATCTGAATGGGAGACCGCATATACACTACTGGCCATTAAAATTCCTACACCATGAAGATGAGGTGCTACAGAAGCGAAATTTAATCAACAGGAAGAAGATGCTGTGATATGCAAATGATTAGCTTTTCAGAGCATTCACACAAGGTTGGCGCCGGTGGCGACACCTACAACGTGCTGGCATGAGGAAAGTTTCCAACCGATTTCTCATACACAAACAGCAGTTGACCGGCGTTGCCTGGTGAAACGTTGTTGTGATGCCTCGTGTAAGGAGGAGAAATGCGTACCATCACGTTTCCGACTTTGATAAAGGTCGGATTGTAGCCTATCGCGATTGGGGTTTATTGTATCGCGACATTGCTGCTCGCGTTGGTCGAGATCCAATGACTGGTACGAGAATATGGAATCGGTGGGTTCAGGAGGGTAATACGGAACGCCGTGCTGCATCCTCAAGGCCTCGTATCACTAGCAGTCGAGATGACAGGCATCTTATCAGCATGGCTGTAACGGATCGTGCAGCCAAGTCTCGATCCCTGAATCAACTGATGGGGACGTTTGCAAGACAACAACCATCTGCACGAACAGTTCGACGTCGTTGGCAGCAACATGGACTAGCAGCTCGGAGACCATGGTTGCGGTTACCTTTGACGCTGCATCACAGACGGGAGCGCCTGCGATGGTGTACTCAACGACGAACCTGGGTGCACGAATGGCAAAACATCATTTTTTTGGATGATTCCAGGTTCTGTTTACAGCATCATGATGGTCACATTCGTGTTTGGAGAAATCGCGGTGACTGCACATTGGAAGCGTGTATTCGTCATCGCCATACTGGTGTCTCACCTGGCGTGATGGTATGGGGTGTCATTTGTTACACGTCTCGCTCACCTCTTCTTCGCATTGACGGCACTGTGAACAGTGGACGTTACATTTCAGATGTGTTACGACCCGTGGTTCTACCCTTCATTCGATCCCTATGAAACCGCATGTTGCAGGTCCTGTACGGGCCTTTCTGGATACAGAAACTGTTCGACTGCTGCCCTGGCCAGCACATTCTCCTAATCTCTCACCAATTGAAAACGTCTGGTCAATGGTGACCGAGCAATTGGCTCGTCATAAACCAGGCACTATTCTTGATGAACTGTTGTATCATGTTGAAGCTGCGTGGGCAGCTGTACCTGTACACGCCATCCAAGCTCTGTTTGACTCAATGCCCAGGCGTATCAAGGCCGTTATTACGGCCAGAGGTGGTTATTCTGGGTACTGATTTCTCAGGATCTATGCACCCAAATTGCGTGAAAATGTAATCATATGTCAGTTCTAGTATAATATATTTGTCCAATGAATACCCGTTTATCAACTGCATTACTACTTGGTGTAGCAATTTTAATGGCCAGTAGTGTATTACACTAGTAAGACCCAGTGTTGAGTATTGTTCGAGTGTTTCGAATCCACACCAGATCGGATTAAAGGAAGACTTCGAAACAATTCAAAGGCGGGCTGCTAGATTTGTTACCGGTACGTTCGGACAACATGCAACTATTACGGAGGTGTTTCAGAAATTCAAACGGGAGTCACCGGAGGAAGCCACGTTCTCATCGAGAGGCACTATTGAGAAAAAGTAACCCTGCATTTGAGGTTGATTGAAGAACAAGTCTACTGCCACCAGCTTGAATTTCACGTGAGGACCATGAAGGTAAACATGGAGAGATTGGAGCTCGTAGCGAAGCACACAGACACTCTTTTTTCTCTTGCTCTCTTCGCCAGTGAAAGAGAAAAGGAAATGACTAGTAGTGGTACAGTGTCCTCCCCTATGCCCCATATGGTGGCTTGCGGAATATGTATTTATATGTAGATGTTGACGAATTCAACTGGGACAACATACTTTTCCAGTTGTGAAAACAACTTAATATCTTGGAATGATTATCTGTGATAATATGAGCTCCTCACATCCGACGTATCATTACCATATGTAAAAAAGCCTGCGAAGTATGGTGGGGATATGATCGACGGACAGCAATTTCTTTGTACTGGTCCTTACTAAGGACATATTTCGATTACGGACAACTTTGCTACGGATTAGCATCAGACAGCAAGCTCCAAAGACTCGACCCAGTGCAGTACAAGCCCTGCGTGTAGTTACTGTGGCGTTCATGTCAACCCCTACCAAAGCATTACTGATTGAAGTGAGTGAACCACCGTCAGAGTTGCGACGAATAATCCTCTGCAAGAAATTCCACCTACGACTCCATTTCGACGAATATAAGAACATGAGCCACTTGACGAAAAAAATACTGGAGTTAGCATCCTACTCTGTGTGCGGAAGATATTGTGTACATAAGAAACTTCCACCCGTGGCAGCTGAATATATGGACATGAGGGCAATAAGGCACTAACTGTGGAAAGAAGTCTTCTCCCACATTACAACAGGCCATACGAAACGTCCTCTCTGCAGATTGATGTCAGGACCAGTTTGACGCGACAAAGCCAGGGCGCAAGTAATACTATCACGATGTGTGCGTGGTGTGTACATATTGGTCCAAGACTAGTGAAGAGGCCGGCTGTGCTTGTTGGGAACAGCGAAGCAAACAACCAGGGCTATACAAGCTTGGCGCACACTCCATTGTTATGACAGCTGAGCTGATTGCCATTTTGAAAGCCCTACTATTCGCACAGACTTCCACAGCAGACACAATTATCGTCACGTCTCGTATTATGTCGGCCCTGAAATTGATTAGAAACCACCATAATAGTTGTACCAACGTCATAGTTGCTGTAATTGTCAACGTTTTTCTTTTCGGGTGCAGAGTAACTGTCGCAATATCGTGATCCTATGGATGAAAGGGCACTGTGGGATACCTCGAAATGATTAAGTAGATGCTATAGCCAAGCAGGCATTTTTACATGGAGCTGATGAATACGATAAACTCTTTCTCACTGGTATGAAACCCAAGCGCAGAAAGCAACTGACCTCGGAATGGCTAGAGGAATTGTCTAAAATCAAAGGCAGTCGTTACGCACAGGTTCATCTCACGATTCCAGGAGAACCACGTGTAATAAGACACAAACATCAAGAATCGTCACGAAAATTATAGCATGGCTGAAAATTAGTCATTGGAAGTCCGAGATAAGCGACAACCTTCGTGTGTTTGCGGAGTGGAAGAATATTCAAACACATATTTCTACAATGTCCTCCGAACATGTATCACATAAATGTCCTTGCAAGCAGTTTTCGGGCCCTTAGTCATCAGTCCCAAAGCAGCTTCTAAGCCTTATTAGCATCCAACGAGGCAATAACGTATACGCTGCTGTGCTTCGTCAACAGTGCCAACATTAAGGTATGGCTCCCTCCCTACGCTGCCAATCTAATGCTCTGGTGAGCTTTAGAATGCCAGTGGAAGACCAAAGCTCAATTGACTCACTATTTCCCCAAGTGCTACTCTGCAGAATATGGAACGCACAGCTTCTGAATGTATGTCACTATGTACCTTATACGTGTATGTGTCTGAATACTGGTGTATCTATAAGTGTGGCTGTATCACACAACTCTGGTTCTTGTAAAATGTTCTCCTGTTCTGTCTGTGTGATACTTATAGACCTACAGAAATATTAATTCTATTCCCCAGCTCTTGAAACAATTTTCACTGGACGTAAAAAGAATATATTATTGTTAATTTAGACATATAGTCATTAATGCAGACCAAATTGGGAAATTCCCAAACGTGTACTAAAGGCGGTTTATCATTTCTTATTGTGTTAGTGGTAGGACTTTTATAGTATTCTAGCACTGTGAATCTTGTACTCCATTTCCGTCTTGTTTATTCGTTTTAGCATACTCTGATTGTAAATCTTGTTTTACATCGAATGACTCCTTTGTTGATCCTATGGAACATCGTACCAGGGTACTTGATGAATTGTCAAAATCAATTCTAATACATTTCCTGTGTTTGGATGGCTTTATTGTCACATTACGAAGGCCAATAAATTAAGCCACGTCTTTTGCTTTGTGCTTCTGGAAAAAATACAAAAAGTAGCAGACTGTCCACTACGAGAAGAACAGTGGGAAATCTGGTCTCAACAAATTATTTGGTTTTCCTGATCATCTCACTGAAGTTTTTAGAAACTTGTATCAAGATTCGAGTTGCGGTATGAAAACTAAAGATGGGAACATCTATTTTACTAACGTTCTGACAGCTGTCAGGGGAGGATGCATCTGGACATTGTCTGTGTTTACAATTCACACATATAACGTTCCTTCAGACATGCACCCATGCATGCAAATTTACTTCAGTTGTACTATTTATTGCTGACACATGAAAATTTGGGCCAATGTGGCATCGAACACGGATTTCCTCCTTATAGTGAATGTTCACCTTAAACACTTCGGCTATCCATGCACTCCTCCCATACCGACCCAAACCCCCCAAATGCACACTTGTCCACATTTCCTAAAGCTATCATTTTGTGATTCCTGCAATAGAGAGGGACATCAGTTGTGATCATAGTTTTTACGCGTCGAAGTATGTAATACACTTTATTTTATTGTACAGTGTCTGTGTTTACAGTTCCCATTCGCTATAATGTTCCTTCAAGCAATTACTACCGCTCAGACACTGAATAATACAGATATAGCAAACTTGTACGAGGGTCGTTCAATAAGTAATGCAATACATTTTTTTCTCGGCCAATGTCAGTTGAAATAAAGCGAAATTTACTGTCGGATATCATCTAATATTCCCACTTCAGTCCCTTAGCCTTCAATATACGTGGCCTTCAAGATGCCGTCTGTAACGAAGGTGCCTTCCGAGGATAGAGCTGTCACTGAGTTCCTTTTAGAGCGAAACCAGAGATTCGCAGATATTCACTGACGCTTGCAGAATGTCTACGGATAACCTGAGAGTGAACAAAAGAACAGTGAGTCATCGGGTGAGGCGTCTGTCGACACTGCAACATCGTTGCGCGAACCTGTCCGGTATCCCACGTGCCGGCCACCTCCACACAGCTGTGCTACCCTCAGGAAATTGAGAAAACGACTTCAGCGTGTTCGTTGGCACGAAAATGCAAACGAACTTCTCCTCCTCCAAGACAACTTAGGGCCTCACACAAGTCTGTGCACGCAAGAGGATCTCAGGAAACTTCAATGGGCCGGCCGGAGTGGCCGTGCGGTTCTAGGCGCTACAGTCTGGAACCGAGCGACCGCTACGGTCGTAGGTTCGAATCCTGCCTCGGGCATGGATGTGTGTGATGTCCTTAGGTTAGTTAGGTTTAATTAGTTCTAAGTTCTAGGCGACTGATGACCTCAGAAGTTAAGTCGCGTAGTGCTCAGAGCCATTTGAACCATTTGAAGCCAAACTTCAATGGACTGTTCTTCAAAAATGGTTCAAATGGCTCTGAGCACTATGGGACTAAACTTCTGAGGTCATCAGTTCCATAGAACATAGAACTACTTAAACCTAACTAACCAAAGGACATCACACACATCCATGCCCGAGGCAGGATTCGAACCTGCGACCGTAGCGGTCGCGCGGTTCCACACTGTAGCGCCTAGAACCGCTCGGCCACTCCGGCCGGCGACTGTTCTTCCTCATCCCCCCTACAGCCCCAATCTCGCACCTTCCGACACCCATCTGTTTGTCTCAGTGAAGGATACACTTCACTGGAAGTACGTGGGCAACGGGGAGGTTATTGGTACATCAAGGTGTTCAGCACGACGTCGACCAATAGAGTGGTAATTTGCGGGCATGCAGGACTTCCCAGTAACGTGGCTAAGGCCGCCGCACAGAACTGAGATTATGTTGAAAAATAGATTTTGTAGCCAAAAGAGTGAAGAATGATATGGTTTATTAGAATTCCGAATAATGCCAACTCATATTCGGAAAAAAAGTGTTACATTATTTACTGAACACCCCTCGTATTACGTGGCAATACAGGCCAAAACGACGAGAGTAACACTGTCTATCCTTGTGCGGGAATACACATAATGAGTGCGAACGCTAAGAAATGTAAACACTGTGTCGTATGGAAGTTTGGATCGGCGCGAGAGGTGTGGACGAATTGCCAAAGTGGTTATGCCACCGCTCGCGTTAAGGACGAAGTAAATATTCCAGAATTCGAAACAAGAACAGCGTTTAGCATAAATGACATAAAAGTAGACATATTAGTTGTTGCGAAACAACTCACATCACTTAAAAAAGGCAAGACTTCTGGTCCCGATAGTATACCAGACAGGTTCCTTTCAGAGTATGCAGACACAATAGCGCCGTTCATAGCAATCATATACAACCGCTTACTTGAAGAAAGGTCTGTTCCTAAAGACTGGAAAGTAGCACAGGTCGCACCAATATTCAAGAAAGGAGATAGGAATAACCCATTTTATTACAGACCCATATCACTGACCTCAGTTTGCAGTAGGATTTCGCACTCCAACATTATCAGTCACCTTGAAGAAAATGGCTTCTTGATACATAACCAACACGGATTCAGAAAATATCGTTCTTGTGCAACACAGCTAGCTCTTTATTCCCCTGAAGTAATGAGTGCTGTCGACAAGGGATCTCAGACCGATTCCATATTCCTCGATTTCCAGAAGGCTTTTGGTACCGTTCCTCACAAGCGACTATTAATCAAATTGCGTGCATATGGAGTATCGTCTCACTTGTGTGACTGGATTCGTGATTTCCTCTCAGAGAGGTCACAGTTCGTAGTGATAGAGGGTAAATCACCAGGTAGAACAGAAGTGATATCTGGCGTCCCGCAAGGTAGTGTCATAAGCCCTGTGCTGTTCCTGATTTACATAATGATGTTGGTGATAATCCGAGCAGCGCCCTTGGATTGTTGGCAGATGACGCTGTAATTTGTCGTCTAGTAAAATCATCAGACGATCAATTCCAATTATAAAATGATCTAGAGAGAATTTCTGTATGGTGTGAAAAGTGGCAATTGGCACTAAGCAAAGAAAAGTGCGAGGTCATCCACATGGGTACTAAAAGAAATCCGATAAATTTTTGGTATACGATAAATCGCACAAATCTAAGGGCTGCCAATTCGACTGAATACCTAGGAATTACAATTACGAGCAACTTAAATTGGGAAGATCACATAGATAATGTTGTGGGGAAGGTGGAACAAAGACTGGGCTTTGTTAGCAGAACACTTAGAAGATGCGACATACCTACTAAAGAGACAGCCTACATTACACTCGTCCGTCCTTTTCAGGAATATTGCTTCGCGGTATGGGATCCTTACCAGGTAGGATTGACGGAGGACTTCGAAAAAGTGCAAAGAAGTTCAGCTCGTTTCGTGTTATCGCCCAATAGGGGGGAGAGTGTCTCTGACACGATATGCGAGTTGGGGTGGCAATCACTGAAAGGCGGTTTTCTTTGCGGCGAGATCTATTTACGAAATTTCAATCACCAACTTTCTCTTCCGAATGCGAAAATATTTTGTTGACACCCACCTACGAAGGTAAAAAAGATCATCATAATAAAATAAGAGAAATTAGAGCTCGAGCGGAAAGATTGAGGTGTTCCTTTTGACCATGCACCATTCGGGTGTGCAATGGTAGAGAAGTAGTATGAAAATGGGTCGATGAACGCTCTGCTAGGCACTTAAGTGTGAATTGCAGAGTAACCATGTAGATGTAGATGTAGAACGGAGCAATCTCATTTCGAATCCCGGACAGACATAAATTTTCATCTATCACTAATAAATTGTACAGCTGACATCTAGCAGTACTCGCAATCTGCAAAAAATCTTGTATTTCATACGGCTGTTGATCGTCGGCAGTGTGCGTTCTTCCAAACAGCATGCACGTCTGAAGGACACTGCGTAATACCACTAACACACTGAAAAATAAAGAATTTGCGAACTTGTGTTACATGGGGACGACAGGCCAAAGCGACGATAGTAACATTGTCTCTTCCTCTGCGGGAGTACACATAATGATTGCCAGCACTAGAGACAGTAGATGTTGTGAGAAACAGAGGTTTGGATTGGTTCGGGAGGCGTGAACCGATACCAGGAGTTGTTAATGCGACCGCGCGCGTTAATCGGGAAATCCGGCTTTGATTTCTTTTGATGCACAAATTTTCATGTGTCTCTAATAAATTGCACAGCTGATGACTAAACGTAATCGCAACTTTCAAATCGATTTCTTCTCACTGTTCAAATACTGGTAAAACGCATGCTTTTTAAAAAAAATTATTTCTTTCACTAAATATGAGAGGGAAGTCTTTAGTTTACGTGTGTTTCAAAAAACTAATTCTTGTTTATTTTGAATACACACGTGACTTAGTCTATTTCTGGTTCACTTCCAACTGTTTAAGTTTCCTGTGATCGAAGACGTATGCAAGGAAAGCGCACCTACCTCGTGAAGTATAAAGTCGGCGAATGAATGTGGAGTCTGTGAATCCGTATCCAGTGTGGTGACTCCTCTTCATTGAACATAACGTACCTCGTTGCTGAAATTATTATTGAAGATAAATGATTGCTGAATCACTGTAATATAGCAGTTTATGGGAATTCATCATTTGTGGAAGAGTCCATGGTTGAGTGTTCATGCGAGATGGAGATTCAATGTTCATAGATAACGGTTTCATTCATATGAGATCGCACCGTCAGTTTATACCGAAGTCAACAATTGTTGTTTTATTATCAGCTACTATACATTACGCGTATGATGACCCCACACTGTCATTACATACATATTCCTCCGTCCACACCACAATGTATGTCAAACTTTTTCCATATTCGCTCACTTTACGTTGTATTACACTCTCATAATTAACTAATAATGCCGCGCGGGGTAGCCGCGCGGTCTAGGGCACCTTGTCAAGGCCCGTGCGGCTTCCCCCGTCGGAACTTCGAGTCCTCCCTGGGCATGGGTGTATCTGTTGTCCTTAGCGTAAGTTTAAGTTAGATTAAGTAGTGTGTAAGCTTAGGGACCGATGACCTCAGCAGTTTGGTCCCATAAGATCTTAACACAAATTTCCAAAATTAGTAATGTTGTTTGATATATTAAAGCAGTGGTCGGTACGTGCGAGTGTTTACAAGTGATACCAAATGTAATGCAGCACCTGTAAGATATCGATGTGCCTCATCTACAACATTTCATTACTTATTTTTCTGCAACTCCTCATAACTCCAAAAATGCATTTCTCCATTGCTTAACGAACAACGCTCACTTAGCTCAACGGTTCCCGTAGTGAAAATCCATGTCATCTTGACATCAAAATTTGGCTACACACTATGTGGAAGCTTTTCGTTATAAGCATCTTTGTTGTTTAATTTTGAAAATGCTGTTTAATTTATACAAAGCGCTCCTCGCTATTTTTAATTATGGTAGAGTAGTTGAATATGACAATGGTATAAAAAATATACATTTTCAATCACACATATTTTCAAAGATGTCGTACCCCGATTATATGCGACATTAGAAATTCCAAAATTTTCTGTGGTGCTGGCGCTACTGACACTTAATCCTGGTCATTACCATTTCCTCCAGTCCTCAACGTGTGAGAAGATGAAGTGGACAGAGCTGGCCTTTCGCTTGAGTGCTAACAATCTCGCCCACCATGCCTCTACCGCACTTAGGCCACAATTACGACGCCCCGTCGCTGCTAACAAGTACTGAGCGGATCTAATTCGCGTTTGTGGCGGCTCATTCGTTACGTCGCTTCCTTCACGAGTGGCTGTAGGTTATGTAACAGCCTATAAATTCTTCAGCTAGGCGGACATCTTGAGAAGCACAACATCGGATACAAGAGACGACACTGCGACATCACTGGAACACTTATAAGTTTTCCGTATACTTTTTCTTTTCGTAATATTCCATTAATTAATGGCTACACAGTTTATCAGTGTAATCTAGTGACAATCTCTCCGTTTAAATTGATCCTCATCTTTTCTTGATATATACAATGTCGAAATCATTGGATTACCATTGAAGAATTGCCTTGTGAAGAAATTTACGTATTTTCAAAATACACTTACTCTTATTGCTATTTTAAATAGAACGTGAATTTCTGCCTGGTCTAAAGCCAGCCGGGTTTCGTTTGTTACTCTTCTCTCTTGTTTTCACGGCCAACTTCATTGATCGCAGGTATTCTGTCGAAATTCGGAGCTTTTCACAATTCCTGTTACTGGCTTTTAGTGGTTGTAGAGAGGATTTCGTTTCGAAAAAGAAGCTATGTGCTGAAATTGATCGTTTATGTATAATAAATTACACTTTTAAACTACCCGTTTCACGGTACTCACACACCTGCCTGCTCTACAGGAGCTGCTCCACGTGGCAGTCCTGAGGTTTGTTGCAAGACGTGTGTCTTGGACGTTTGCTATCACGCACACGGTTCACAAACCCCACTGGGCGTCCTTGACGTGGGGCGTGACATTCAACCGTCCTTTTTGCTTACGAACCAGTTTCCTGTAGCCGTCGTTGTAGTCGCATAAGATGGTATGTAATAGACTGAGGAGATCTGGTAAAAGCTCGCGAGACAGGTGATGTGCGGTGTTACCACTAACTACTATACTGTGAAGTGGAACATTTGAAAGTCATCGGGCCGCACGGGGTTGCCGAACGGTCTAGGGAGCATTGTCACGGTACGCGCGGCTGCACCCTTCGGAGGTTCCAGTGCTCCTTCGGGCAAGGGTGCGTGTGTTGTCCTTAGCGTAAGTTAATTGAAGTTAGGTTAAGAAGTGTGTGAGTCAAGGGACCGATGACCCCAGCAGTTTGGTCCCATAGCACCTTATCACAAATTTCCAAGTTTTCCAAAGTCACTGGAACTTCAAACTTGTTTTACATCCGAACGGTACTTTTCCACAAATGGGTTTCTTGTGAAAACATTGTCTGTTATGTCCTCTCCACAACGCCTAGATGCCTGCAACTGGAACCTTAAAACATTTTGTAAAATGGCTCTGAGCACTATGGGACTTAACATCTATGGTCATCAGTCCCCTAGAACTTAGAACTACTTAAACCTAACTAACCTAAGGACATCACACAACACCCAGTCATCACGAGGCAGAGAAAATCCCTGACCCCGCCGGGAATCGAACCCGGGAACCCGGGCGCGGGAAGCGAGAACGCTACCGCACGACCACGAGCTGGGGACAAAACATTTTGTACATGCTAGTGAAATACCAGTAGATATAGTTGGGGCTCTAAAATTTTCTAGGAATGAACTGTAAATTCAAAATTACTGCAACACAGCCAGAGAATGTTGGACATGTACAATGCCAAAGAATTTTGTTTTACAATGTTTGTTCCTTACTTGAGAGCAACGGGATAGTACCATGCGGTCGTTCATAGGGGACTATTGAACACATTTTGATGTTTTGATTCGTCATCATACTGTTATACTGTTGGAAGTGCGATATTGAGGCAGTGTTATTAACTTCTAGGTATATTTTTGGAGACAACAGCGGACACCCACGGCGTGCATTTGACGACATTTGACCTTTACTGAGCGAGATGACGCAGTGGTTAACTCACTCGACTCGCATTCGGAAGGACGACGGTTCAAACGTGCCTCCGGTCATTCTGATTTAGGTTCTCCGTGATTTCCCTAAATCTCTTCAGGGAAATGCTGCAATGGTTCCTTTGAAAGGCCACAGCCGAACCCCTTCCCCGTCTTCCCTAATCCGATGGGACCAACGAAAAATATGGCTCTCAACACTATGGGACTTAACTTCTGAGGTCATCAGTCCCCTAGGACTTAGAACTACTTAAACATAACTAACCTAAGGACATCACACACATCCATGCCCGAGGCAGGATTCGAACCTGCGACCGTAGCGGTCGAGTGGTTCCTAGTGCCTAGAACCACTCCGGCCGGTGGGACCAATGACTCCACTCTTTGGTACTATAAAATAAATAAAATAAAATAAAATAAAATAAAATATTAATTTTTCTATCTGTATGATAGTGATTGGATGTAATTAATATTTGCTTATCTGGAACGTGGACGTTTAATTATTCGGTATCAGACGCTTGACAATGGCTTTTTCGTAAATGCAATGTTATTCGTAGTTGACCGTGAAATAAGACTCAAATAATCGGACTTCGTATTTAAATCGTTTCCAAAGACTGCTGCGGTTGGTGCGGACTCAAATCTAAATTCTCAATATTAGAGTAATTTTGCCAGCCATGTCAATACGTCGTACAGAGGTGACTGTCTACTAAACATAAAAAGTTTACACAGTTAGTTAAATCAGATATATTCAACCAATAAGCCTACAGTTAAATAATTCTACTTACTTTCATAAATATAAATTCTTTACAGAATCGAGTGCCTAGTAAGATTGCAACTCGCAGTGTTCTTATATAACATCAAATATGGCGGTGTGCCAGTCAATGAAATATACGTGCTTCCCGCACCACTTATCCAAGACCTCTCCCTTCTTAATGAAACATAAGAGTATCGTAATTGTGTTTTTTGTTTTATCAGCGACATAGCGCTGCAGTTCTGTGCCATAGGCTTTATTTATTTGTCAGAGATTAATTATTTAATTAAGATTTCGCGTTTCCGAGGAAACTCACGCACGGCATGCAAATGTGCCTTTATAGTACCCTCCGTCAAACCAACCAACCAACTTGGCCTTTGCGCGTGGAGGTGATTTTGCTCAATGGTATTTTCTTGGGACAGGGAGTGAAATGAAACCCGTTACGCTCATAGCGCAGACAACATTGTGAGCTGGAGCTCTCAAGTTCACATGCAGACCAACATTAGACCACTATCACATCCGATTGCCTGATTAATCTGTATACTGCACGACTCCACCAGCCGGCCAAATGAAGACCCACAAAGCGACCCGTTTCACATTCTGCCAGGTGCTGATATCGCTGTCTCAGACGATTACAGAGCCTCCGTGTCCTTGACAGTGATCACTCAACACCTATCGGTGTTCAGACCCCTTAACAGAAATACGTAGGTCTATTGATGGCCGTTAGACCTGTCACAGAGAGCTGCAACTCTAATAATATATGGTACACATCCGCCGTGTACGAAGTTATATTGACATGTGACCTCGTCTTTTGGGTGTTTCACTTTTTTTCAGGTTCTGTTCGTTGTCTTTTCCTACCTGTCGTTCATATCGATTCATGGTCGTAGTACAGTTTTAAATCCTGCTAGTACGACTGAACCGATGCTCATTGTTTTCTGTTTCGGCAAATGTGCAATGTTTCTCTGTCAAACGGATCTCTGAATAACATTAATCTGTCGACCATATTTTATTCAATTATTTCACGTAGCCATGCAGACAGAGTCGGTGCCATTACTAATCAGTATGTCTCAGGTGGAGCCCGATTACTTGCTGTATCTTGATTGAATAACAATTATAGATTGTATTAAAACCAATAAGACTCATTCCTCCCGTGTAGCAGGTCCAGTAAGTAAAGTTATTTGAGATTGTAAATGTGGTCCAAGTAGGCAGTATTCTTCTTAGTATCTGTACGATTGGCTAATTGCGACCTTGGGCCATTTTCAAGCACATTTATTAAGCTTACAGCTTCATTTTTCATTGTAATACATCGCTGTTTGTGTCGGATAATAGACGTAACTATGATCAATATCGTATTGTTTTTGTGCCACATACGCACAGAACTGAGACATATTCCTGTCCACAGGTACCGGCGACGTAAAGAATACAGCCTACATGGGCCATGTTTTCATTCTAAAGACAAAAACAAAATTTTAGAATGAAGTAATTGTATAAACTGTCGTTCCTGACTGGTAATTCCATTCTGCCGTTGAACAAATTAGTTGTTAACTCATAGGTAATGTAGGTAGAACCCAAGATACTTACGGTTTAGTGAAACGCACAGTCTTGTGTTAAGCACGAATCATTAGGGAAGTTAATATATCTAAAAATTGTACTGCTGGGTGCTACATGAGTGTGATGGCAATTGTAACAGCGAAGCAGAATTCGAAACAAGAAGAAAAATAAATAAATTTAAAACCACTGGAATCTGACAGTCTTCGGGAAGGAAGGCTGTTGTCAAACCGAAGGTTAATTGGGCTGGGACAGTGCTTTATAATAGCGACGGTGCTGCTGGAGGTATTATGACTTTGCCTACCTTCGAGCTTTTTATTGATTTACCGAACCAGCTGCAGCGGGATTTCACTTTGACATGGACCCCAAACTACGGCGCAAATCATAACTTTCTTCATTAACTAACATTGCCGGAGATGAATAAAATAAGTGACAGACAGATATCCTCGGACTGACTGAAGTACAGATCTTTGGATTCGTTGTCTGGCACTCGCAAAGTGATCCTCTGAGCTTTTCAGATGACCATCGGCATAAATGTTTCAAACAATCGAAAACACAGAAGCAATAAACAAATTACTTAGGAAATTTCAAACCAAAAATTAGAACTACGCCAATTAGTTTGGGACTGCGACGTGGTGATACTACAGAAGGAACTTTAGACAAGTACTGGTTAACATATCTTCCAGTGTGTGTAAGAAGGAAATGGGGGCGGTCAGCTTCACTATGGACAAAAAGAATTCTAGGCATGGAACAGATTTAACCAATGCCTAAAGGAACACTAGAAAAAAAAATGAAGACTGATACGCAGTAAGTGTGAAGTATAAGGCAGTATATATATATATATATATATATATATATATATATATATATATATATATATAGCGTGTGTGTGTGTGTGTGTGTGTGTGTGTGTATGTGTACGCCATGCACAAAACAATTGTGGTTATGTATGCCGTACAAAATAGTTTCACTAGCGAATTATTTGGTAAACAACTTGATCAGCTAAGACAACGTCAACTCACGGTTTTGTGTATTTAGGAAGCCTTCCGGCTCTTATCATCTGACCGAGAAGATTGCAACGAATCTTGTTGCAACAAAATGGAATACACCGTTTAATCTTGGAATCCCTTCATTGGTCATGGGAGAAGTAACATTTAAAAAAAAAATATCTTTGCAGCGTTTAGATATTTGTTTATCAGCTGCCTTAAGTTTGAAGCAACAGTAGAACTCTTTTATCGACAATATTTTTCTACATCTACATTTATACTTCGCAAGCCACCCAACGGTGCGTGGTGGAGGGCACTTTATGTGCCACTGTCATTACCTCCCGTCCTGTTCCAGTCGCGTATGGTTCGCGGGAAGAAGGACTGCCGGAAAGCCTCCGTTCGCGCTCGAATCTCTCTAATTTTACATTCGTGATCTCTACGGGAGGTATAAGTAAGGGGAAGCAATATATTCGATACCTCATCCAGAAACGCACCATCTCGAAACCTGGACAGCAAGCTACACCGCGATGCAGAGCGCCTCTTTTGCAGAGTCTGCCACTTGAGTTTGCTAAACATCACCGTAACGCTATCACGCTTACCAAATAGCCCTGTGGCGAAACGCGCCGCTTTTATTTGGATCTTCTCTATCTCCTCCGTCAACCCGACCTGGTACGGATCCCACACTGATGAGCAATACTCAAGTATAGGTCGAACGAGTATTTTATAAGCCACCTCCTTTGTTGATGGACTACATTTCCTAAGGACTCTCCCAATGAATGTCAACCTGGTACCCACCTTACCAACAATTAATTTTATATGATCATTCCACCTCAAATCGTTCCGCACGCGCAATCCCAGGTATTTTACAGAAGTAACTGTTACCAGTGTTTGTTCCGCTATCATACAATCATACAATAAAGGATCCATCTTTCTATGTATTCGCAATACATTACATTTGTCTGTGTTAAGGGTCAGTTGCCACTCCTTGCACCAAGTGCTTATCCACTGCAGATCTTCTTGCATTTCGCTGCAATTTTCTAATGCTGCTACTTCTCTGTATACTACAGCATCATCCGCGAAAAGCTGCATGGAACTTCCGACACTATCTTCTAGGTCATTTATATATATTGTGAAAAGCAATGGTCCCATAACACTCCCCTGTGGCACGCCAGAGGTTACTTTAACGTCTGTAGACGTCTCTCCATTGAGAACAACATGCTGTGTTCTGTTTGCTAAAAACTCTTCAATCCAGCCACACAGCTGGTCTGATATTCCGTAGGCTCTCACTTTGTTTATCAGGCGACAGTGCGGAACTGTATTGAACGCCTTCCGGAAGTCAAGGAAAGTGACATCTACCTGGGAGCCTGTATCTAATATTTTCTGGGTCTCATGAACAAATAAAGCGAGTTGGGTCTCACACGATCGCTGTTTCCGGAATCCATCTTGATTCCTACAGAGTAGATTCTGGGTTTCCAGCAGCGTCGATAGGTAATTTTTAGAATTCGCCGAACATATTATAGTGGAAGAATTAAATTATTCCCATCCTTATTTTGTGCCGACTTTAATTAGTTTATCGATGGATTAATGAGCTCATATTTTCACCATTCGCTAGAAATGAGGGCATTTCTTCAAGGGAAAATTGTGTAGCCTTCTTCTCTGAACAATAAATAAAAGACAGATGCCTGCCATTGAAGAGTATCTCCATGGTGTAGAGAAAAATAGTCACATAGGAAACGAGCAGTGAAGGCTGAAGTGTAGTTTCAATAGCAAACAAATCTCTTCCTAATGTCTCAAGAAGTTTATGTCCCGAGTGTCAGGGAGTTGGAGAGGGATCTGTTACCGTCACTGACTTGCTTTGGTTTTTGTTACATGCTCTGGATGCTAAAACTTTTGAACTGTTATGACATTTTAAGCTGTTGATGGAAGCCAAGGTGACAAGTACGGGATACAACAGGTATAAGTGCAGATATATGTATGTTGGACCCTAACACGTACAAAGGCATTGAGTTGATTGCTTTTTCTCTGCATTCAGCTGTCTTCCCACAAAGCCGTGCGCAGTGGCCGCGTGGTTTGAGGCCCCATATCAAGGACTGCATGCCCCCCCCCCCCCCCCCTCACCACGCCAGTGGTTCGAGTCCTCCCTCGGGCATGGGTGTGTGAGTGTGTGTGTTGTTCTTAGCATAAGTTAGTTTAAGTAGTATGTAAGTCTAGGGACTGATGACCTCAGCTGTTTGGTCCCTTAGGAATTCACACACATTTGAACATTTTCTTCCCACAAACACGTCACAAACGTTGCAACCAGATGTTTTCTGCACGGCTGCACAATTAAGTGGACTATAAATGTAATATCTGGTCGTGAATTGATTCAGAGGGCCAGATCCTGCTAAGGAGGGAGTGATAGATGATTCAGAATAAAGGATTGGTAACACATCTGAACCAAAATTTCTCTTTGGTGACAGTAATGAGTGCATTGAAGACACCATCCCAACACACGGTTAAAAAAAAAGCATTTCACAGGCTACAAAAAATGTGCTGTAGACCTTATGCACATAAGTGCAAATGTAGACGAGATGTGGCTCAAATTCAAAGATATAGTAGCAACAGCAATTGAGAGATTCATACCTCATAAATTGGTAAGAGATGGAACTGATTTCCCATGGTACACAAAACAGGTCAGAACGCTGTTGCAGGGGCAACGGAAAAAGCATGCGAAGTTCAGAAGAACGCGAAATCCCGAAGATTGGCTAAAATTTACAGACGCGCGAAATTTGACATGGACTTCAATGCGAGATGCCTTTAATAGGTTTCACAACGAAACATTGTCTCGAAATTTGGTAGAAAATCCGAAGAAAGTCTGGTAGTATGTAAAGTACACAAGCGGCAAGACGCAGTCAATACCTTCGCTGCGTAGTGCCGATGGTACTGTTACCGACGACTGTGCCGCTAAAGCGGAATTATTAACGCAGTTTTCCGAAATTCCATCACCAGGGAAGACGAATGGAATATTCCAGAATTTGAAACACGAACAGCAAGTCTTCAGGTCCAGATTGTATACCGATTACGTTCCTTTCAGATTACGCCGATACAATAGCTCCCTACTTAGCAATCATATACAACCGCTCGCTCACCGATAGATCTGTACCTACAGATTGGAAAATTGCGCAGGTCGCACCAGTGTTTAAGAAGGGTAGTAGGAGTAATCCATCGAACTACAGACCTATATCATTGACGTCAGTTTACAGTAGGGTTTTGGAGCATATACTGTATTCAAACATTATGAATCGCCTCGAAGGGAACGATCTATTGATACGTAATCAGCATGGTTTCAGAAAATATCGTTCTTGTGCAACGCAGCTAGCTCTTTATTCGCACGAAGTATTGGCCGGTATCGAAAGGGGATCTCAAGTTGATTCCGTATTTCTAGATTTCCGGAAACCTTTTGACACCGTTCCTCACAAGCGACTTCTAATCAAGCTGCTGGCCTACGGGGAATCGTCTCAGTTCTGTGACTGGATTCGTGATTTCCTGTCAGGAAGGTCGCAGTTCGTAGTAATAAACGGTAAATCATCGAGTAAAACTGAAGTGATATCAGGTGTTCCCCAGGGAAGCGTCCTGGGACCTCTGCTATTCCTGATCTATATAAATGATCTGGGTGTGCAATCTGAGCAGTTCTCTTAGGTTGTTCGCAGATGATGCTGTAATTTACCGTCTAGTAAGGTCATCCGCAGACCAGTAACAGTTGCAAAGCGATTTAGAAAATATTTCTGTATGGTGTGGCAGGTGGCAGTTGACGCTAAATAACGAAAAGTGTGAGGTGATCCACATGAGTTCCAAAAGAAATCCGTTGGAATTCGATTACTCGATAAATAGAACCATTCTCAAGGCTGTCAATTCAACTAAGTACCTGGGTGTGAACAACTTCAGTTGGAAAGACCACATAGATACTATTGTGGGAGCCGGCCGAAGTGGCCGTGCGGTTAAAGGCGCTGCAGTCTGGAACCGCAAGACCGCTACGGTCGCAGGTTCGAATCCTGCCTCGGGCCTGGATGTTTGTGATGTCCTTAGGTTAGTTAGGTTTAACTAGTTCTAAGTTCTAGGGGACTAATGACCTCAGAAGTTGAGTCCCATAGTGCTCAGAGCCATTTGAACCATTTTGAACTATTGTGGGGAAGGCGAGCCAAAGGTTGCGTTTCATTGGCAGGACAGTTAGAAGATGCAACAAGTCCACTAAAGAGACAGCTTACTCTACACTCGTTCGTCCTCTGTTAGAATATTGCTGCGCCGTGTGGGATCCTTACCAGGTGGGATTGACGGAGGACATCGAAAGGGTGCAAAAAAGGGCAGCTCGTTTTGTATTATCTCGTAATAGGGGAGAGAGTGTGGCAGATATGATACGCGAGTTGGGATGGAAGTCATTACAGCAAAGACGTTTTTCGTCGCGGCGAGTTCTATTTACGAAATTTCAGTCACCAACTTTCTCTTCCGAATGCGAAAATATTTTGTTGAGCCCAACTTACATAGGTAGGAATGATCATCAAAATAAAATAAGAGAAATCAGAGCTCGAACAGAAAGGTTTAGGTGTTCGTTTTTCCCGCGCGCTGTTCGGGAGTGGAATGGTAGAGAGATAGTATGATTGTGGTTCGATAAACCCTCAGCCAAACACTTAAATGTGAATTGCAGAGTAATCATGTTGATGTAGAATGTAAGATAAGAGAAATTTGGGCTTGTACAGAGGCAGTAGTTTCTCCCTTGCTCTTTCTATGAGTGGGGCAAAAAGGAAAAGAGTAATAGTGGTATCAGATCCCCTCCGCCACACACCATATGGTGGATTGCGAAATATTTATGTAGATGTAGAACATAGAAAATGACTAACGATAAGTTCTTCAGCATGCTGCATTAATGCAAAAAAAAGTTTGTAGCATCACATTTCTGATCTTGATTTGAAAAGAAAATCTCAAATTCCAAAAGTCCGATAAACGTTTAGATAGTTCTGAATGAGCAGTTACTTATTATCCTTTGATGTAGAATTACCCTCAGAATGTGTTTTCAGCGATCATGTGAGAAGCACAAGCTGCAGTCTTCAGCCTCCTCTCGCCTGGAGCAGAAGTGACCTGGGATTTATTCCCCTCCTAAAGACTCACAGGGATCAGTTGCAAAATGTCTCAATGGTTCACTGGCCACCACCGCTCTCATGGATGAGTGACAAGCCAGCTCACTGGATCTCCATTCCCCATCACTCTTGCGGATCACACTGCATAGTGTCTAAATAGTTCTCCATTCCACACCACTCTCACGGATCAGTCCCAAGCTAGCTCACTGGCTCACAACTCCCCACCACTCTTGCAGATCTCATCGCAAAGTGAATTAGGAGTCATTCCCCTTCCTGTGAGTCACACAAAGCGACTTGAGTCACTCCACTGTCTGTGCACTTGGAACATGTGCATTGCGTGAATTTTTTCAAAGTTCTCTCGCTCTCTTTGTGTAAACTATTAGACCAAGAGAAAAAAATTGCAAAAACTCAAAAGCTGTAACGTCTAGAAGAAACGTGTTGCAGTATGATATGCACTGCCTCTGAGATTCATAAGCGGTTTAGTTCTTCTGTTATCGAAGGTGCAGGTTTTCCTTCAGGTTTCCAGTCTTCGGTGGAGCATATTTATTGTGTAGTCGAGTTATGGTATTTGTAACTTCATGGAGTTTGGCTGCTATGTCCAGTAATGGAATGGAATTCTTTCTCCCGCAGTATTTCTTGCGCCTCTTCTGCAAGTTCAGGCACATTGATACACTTTTTTACGCAGTCAGTTGCAGTTTATTCGTTGGATAGTTTAGCGAGTACATCGTGAGTATGACGTTCTGGGCTGATATTCTAGGTACAAATTATTCTGTCTGTGGATTTCAAGGCCAATGTATGTATGAGAGGGTAAATGTTGGCTGCATTATGTGTAGGTGCAGGCTGCAGTAGTGTTGCATTTGAAGAGGAGAGCATAAGCTTGACTTTCACAGAAGAGGGTCAGGAATTTTCTCTTAGTGTTATCGGGTTTATTCGTTTGCTCCTATGTCAGTTCAAATATTGAGATGTCAGTTTCGAAACAGGTTTCCAGTCTACTTTCTGAGGTCTGTAGAGGATACAGGTTAGACACTTTTTGTCACAGGGTTTGATATTTAAGAACATATATTCAATTCAGTTCTCTTTATTACTGTTAGATGTATCACGGTCGGAAATAAGTCAAAGTGATTGTATGCTGGTACTCCACCTCCTTATCTGTTATTTTGGTGATGGTTTAGGGCAGTGTGGTCTATATTCAAGGGAGTGGACAGTGTGCTTGGCTTGAGCCAGATGTCCACGTCCAATAGAAGTATTACATTGATGTCGGTATTTGGGAATATATGACGGAGTTAGTCAAGATGACTTGAAAGCGACTAAACATTTACGTAAGCAACATGGAGTATTGTGCGTTTGGTTGTACACGTCCTGAGGATACGACATCTGGCTGCGGCAGTGGCTATGGCTGGTCTGCCTGCCCGGTAGAAAAAGAGCGAGGAATGCGCTCGGAGGATGTGGGTGACGAAACCCGTACACATTGGTGCAGAAAGTAACCCTAGGAAGCTAGTGTAAACCGGTCAACTAGTTTTGCAGCAGTAGTGTGACAAGGAAAGTGGAGGTAGGAAAACGAGTCACTCTAACAAGAGGAGCCTAACAAGGGAACCTCCCCATCGCGCCCCCCTCAGATTTAGTTATAAATTGACACAGTGGATAGGCCTTGAAAAACTGAACACAGATCAATCGAGAAAACAGGAAGAAGTTGTGTGGAACTATGAAAAAAATAAGCAAAATATACAAACTGAGTAGTGCATGTGGAAGATAGACAACATCAAGGAGAGTGTGAGCTCAGGAGCGCCGTTGTCCCGTGGTTAGTGTGAGCAGCTGCGGAACGAGAGGTCCTTCGTTCAAGTCTTTACCTTGGGTGAATAGTTTACTTTCTTTATTTTCGCAAGGTTATGATCTGTTCGTTCGTTCATTGACGTCTCTGTTCACTGTAATAAGTTTAGTGTCTGTGTTTTGCGACCGCACCGCATGACCGTGCGATTAGTAGACGAAAGGACGTGACTCTCCAATGGGAACCGAAAACATTTCATCACAAGGTCATAGGTCAACCGATTACCCCGCAGGAAAACACGTCTGATATATTCTATACGACACTGGTGACGGCATGTGCGTCACATGACAGGAATATGTTGTCGACCCACCTAACTTGTACACTTGGTGAATAGGTAAAAAGATTCTTCTGCCTTGCCCGATTTAGGTTTTCTTGTGGATGTGACAGTTGTCTGAAAATAAAAAACTGAACTTTTCACTCGAGGGAAGGATTGAACCTAGTACCTCTCGTTCCAGAGCTGCTCACGCTAACCACGGGACCACGGCGCTCCTGAGCTTATACAACCCTTGATGTTGCCTACCTTACGAATGGACTACTCAGTTCGTATATTTTGCTTATTTTTTTATAGTTCCACACAACTTCTTCCTGTTTTCTCGATTGATCTGTGTTCAGTTTTTGCAGGCCTATCCACTGTGCCAACTTATGACTAAATCTGAGGGGGGTGCGATGGGGAGGTTCCCTTGTAAGAACTTTACCTCACCGATTTGATTCACATTGACAGGTTGTGTAGGGCACATGCAAGACATCAAAAGTTGTAAATAGGTAGATGCAAGCCTCAACCGTTCTCCAGAAAATCGATTTCGAACATTTTACGCGTACTTACACGTTTCGTGTAGCGGAAAGTAATCGAAGATTCCGCAGTCGAACGAGTAGGTGCTTTGTTTTATAAGACGAGATTTGTTTGTTCACGTAATTCAAACAACAGCTACCCGCGTTACGCTGCGAAATTGTGTGGTACCCAGGAACCGTTTACGAATGTAAACCAAGATTCTTTTGCAACAGACATATTGAGAAAACCATGCACATACAAAGATGATTCATCTGTACGTCGCAATAATTATTGCTTACCATGTTTCTATGATCAGTGTTATTCTGATTCATGCAGTGCTCCTTAGGTTACAGATTAAACTTGTCCCAGAGTTAGAAATAAATAAAATGACTATACTGATATGACTGACAGTTCTGTGCATGTCATTTTCAAATACTTACGAAAATTTCTTTCTCCGTTTTTCAGGCCGTAGATTATAAAAATAATAAATTAATAGTTCAATGTGTGTAATTTGCATAGTCATAACAAATCTAGTGAATTACATCGGAATGTAATAAAGAAGCTTTGGCAGGGAGATTGGATTCTAAGACCTCGCGCTTTACAGGAAAAAAAAATGACACAGACAGCTTAGGGCTGATTGGAGAGAAGGCTGGCAGGACTCCAAACCCGAGGCGTGGTCACGATGCTCGCTCCAGCCTGTCACTGTGCTGATCCCTCACATGGACGAGGTACTAGGTCACCTTTTTTATTTCATTACTCATTTTTTATATTTTTTAGTCTTTATGAAAGAATAACTTAATAGCCATAAATTCCACAATTCTTGGTCTCGAAAGAGAACATTTTTTTTCTCTCGGAAGATAACAATGTGAAAAGTCTCCAGAACAAAGAAAAAGAAAAAAGGAAAAGAAACAAAGCTATCGAATTCTTTGAAAATTCAAGACAAGGTGCAACGTATTTTCAAATAAAGCACGATAACGTGGAAACCTGTGCCACGTCCGACGATCGTTCACCATATATCGGCGAAAGACACAGGGGTCGGGATTACTGTCAGATCCGACTACATTGTGGGCGTAGTATCTGAGGATCCATACGGTCGAATTAGTCTTCGTCAAAGGGAAAATAGAAAAGTTCGGACACAGAAAGTTACTTCAGATGATGGGGTAAGGAAAGCCACTTGTCGGTGAATCACTGCCAGTATTGTCGTCCGCAAGAGAGGAACCAGTATGGTAATGGTTTAAATGGCTCTAAGCACCATGGGACTTAACTTATAAGGTCATCAGTCCCCTAGAACTTAGAACTACTTAAACCTAACTAACCTAAGGACATCACACACATCCATACCCGAGGAAGGATTCGAACCTGCGACCGTAGCGGTCACGCGGTTCCAGATTGTAGCGCCCAGAACCGCTCGGCCACCGCGACCGGCTGTATGGTAATGAATCAGGTTGACAGCATATATCGCAGAGAATGGTAGGACTAAGACCAATGCGATGGTGACATTCGTTGGTCGGGACCAGATTGTGAATGACCCTATACCACGATGAGGCGACTTTTTTTGGGAGGATAGGAAGACCAACGTGAAACTACACTGTTTACCAGGTTATCAATGTATCAGCCATTTCAGCAGGGACGAGGAAAGATTGTACTCCCCAACGAGAAAGGAAAGATTTGTTGGTAAGGTGTGTGAGTGATAAAATGTCGGCTTCCAGGAAACTTATTATAATTCAAAATTCGCTTGTGTGCGACGTTTATAGTTGATCCGGCCAACATCGGAAGGGGGAGTAATATTGGCTGGTCGAAGACACGTAAATAAGCGAGATGTAATAGAATGAGTAGCTCGAGTACACGTGAAAACGTTACATTGCATAAGCGATACTGAAGCCTTCACTTTGATGTTGGGAGGTTCCAACCCTCCAACCACTTCATACCAAAGTAGAGAAATATGACTTTTCCAAAGGCAACGACCGGATAATTGCATCAATTTGCGCGCCATCATCGCGAGAAGCGGGCATAGTTTTGCACAATAGTAAACTTTGTGGAAATGTACGAATTTAAGATCTGCACTTTGTGAAGAAGATTAAGGGCACGGCGTTCGTGTTCACGAATTGCCCCTCCAATTCGATTCGTCACCTCCCGACAACTGAGTGCAGCCTTTGCATTGCGCGGCGATTGACGGTAATTCTCAACGATTTGTGGCTACAATCACCATTGCCCATGGAGTGACTAACCGATGAGAACCGCGCCATGATAATAGGGTACATTTCCGTTCACTAATGTGGAACCCAAATACAGAAAATGTAGCAATCTAGCAATACAGAGCTTCACCCGCTTACGCTCGAACCGAGAGGGTTTCTCTTAATATCTTCCACCCACATAATTGATCAGCAGTACGGAGAAGGAGAGGTTCTAAGGGCATGGTAAAATGCGACATGGAAAGGTGGTTCCCCTATGGTAAGCCTAGGGAGTAAGTTGTCCATTCACTACAACACATGCTTTAATACCAGCAAAAAGACTGGAAAATACCGGAAACGCAGTATGATTCAGACCGGCTGCCATGACTATCTTTTATCAAGAAATCGTTATTGGCCCGGTCAGTTTCTTTATTAAAATCAATAAAGAGCCAGGCCCCAGAGACAGAAGTCTCTGCAGCCACCGACACGACAACCCAGCATTCGACTATAGAAGTCAGAATCGTGAGCACAAGCACACAGCTTTGGTGCACAGCAAGAATTTTCTTTAGCAATATCGACAAACCTGGGTGACAGCTTTGTAATCGAAATTAAATAGTGTGATCGTGTGGATTTTATCAACATCCGGACGTCCCCCACGGATCACCTCATTCACCAAAGACGCAATGGTGTCAACTACAAGAGGTCAAAAATATACACAAAATTACTTAGGAATACCGTCGACAAACTGTTAGGCGATATATATTATCTCGAGCAAATTCCCTTAGAAATTCATCACTTAATGCGGGAGTAGCCACGCAGTGCAAGAGAGGATTAAATCCAACAGGAACAAATGTATCAGTAACAAGGACATCATAAAGGTCCGTAAAGTAATTATAGTTCGCTCTGGAAATGTCGTGTTCGGACGTCAGTAGGTGACCATAGGTGTGAGTGATGGACGCGATACATGCTCTTTTTCGACGCGTCCGCAACAGGCTGAGGTGGTATAAGGAGGTCAGTTTATCCTGTAGGAATGAGCGGATTTTATTGCACCCTGAGTCCTTCCATTTGTTGTCTCTTTAAATGAAGAAGCTTCGATTTCACACGGCGGGCATCCATAATCCGTAAGGCAGCTTGTCTGGCACCTTCATGAAGTTGTCGCAAGACGGAATAATAAAATTCCTGTGCCCGACGGATATACGTCGCCCTCACACCACCGTAACACATTAACCCTTCTCGGTGCAACGGCTTTGCATGCCCTGACTGCCATTCCACAGGAGGAAGGTAACAGTTCCGTGAACGTAATCTAAAGGCCAAAACCTCTAGAACGATAATCTCGAGGGAAGGATCCTTTAAGAGAGATGTGTTCAACATCGGGTGGAGGGGATACTGTTTCACTCATTCCGGCACATGGTTTAAGGTTACAGTTACGATACAGTGGTCAGTGAAGCAAGTGGGTATCACGTCTATCGCTAACGTTTGTCCACATAAAGAATCAGAAAGATAAAAGCGATCGAGTCTGCTGCTGGAAGTAAGTGTAAAATGCCTTCCCCATGAGGAGAATGGGACGGTGACAGATCAAAGCATCGCATGTTCGTGAAGAGCGCACCAAATCATATAGTTCCTTATGGAAATTAAAATCAGGGCGCCGATCCGTAAGACGCAAACTTAATTAAAATCTCCGCCCGACCGAAAGTTCTGGTGAGTTTTACAAATTAAACGAATTGCATCCTCTTTATAAAAACGCAAGAATCTGTGGAACGGCCAGACCCTGAGAGGCATATAGAAGAATTAAAGTAAGGTCACTATATGTGCAGCCGATTCCTCGACCGTTATCAAGAACTTCAGAAATCAGTCAGTGGTACTCCCTCTCTCTGAAATGGAGCAGTACCGCAGACCCCTTGTAGGGAAGCAGCCTACTCACGCTGTAGTAAATTCACATCAATTTCCATTGTGTGCCAGCCAGTCTGCTGTAACTAGCTCTGACGTCATAAATGTTGCGAAATACCTTAAAAATCAAGCAAATGACCTAAAACTTTTCTAGCATGTCAGGAATAATACTAAATTAATATGTGTTAAATATCTGTTCGATAACTTCAGCCGTTTTCGAGATTTGGACGTTTTTCTGAAAAAATCATTGGCACAACAGAAAAGAGCTAGAGACTTCAAAATTTATATTTAGATTCATCTTTCATAATGATTTAATAAAAACAGGACTTTGGATATCACAAATTAAGATTTTAGTGGAAATTCAATTTTCTGGTTTTCATCTCAAAACTGAAGGAAGCAAGATAGATCAAGTAGGCTAATAAATAAGGCTAGGATGTTTAGATTTAAATAGGTTGGAGGCCCGCTATGACTATGAAGATGGGTAAAGTTTCTTTTTAATTCCTATAAAATTATAGCGGTAGCGGATCTCAAAAGGACCAGTTCAGAGCTCATCTACTGCGTGCAGTGTAATTAAATTAAGTCTCTCGCCCAAAATATTTAACTTAGCCACGTCAAAATTTTATTATCAATACTTACCTGCGTGCTGAATGCATGTTTAAATTAAGAGCTTCATCGGCCATCAGCAAAAGAAGCTATAAATTATTATGTAACTTGAAGTGGTGCGTTACTAGCCCAGAGGCTAGTCGGGAGAGCCGATTTGATCAGGCGTTCCCTTAGCCGTCCGCACCGCGGCTTTATATATAAGAACGCTGCGCGAGGAAAAAAGGCCCCAGTTCTCTCCAGACGCTGAATGACACGCCATCTGTGTCGGGAGTCGCGTCGCATCGGTATCACTGCTACAAACAGCCTTGGGTGCCGTATTAAGTTACTAGAGATACGCGGAACCATGAAAACATTTCAAGTGAAGTGTTAATTCGGGGATGATTTTCATTATCTAGCTTCAGTTTGCGTATTGTCGTATTTTCACGTGCCGTCGCGGGACAGACATTCTACCAATTATTTAGCGTGGCGTTTGATGAAATATTCTCATCAAATTATGGCGAGCATTCTTTTTAACATTTAATTCGGACATTTATAGTTGCATCAGCGCATTAGACTCTGAACTGCTCTGTTAGTTAGGTTGTAGGGATACTTGTGTTTTTTTATCAGTGAATTTCAGAATATACTCAACTATTTTGGAAAACCGTTTATGATTAGAAATCCCGGACAATCTCCTAATTCCTCAGAGCTATAAGCTGCAGCTATAATGGTATTCTCAGATGAAGTGGGCACTAGGATCTCTAATTACTGGTTCCACGTTTTGTTAAATCACTTTCTGGGTGCTAAAAAGTAAATAGAGAGCCAGTATTGAGAACGGCGAAAGACAGCATTAACAACATTCTAAAAGCCAGAAACTGATTCAACATGCAAGCATTTATACAGCAATCTAGATTTTTTATTTTTACAAATTAACCGCCGCCCCACATATGGTGCATCGGCCGGGAAATCAACTAAGTGAAAGTGATTTTTAACTATTCGTATTCGCGAGTGGAATGCGACACGCAGCTAAGTAATAGAACAGTGAAAGTGTTACGTGTGCATGTGGACGACGCAATTGGATTAACAACACATTTGGATTGACGGAGCTGGCACTGAGTCTAGCGGTGCTGCCGGCATCGCGAGAAGCCAGTCTCGCCGCACCGCAGTCGTCCGCTGGAGCAGCCGGCGCAGAGCCTGCAATTGCGGGCCCCGCAAACACACAACAGCCGACGGAGAGCCGTCTGCAGTTCAACGTGCCACGTCGCATCAGGAATCCTGGTACGCCGCGCCGGCAACGCCATACGTCGTGCAGAAGGAACTAAGTTAAGTGAAAAACTGTTAAAAATTTTACTAACCTGCACTAAAAGACTGTCGGCGATGGAACCGCCAAAAGAAACCGAGTTTAAACTTAAATTACAACCTATGTCTGTTGGGGGAACTGTAAATTCAGACAACGTTTCAAATATAAACATGCATGAAAGTAGTAATGTTAAAGTGAAATATGAAGTATTGTCTCCTGACAGTAGTGTGTGAAGGGGCAATAATTCAATAATAGAGACCCCTGTAGTAAAGCAGAAAGTAGAAATTGTAAATTTATTGGATGATAGTTTCTCTGTTGAATTAAAAATGAAACAGTCATCAGAGATGGTAGAGTTTAAGAAGGAGAAGTTAGATATGACTAATCAATCAGAAGTTTCATTTAGTTTTGATGATTCTGGTATTGGAGCTAGTTTTTCGTCACCTGAGTGTGATAAAAAGCCAGCTAGTGAGCAACCCAAAGATGCAGGGGCTATTGATTTAAATGTTCTATTGCAAGCAATAGCTACCAGCAATGCTGAATTGAAGTATGAGATTGTGGCCAGCCAAACCAATTTCAATAAACGGTTTGAGGCAATGGACAATAAATTAGAATCCAATAATGCTGAATTAAAATCTAATATAATAGAGGTAAATAACAGGATTGTGGCCGGTCAAACTAATTTTAATAAACGATTGGAAGTAATGGACGATACCTTCAAGGCTGGTTGCAATAAGTTGAAAGAGGATCTGGACAGTTTGAATTATAAAATTGATTACAATCATGAGGATATTAAGAAAAAGGTTGCTCAACAGTTTTCTGAAATGTATAAAACAGTTAAATCCGAAGTTGCTGAGGTTCGCAAAGACTTCCAAGTGGAAGATGCGAAGCTGGAGCACAAGTTAACAGAAAAGATCGAGGCGGAATCTGAACTGTGCTCAGATAGATTTAAAGATGTTAATATAAAAGTAAACGTATGTCAAGCAGATGTAGATGCAATCAAAACTGATACTACTCATATTGTACAAAGAGTAGAAAATGTTGAAATGAAAGTAGAAAATATCAGTACTAACATTGCTAACATTGAAAGTAAAGTAGCTTCAGTAACTTCTGGTAATGGTAGTATACAACAAGTTGTAGCTGCAAACGCCGCTTTTATCGGGTGTCGGCAGTTCTTGCGGTTCGATCCAGATAAAAATATCCATCCGCTAGATTTCTGGAACGATTTTGAAGATGTGATTCCACCAACTTGGTCTGAGCGAGAGAAAATCTCATTTGTTAGAAGCCATTTAGCAGGTGACGCCATGCGTTGGTCAGCTGATGTTATGTTGAAGTGTAAAACATTAGCGGAGTTTAAAACAGCTTTCATTAATGAGTATTGGTCTAGCAATAAGCAAAATGAAGTGTTGAGAGAATTTTGGAGTGGAAAACGCTTCAATGCAGGCAAGGAGTTCATTAAAGAGTTTGCTAGGACATGGATTTCACGGTTGTCACATTTGGCGGAAAAGCTAAAACCAGCAATGATTATACTAGGTCTTGAAGCCAAACTGCCATGGTATTGGCAAACGAGAATTATATCTGCCCCTAGAGACAATCTGGATCGTTTCATTGAGTATTTGGAACGTGTAGAACGTGTTGCGGCCAATGAGGAGCAAGCACGTAATAACCGAAATGCCAATAACAATAATAGTAATTTTAGGAACGAGCAAAATGACAATGTAAACATCAGAACAGTAGGTGTTCGCCATCCTAAGAGAGGTAGGAATTGGGGAAATAATTATCAGAACCAACAATGGCGTCCAAGGGATAATAATTTTGTTCCAAACAGAAATATGCATGTAAACAACAGTACAGAAAATAATGCTATGCCAGCTAACCATAATGAAACTAAAGGAAACAGTAGTAGGCCGAGGCAGGAAAACTAGTTCCCGTCTATGAGGACACTGGCGCTCACCAGGCGGTTACTTTTCCTAAGCCAGTAGTTACGGGAATTGGTAAGATAAATCAGAATACTCAAAGTGAACAGGTGGATGAAGTGTCGGTAGCATCTAAGGATACAACAGAAATATTAGACCACTCACAATATTTGATAGATACCGTGTTAGAGACGCTTTCTAAGTGGGAAGAGAGAGAGAAGGCGCAGCAGTGTAACGATAGGGAGGAGCTACAAAATACTGAATTGACAGGTGAAGAAGCAGAAGAAATTCATGCTTATATTTACGATGAGGATGATGTGCTCTTATCTAAAGTGCCTGTGCAGGATGTTGATAATGTATTAATAGATTTAGGACAGGAGATAAGTGAGAATGTAGAGGGCAGGCTGTTAAGGGTCGATGAACCCAGTAGCTGTGACCAGTTGTCACTTGAGAAGGAAACCGACGATAATGGTAAAAGTGGTTTAGCTGTAACTAGTGTTATGCCCGGTCTGGAGACGCAGAATCGCTCAAACTACAGTAATTTGGGTTATGTTCAGCAAACTAAATGTAAGGAAGTCGTGTGGTGTTTCGATTTAAAATTAATAGACCGACTGAAAAAGGCAGCTGAAAATGTAATTCAGGAAACCCCTACACACTGTGACCTAAATATAATGAAGACAGATGTCGATCACTTTAGTTGGAGACAAATCCAAAAGGAACTACTAGATGAATTTGAGGAACCACCTGTACAACCTAGAATAAGCCACCCTATAATAATAGTGAATATGTTGGGTATCAATGTACGTTGTCTCTTAGACAGTGGAAGTGAAGTGAGTGCGATATCTCAGTCCTTCTTTGATGCATTACCTGGTAAAGACAAGCTTACAGTAATGAGGGTATCAGGACTAAGAATAATTGGTGCTAGTGGCAAGGTTTCAAAAACAGTAAAGCAAGAAGCTTTACTACTCTTTAACATTAATGGTAATTTAATTGATCATCCATGTTTAATTGTAAACAATCTCAGTATTGAGGTTTTAATTGGCATAGATTTCTTGTCAAAATATCAGAGTGTTGTTGACTTTGAAAGAAGCCAGTTAAAAATGGTCTTGCCAATAACCGGAGTAATTATAGTACCTTTTAGTGATAAACATGTAGTAACTGATGATGGAACTTGGGAGCTGCCTGTACGAGTTCTGAAAAATAGGAGGTATTGGGACGAAGGTGTTAATCTTAGTAACAGTAAGCTGAACACAGAAGAAGAAGAAGAAGAAGAAGAAGAAGAAGAAGAAGCAATTATTTTAGACAAAATAGAAGCTAAATTGCAGGAAATCAATAAGATTTCAGCCAATCAGAAGGAAGAACTGAGACAGGTTCTAAAAAGGCATCATAAAGTATTTTCAGATCGATGTGGCGTGGTCAAAGGTTATGAATGAATGCTGTAGGGAGGAGGTTGTTCTGTAACCTCTACACAGTGTGGCAACTGTGCAGTCCCAGCTGTGTGAGATCTTCTTTCCTTTTCAGGCCTCACTCATTCTTCCTCTTTCCTATCCACTAAAATTTTCGACCTTTTCTTTCCAAATACTAAAATTTTCCGTTATGACTATCAAGCCAGCATTAAGCTAATGAATGCTGTAGGAAGGAGGTTGTTCTGTAACCTCTACACAGTGTGGCAGCTGTGCAGTCCCAGTTGTGTGAGATCTTCTTTCCCTTTCAGGTCTCACTCATTCTTCCTCTTTCCTGTCCTCAAAAATTTCGACCTCATCTTTCATACATTAAATTTTCCGGTATGGTTATCAATACAGCATTAAACCAATGAATGCTGTAGGGAGGAGGTTGTTCTGTAACCTCTACACAGTGTGGCAGCTGTGCAGTCCCAGCTGTGTGAGATCTTCTTTCCCTTTCAGGTCTCACTCATTCTTCCTCTTTCCTGTCCTCAAAAATTTCGACCTTTTCTTTCCAAATACTAAAATTTTCCGTTATGACTATCAAGCCAGCATTAAGCTAATGAATGCTGTAGGGAGGAGGTTGTTCTGTAACCTCTACACAGTGTGGCAGCTGTGCAGTCCCAGCTGTGTGAGATCTTCTTTCCCATTTCAGGTCTCACTCATTCTTCATCTTTCCTATCCACAAAAATTTCAACCTCTTCTTTCCAGACATGAAAATTTTCTGTCATGGCTATCAAACCATGAGTTATGTAACCATTCAATCTACCGATTAGTGAAGAAAAATACCTAATGTAACAAACCTAATAGTGACAAACAATAGAGAAGTATGACGTAATTAAGATATAAAATGTATTTGAGTAACAAGTATGTATAGAACCCAGGTAATATAGTAACTACAAAGTGTTGTTTTATTGGAAATGGTCCACCAACAGTAATTTAAAAAGATATATGAATTCATGTACAAGCAGGATCTGAAGTGGTAGTGAAACCTAGTGTATGCATTAGAGCTAACTAAGAAATAGTAAAAGAGATTGCTTAGTGTTAGGAAAAATATGCAGATAAGTTGTAAGATTAAACTCACCTGGTGTAGCAAGGAAAGGCAGTGTAATAGAATTGAGCAGTGTTTGTGGTTGAGACGTGAAGGACACGTCCCTGAATTATTTATAAGGTTGGAGCTGGCCATTATTTTAGTGTAGTGTGTGACAGGATACACCTACACGTATTGAGGTTATGAGTTGGAGGCGTGAATGCGACCATAGGTACCCTTATGATAGATGAGACAGAGCAGCTCATGGTGTCCTATAGGTTTAAGGAATTTAGCATTACGCTCGTCCATAATTACTTGATGCACTTTAGTGGTAGGTCTGAGAGAGACTACCTGTGGTTTCAGCGTCCGATCGAGTGGAAATGGATTGCCACGTGAGCAAACTAATCAGCTGCAGTACACTATGAATATGAAATAAATGTGCTATCCTATGCTTTAAATATTAATAGAGTGAGTGTTAAATAAGTACATACACTAGCAAAATAAATAAATAACATACTGACAGACGTGAAACATTATTTTAGCTCAGCATAAATACACTTCAAAGTAAGTAAGTACCTAATTGCAGATGTGGAACTGACAACAGCAGAGGACCAATAAGCGGATTTAGTAGTCAACTAAACGTAGTGTGTTTTGAACACTCACAACTGTACTATTACCAAAAGTTACTCACATGTACAAAGAAGCTGAGAAAACGACCACTAATCATACTCATACTATCTCTAAGAATAAGGTAATCAAAGATGAGTCAGTTAAGTGCTTAAAATACAAATGTATCAGGAATGTACCGAGCATTGGTTCAGTGTTCCGGACCAGAATAATAAATTCAGATTAAATATGATTTATGATTGTATGCCTTAGGAGCATACATTTTCTCTAATACATGACTAAAGGCGTTTTGAGCCATTTGTTTAACGATTTTATGACAGTTAAGTAACCGCGAGAGTAATACTGAAAAAGTTCTGTTAACTTTGTTCCAGCAAAATATTGAAGGATAAAATGTATATATCCCCATTTCATTGTGACCCACCCATAGATATTAAGTGAACAGAGTCTGAGGCACTCTTTTTGTTTGTTCTACAGGACAAACCAGATAAGGGCAGTCTGGTAGCTGCGTGAAAGCGTGGAGTGACTTGGACACAACTCACAGTGACCCCTCCCCTTTCCCCCATATAATTTAGAGAGAACGTGAAGGACACACACCATAGCAACTTCCCATCCTCTACCCTTGTGACTGGAAGTGTAGGACGCCAGCCAAAGCGGCTACAACCACGTGTGTAAAAATTATTTGTGAAATTTTCTTTCAGGTTTAGAAAAGACTGCTAAGAGATAATCATATGTTTATGTATCATGTTATTTTCTTTGAATTTGTGTATGTAAAAATGTATTTAATGTATTTAATGGATCTAAGATTTTCATAATTTTTCAATTTGTATGTGTTTGTTTGTCTAAGGCAATATGTATGCCAAAATATTT
Organism: Schistocerca serialis cubense; assembly: GCF_023864345.2. Classification (NCBI taxonomy): domain Eukaryota; kingdom Metazoa; phylum Arthropoda; class Insecta; order Orthoptera; family Acrididae; genus Schistocerca; species Schistocerca serialis. Next base: position 356,480,380 of record NC_064643.1, read on the forward strand.
CATTGACTTTGCCTAAAATTTTGAGTAACGACATTGTTTAAAAGACAGTGAACATGCCTACAATTTAAATAATTAATGTAGGTAATCAGTTTTCTTTAATGTTTCTACAGGTTTATATTTCAATTTTGATTTTTCATACGGAGTTAAACTGTACTCTTGCTTCCCTTTTTGTAATTACATTTTTTTTCATTCATTAACATTCATAAAAAAAATTTAAGTAGAGGGTGATGTAGGGAAGCAGCCTACTCACGCTGTAGTAAATTCACATCAGTTTCCATTGTGTGCCAGCCAGTCTGCTGTAACTAGCTCTGACATCATAAATGTTGCGAAATACCTTAAAAATCAAGCAAATGACCTAAAACTTTTCTAGCATGTCAGGAATAATACTAAATTAATATTTGTTAAATATCAGTTCGATAACTTCAGCCGTTTTCGAGATTTGGACGTTTTTCTGAAAAAATCATTGGCACAACAGAAAAGAGCTAGAGACTTCAAAATTTATATTTAGATTCATCTTTCATAATGATTTAATAAAAACAGGACTTTGGATATCACAAATTAAGATTTTAGTGGAAATTCAGTTTTCTGGTTTTCATCTCAAAACTGAAGGAAGCAAGATAGATCAAGTAGGCTAATAAATAAGGCTAGGATGTTTAGATTTAAATAGGTTGGAGGCCCGCTATGACTATGAAGATGTGTAAAGTTTCTTTTTAATACCTATAAAATTATAGCGGTAGCGGATCTCAAAAGGGCCAGTTCAGAGCTCATCTACTGCGTGCAGTGTAATTAAATTAAGTCTCTCGCCCAAAATATTTAACTTAGCCACGTCAAAATTTTATTATCAATACTTACCTGTGTGCTGAATGCACGTTTAAATTAAGAGCTTCATCGGCCATCAGCAAAAGAAGCTATAAATTATTATGTAACTTGAAGTGGTGCGTTACTAGCCCAGCGGCTAGTCGGGAGAGCCGATTTGATCAGGCGTTCCCTTAGCCGTCCGCACCGCGGCTTTGTATATAAGAATGCTGCGTGAGGAAAAAAGGCCCCAGTTCTCTCCAGACGCTGAATGACACGCCATCTGTGTCGGGAGTCGCGTCGCATCGGTATCACTGCTACAAACAGCCTCGGGTGCCGTATTAAGTTACTAGAGATACGCGGAACCATGAAAACATTTCAAGTGAAGTGTTAATTCGGGGATGATTTTCATTATCTAGCTTCAGTTTGCGTATTGTCGTATTTCACGTGCCGTCACGGGACAGACATTCTACCAATTATTTAGCGTGGCGTTTGATGAAATATTCTCATCAAATTATGGCGAGCATTCTTTTTAACATTTAATTCGGACATTTATAGTTGCATCAGCGCATTAGACTCTGAACTGCTCTGTTAGTTAGGTTGTAGGGATACTTGTGTTTTTTTATCAGTGAATTTCAGAATATACTCAACTATTTTGGAAAACCGGTTTTGATTAGAAATCTCGGACAATCTCCTAATTCCTCAGAGCTATAAGCTGCAGCTATAATGGTATTCTCAGATGAAGTGGGCACTAGGATCTCTAATTACTGGTTCCACGTTTTGTTAAATCACTTTCTGGGTGCTAAAAAGTAAATAGAGAGCCAGTGTTGAGAACGGCGAAAGACAGCATTAACAACATTCTAAAAGCCAGAAACTGATTCAACATGCAAGCATTTATACAGCAATTTATTTTTTTACAAACTTACTTGCCGCCCCACACCCTCAAGAGCCACGTTGAAGAAAGTGGAAAAGAGGAAAATGGCTGAAATGGCTCTGAGCACTATGGGACTATCTGAGGTCATCAGTCCCCTAGAACTTAGAACTACTTAAACCTAACCAACCTATGGACATCACACACATCCATGCCCGAGGCAGGAGTCGAACCTGCGTCTGTAGCGGTAGCACGGTTCCAGACTGTAGCGCCTAGTACCACTCGGCCACTACGGCCGGCCTCGTGTTGCCCCTCACAAACTTGGTTAGGCATAATGACTACGACTTGCGAAATCGGGTCTGATAAAGTTATCCTTTTACGGTGCCCATAATTGGAATTTAGGTCCGTGACACGAAGCGGGTAATTTGTGCGGAGGTGTCCACACTCATTACACATAAAACAGGTCCCTTCTTGTCCTGTGTAAATTATATACACCCAGTATCCACACACTTGCAAATGAGAGGAGATATTCGATTTGACAACCATGTTAACGGATCGAATTCCACTACAAGCGGACCAGCGTTCCCAACATATATTCCGTACGTCCCCGAACGAAAGCACGACCGTCTTGAGGAAACCGTCATCAACTTCATGTTGAAGGTTAAACACTCTAACAATCGTATATTTCACCTCCGTGTTCTCCAGAATAACCATTTTATTAGAGCCATACCTATGACTAAAAGGGATTTACACAAAAGATTTGTTATCCGTGCTGCAAAAGGAGCAGTCTGTCTGAAGCGGGTCAAGAAACTTGACATAAAACAAAATCGGTGTAGAATCGACGTAAGCTGAGATAACCTGTTACTTAGTTACCGTGATCGCATCTACAAGCCAATTACGAATTTCTAACTAATTTTGCTAATCGCGTTGCGTGGACTTGCCAAAACTGAACCCGACGGTACCTGCGCGAGGAATGTACCTGAGAGCCACGGACGACATCACGGCTCAAGACAAGGCCGCGTGCCGGCCGTTTGGCCGAGCGGTTCTAGGCGCTACAGTCTGGAACCGCGCGACCGCTACGGTCGCAGGTTCGAATCCTACCTCGGGCATGGATGTGTATGATGTTCTTAGGTTAGTTAGATTTAAGTAGTTCTGAGTTACAGGGGACTGATGACCTTAGAAATTAAGTCCCATAGTGCTCAGAGCCATTTGAACCATTTTGAACAAGGCCGCGTCAAAACTGAGTCTCAAACACGAGACGCTGAGAGACAAACAACGATGTGACGCACACAACGACTAACAAGACAATGAGGACAAACAAGAAACCTCTCGCATCGCTAAGATAGAGGCAGGAACTGACAGTACCTACTCACTTGGCGTGCGAAGCAGGTATGTGAAGCTCGGTTCCGGACTATTTGAGCCCTATCCACCCTACAAAACATATAAGCACGCGTGAAATTTTCGAACTCGACTTTTTTCGTAAACGGCTGAGAGTTGTGTTTTCCTGTTTACATGTGTTGAGTTCCAGTCGTGGCCCACACATCCTGTCAGTATGTATTGAATCAGTGAGGGCAAGTTCGTGCGGTCACCTGCTAAGAACAACAATAATCTGCACTAATCAGTAGCACCCGTATAAGCAAATTAAAAAGAATGGTTACAGAGTACTATCAACGGTACTGGTGCTAATATCAAGTAACATGAGTGACGTGACAAACGGTTTGTAAGAAAGTAAGTATAAATTAACAAAGTAATGGCTGGTCTAAATAAAAAATAGTATTAAGAGAAATATATCAGTAAGTGCATGAGTAAATTATGGCCAACTATGTACTACAATAACATTACAGTCACAGTGACAGAACCGGTGTCTTGAGTTGACAGGTTCTTAGCTTCTAAAGTACAGACCTTAGAGTTCATTTTCGCTGCTAACTGATCTTCTTTCCAGCACTTGTCCGCACCTTTATACTTCCAACTCTTGTCACTCGTTTTTTAGCCTAAATTCGCATATCACACAGTTAAAAATTTTTAATCTTTCAGCAGTGAGATGCTTACATATTGTCAGAGCTGTCTTCTCTAATTTATTCATCATTATGAAGGTTTATGACCTTTTCCTATGTGACACAAATTTCTCCATTGTGAGTCTAGGTTTCACAGATCAAACATCGTCCTACATCCTACACTACAACTTCTCATTATAGAATGTGCTTTATGTATACTGTTCTCACTTGAAGCTTTCAGTATTTAAAAATTTTATCTTGATAGTAAGTATTTTCATTTTTCCGACGTACTTTTCAGTGCTGCAGGGCAATATGTCAATCACATAGTCTTCGCCTAGAAGAACTACAGCCGATTTATGGTATCATTTTACCAAAATTAAAATGCCGTTACTGTCTACAGCCAGTTTCTTTGCCTTCTGGTTCCACAAAAAACATAAAAACGACATCTAACATCGAAGTACTCAACAGTACTTCACAGTACTTCTGGAAAGCTGAGTATCAGAAAACCGATCAAGATCGCCGTCGACCGATGCAGAAATTGCAGAAATCATTTGCCCTGAACTGTCCTCACTGTTTCCTCATTCCACCTTGGGTGAAGATACCCTCCAAGGAAGGCAAACTGAGTCTCAAGCCGTATCCAGCCCGTCGCTGTCGTCTGTTTCTCGATGAAGTCCTGATTTATTTTCTCTTACGAAGCCCTTATCCCCGATTGCTTTTCATTTGCAATAAACAACAACTAAATTTTTTTAATATTATAAGGCCAATATATGGCACTAGATGGTCAACTTTTAAAAATGATTTGCGGAGAATACCATCCTTTCTCTATAAGTGGAGACTCATAGAGTGAAGAATATATACATACTACATCGAAAACGTTGTCAAACTCTTTCAACACTAGTGTTTATCACGAGTTATTTTACAAAATTAAGAATGATTTGGTCACTGCACAGGAGTTTTCCCTTACGTCTGGTCCTTGGACGAGTATAAAAAGTATTTGTGTGTGTGCACACATTGCACATTTCACAGACGAGAAGAGTGAACTAAGGACATACCTTTTCCAGCGCTTACAGTTTGCAAAGAGACACACTCTAGAATATTTCTTGCTGCTCTGTTTTACATGCAAAATAGATCACGGACCGGAAGATAATATAGCAGACTTGACAAATTTTAAAAGTTTCCAATGAGGTAACTAAAACAATGTCTTCAGAGAAAACAGGGTCAAAATGAAAATCCTGCCAAGATTAATGGGACGGCAACTAAAATGTTTTAAAGATAAAAATAAATAAAGTCCTCAAGAAATAGATTCATTTGTTCATAATTTGCCCGAAGTGTTATAAGAGCGACATTGTATTTTCTCCAGCAACGAACGGATTAGTCAGGTAACTTCAGTGGTCTCCATATACAAAAGACATGGATTTGCAGGTGGCAAATCATTACAGAACTGCTGCACTTAGGTTATTGGAGGAATGAAAGCGTTTGTGGTTCAACAAGAACAAACAATCCTAATTTCTCAAACAGTTAGCACCGCAATGCGTGAGACTTCTTCCATCTGGGAGGAGTTCGATGAAACTCAGTCAGCTCCAAGAAAGTCACGACCTGTGCTCAGCGGTCAACGAGACAACGAAGCATCAGCACCAAAGATAACACAACAATCAACCCAGGAAGAGAGTAGCTAAAAACACATCGTCAGATGTTAACACACAGTCAGATGTCAAACGACATTTGTCAACACAAAATTGCCAAGTATAAACACTTAAAGTGTGTCACGTGGATTCATATCAACTTTCGGTTTATCTCTTTTATGATTCTCTCGCAGTAACTCAGTAGATTAAAATTACCTTTGTGCTATAGATAACCATTTCGATGCAAGAACTTTAAGTAATTTCTCATCTAACGAAGTGTGTTGACATAGTGAGTTACATGTAAGACACTAGGTGTACTACATTATTATTCAGCTGACATAACAGAAGTGAAGTGTGAAGAATGG